>NW_012267234.1:4065284-4175936 GCF_000151885.1 Dipodomys ordii
GAAGGGGAAACAAAGGAGGAGGCAACAATGCTTGATAAGAAATGTACTCATTACCTTGCCCATGTAATTGTAACCCCTCTGTACAGTATTTTCACTATATATATATATATAATATATATTGTGATTCAAATATATATATATATATATATATATGTATGTATATATATATATATATATACATATATATATTGTGATTCAAAGCCAGTATGGCCAGGAACTCTTATCTTCAACTAATCACAGAAAAAGCCAGAAGAAAAAGAGGCCAGAGACTGCACTTAGGCCCAGTTTTTAAGTCCCAGGGCCAGAAAAAACAAACAAAAACCCAGTATATTGTTACCATGCTATCCTCCCTTAAATGGCTGCTGGGATGAATGGTCGATTGCATATATATTAGATGTCTGGCAACCAGCCTCATTCATTTGCTCAGCACCTCACAGGATCAGAGGTTGAACAGTTAACTAGTTCCCTTACAGACTAGTTAGCTAACTTGCTTGTTTACTATAAGAAGCTCCTTGGTAAGTATCCAGCTGCCTGTGTCTAGCTGTGTCTACCTCATGTGTTTGGCTGGTGTTCTGACTGAAAATTTGTCTGAAAAATTAATAACCAATATGCAAGATCACACATGCTTTCTAAGATGTTTTCAACTCCATAGGTATGGAATCCATTAGACTGTTCTGAAATCCTCATCAAGTTTTTTGCTGTTGTTGTTTTGTTTTGTTTTTTGTCTTTGTTTTTTTTTGGTCCTGGACTAGATAAAATGTGCAATTCCAATTAACTCCCGCTATAGCAAAGATACCACAACTTATGCTGTATAATATCTCTCTCTCTCTTTTAATTTTTTTTTGGTTCTTTTCTGTGCCAGTCTTTGGCTTGAACTCAGGCCCCACGCATTGTCTCTGCGATTTTTGCTCAATTTCTTGAGCCACGGTATCCATGTAAATTCATTTTCATAACCAGTGTACTGTGCAAGAGGAGGTTTTTTAATAGGAGAAAATGAAGGTTATGCACTACACTGATCATGGTCTGCCATCCCATGTATTACATATCTGGGAGATCCTCGTCCATTGTAAGCCTAGAAAAAAGTATGTACCCTACATTAGAAATTAACTGAAAGAGTAAAAAGGTCTGGAAAGGTGGTTCAAGTTAAAATATCATTGCATTACTTTAAAACAATCATAAATTTGTATCTATCTATCTATCTATCTATCTATCTACCTACCTACCTACCTTTCTGTCTACTGAGCCATGGAAGGAGCAAATTGTGACTGAATTATAAAGGGAAATGTCTACTGTGAGACTTGGGAAATGATGAGAACAGTATTTAAATTAAATTGTTCATAAGCATTTTACTGCAAAAAGGCATGCTGGGGGGAATCTTAGGAACTGAACACTTGGGAAATTATGTGGCAAAAGATGTGCCCCTGCATGCCCTTTCATTGAGTCACATGACACCCCCCCCCCCATTTTACAGTTTTAGAGTAATGGAAAACTTTCAGTGAGTTGGAAACTTCTAAACACTTCTTAGATTTTTATATTGGAGTGAGAAAGAGTCCAAAGTGATTGTATATAATATATGCCAAATGTTAGCCGAAATGCAATGGAGATATCAAAAATTACATATGATATTTAAGTATTAAATGTTCTGGGAAGTGAGATAATTGAAATGAACTAGGATGATGCATTTACTTCTTAAACAAATACATTCAAATTTATGCTTTGACAATCCAAAGCCATTTTCATTGGTCTTTATACTATGCCATTTATGATGACTATATCTAATCTACATTGGTTTTCCAGGCCGTTCTACCATAAGTTGTGTGAATGTGCTGGAGTACAAAATACAATGAAGAAGGTAGACTGTGTTTATTTCTGGATTCTGAAGCAACATCATTACTGTGATTCATTTTGCCAAAGAGCTTTGAAAGTTAACTGGCTCATACACAGAATTTTCCCAAAAGGAAACTAGCTACCATTATGCAATATATCCCCAATGACAGGTCAGACATTTTAAAAACATGTCTGCATTTAATATTACAAGTGACCTCATAAGCCACACCCTAAAAGCTTTCATTTTTGCATAAAGAATATTAGTTACAAATAGATAAACCAATTGCAAAGATCATATATCCCACATGTGATAGAAGTTAAGACTAGTTTATTTTTTGTTTTTGCTGTTGCTGCTTTTTTCTTCTGAATCCTGTGTTTTTCAAACCACCAAATTAATTGCAGTATTAAAGTTCTCAATACTATTGAAAGGCAGAGTTGACCTGTATTTTACAAAAAGCAAATTCATTTTTTCTCAACTAAATATATTTATAGAGAGTTGAATCAAGGTAAGTGAATGAAGTTTTTTTATTTTTTCTTGTTTTATATAATAGTTTGTTAGGGCTTGCTTCTTCAAATGGCTCTAGTCGTTTCTGTCTGAGTGGTTCTTGGCAGAAGAAATGAAAGAGTGTGATAATGACGCAGTTCAAGAGTTGCTGCATAAATCAGGCAGCATGAATGATCCCATTATCTGGTCATGGATCCCTGGCTTCGAGGAGCTTTTGCTAAAGGTAAATCCACAAATGCATCAACATAAGGAGGACCTTCTAAAAGTCAATGTCTGATTCCAAAATAAGATGATGGGATGTGTGCGATGACACAGGACAGATTGGAGCTCTTGGTGGTTAAAATTTATCACTCCAGAGGTGACTCTCCATACTCTAATGTAAAGGGGATAAGAGAATGTCACAAAACAGGTAGGAAAGAAAGTCCAAGCAATAATAAAATATATAAGAATATGCAGATACTCGAGTGGCAGAAAATAAATCCACTGTGGTCCCTAGATCAGTCAAATAAGAAGGAATACTCAGGATTAGCACAAATATTGAGATCTGTGGGACAGATTCCTTGTATGTAGCATAGAACCTAGGTTGGATCACTGTATCAATACAAATTAATATATATTTCAATGGATGTGTTTTTGCGCATCTCTAAACTATAAATGATCATGTGTATTAAATTATATTTCTGGGGCAGTGATATAGCTCAGTGGTAAAGTGCTTGCCTAGCAAGTTCAATGTCCTGGGTTCAAGCCCCAGTACCAAAAGAAAAGACAAAAAAATACAGTTAAATTAATTATATTTCTTAATGAGTACTGTTAGAAATAGCATTAGAAATATGAATGCTCAAATTAAATCTAGAATTATTAGCTAAACTGTGGTCACATTCATGATGATCAATCAAGGTATTGTCCTAAATGCATTATAGGTGTTATCTTAATCAAAAGCAATAATACCTTCCCAAAGTAAGTAGATTTTAATGTGTATTTAGCTTGTGGTTGATAAATGACTAACATATTGCATATGCAATGCTTTGATAATGTATATAACAAAGGCTAAATATCATGTCTTTTACTTGGGATAATTTTAGTTTTCTAGATATTTTTTTCTATTTGGATCAAAATTCTCTATTTACATAATCGAGTTTTGCTCATAATGAGCATAACAAAGCAATGTTATACATTTAATGTGATAATACCTGCCATTATTATTTCATAGACTATGCAATTATGTTATAGTAAACAAGAAAGTGGCTATTGCTTGCTTCATGTGTTCATATTACTTCCATTTTATTTTTTTAATATTTCAATGAAAAAATGGAATAAACTGTTTTTCTTAATCTATTATATATATTATATATATATACAATTTAAACCACATAATATTTACTAAGTGAATGAATAAACAAGTAAAATTTGGGATTAAGACAATGAATCAACTAGCTTAATTCACCCAAGCTTATTTCTTTTTTTCAGCTACCTCAATCAAATACCCCTGCTATTCCATTTTGTTTCAATTTAGGTATTGTGCCTTGTGGCATGTTCCCACTAACCTTGTTGATGCTGGCCTTGAATTTTCATTCTTCCTTCCCTTATCTCTTAAGTAGCTAGGATTACAGGCAGACATGCACCACCATACCCATCTAAAAAAGATTTGATCCAAATTATCAAACACTCCACGAATTTGACGCAAATATTACTATTTCTTAGATAATTAAACTTTGCTCTACCAGTTTTCATTAAGTACCCAATTTCACATAGCATAATCTGAGATTTAAACTAACATCTGCCTAAATCCAGAGCATCTGTAGTTCAATGCTATGCAGAACTCCCAAGTAAGATTAAGCAAGAGTATTCTCCTTCTGCTACAATTTTTGTGGACTGAAAGAATATTTAAACAAAAATTTCAATAAATAGTGTGTAATAATGAGTATTTGTAGTTTAAGGTTAAAAAGCATGGAAAAGAGAAGTTTCCTGTTGACTTAAATTTTACTTGAGGATTTTTTATTTCTTCTTTGTTCTGTATAAGATTCTTCGCCTGCTATTACAATTCTCTTCTAAAGCTGAAGGGAAAAGGCAGGCTACAGAGTAGAATTTGTTTATGGAAAGGCAGTCTACGGGGCTGTCAGCTCAGCTGCTTGCGTTGAAGAACTTAGTATGTGAGTGGGAATTTAATTCTAATGCCTTGGGAGTCATTGCCCAACCATGGCTTTTGTCAGCAAACATATGCAGCCTCTGGGAGAATGCCTGTACTTCAATATGAACTTTTTTAGAGTCAGAGTTTGAAACTTTCATGGATCTAAAGGTATCTTACTGCTTTTTCCTGCACAACACTGACAGCAGACATAATTCATTCAAACTTCCTGTAGCACTCTCTCATGATTTGTGGGACAGTTGGTCATAAAGTTCCTGACATTTCTTTTATTAGATTTAATATAAATTACTCACTGAAGATTACACGCAGATGCCAAAGTGTAAGTATATTTTGGTCAAGATATCCATTTATCCTTTTTGCTTTTTGTTCTAGTATTTAGTATATAACTTTCTTCAGCCTGCTCAGAAGAACATTGCTGAAGAATTATTTTTTATCAGGACCTATAATTATAAATGCCTTGAAGACAGAGAGCAAATCACTTTGTTTTAAGGACTCAACAAAAAGGCCACGGTATGAATTAAACTTCTTACATGTTGATAACTGTATTATAAAGTTGACTTTCTTTTCCATAAGACTTATTTTTCTTAAGAGACAATACTAAGTAGTTACCCATTGGACTTCAATCAGTCTCCAGTATATTTCAAGAACATCTTTTTCCACATTCTTGAATCAGTAAACATTAAAAGTATTGCTTGTCCTGCATTTAATGTCTCCATTTCCAAAATATTTTGCTGGTATTTAAGACCATGGGCTATAAGACTTTAAACAAACTTTGCTACTTCGATTTATGAAATCTTATTCACAATTCTCTACCAAATGAGTATAAATTTGGGCTTACAACCTATCTCCTCACCAGTTCCATAATATATGTAACTTAGGGCTGATATCCATCATGGGGTTTTGTGAGAAGTGTGGGTGAGCTGACACATACAAAATGCTTGGCAAATTATCTGATGTAGTAAAAATCTCACCAAATGAAAGCTACCGTTTTCATAAATACGTAATCACCTCTTTGCATACTCATTTTCATACCAAAGAGGTAGGAATTTTGCTTTTAATTTTATCAGTCACTTACAGTCACTTAAAATGTCTGCCTTTTTTGCAGCAAATGCATATGTATTCACCTATACCCATATCAACTTAATGACTTAATTTTAAACCTTCAGTACAAAAAAAAAAGGCAGAAGGGTACAACATTGGCCTCTTTTAAACAAAATTTAAAATGGTAGAAAATTCTATCTGAATAAAATAAGAGAATGGTGAGCCTATTTTGCTCATTGTGATGGTGAAACAAGTATTCTTTATGCTCAGTCCTTTACAGTGCTATAAATACAGGATGGAATATAAAGAATGCTGACAAATTTTGATAGTTTGGGGGTAAGTTAGAAATTTGAAATTCACTTTCAGAAATGCAGACTGCTGGTGAGGTGATTTTAATGTACTCTTTTCTGGGTCACCAAACCCTACCATGTACCAGATTCTCTATTTATGGGCTATTCCTGTCTTGGTCATTCCATTTTAATATCTCAGTATGCTGTAATGGTTAGTACAGCACAGTCTCTTGGTACCTGACTTTGGCTCTGATCCCTCATGAACCATTTATATACTCAGCTATATTATTTATTCTCTCTTCTATTTCCTTTAGTTCTCTTATTTACAACTTGCCTGTATGCCATAAGGATTTTTGTAAAGAACAAATGAGTTAGTATATATGACGTTCTTTGGAAAGAAGTAGCCATCTGAACAGTAATGAATATTAGCTATGAGGATGTCCTGCTTTGATATCTGGAGTGGTTCACCTCACTTTCTCCATCAAACTACTTCAAAGTGATATTGAGCATTCCATTCTAATTCTTATTCTACATGAAATGTCAACTGTTTATTCACGTTGTTCTAAATCTAATTAACACTACTGTGATTTTAATTGGGATTATATTAAATCCAAATATCAATTTGTGAAGAATCAACTTTTTATTGCTATTAATTACCTCTGGAATGTAAAGGGGAATATGAAAGAAATTAGAAAAGAATATTAAGTGTCCTCAATAAATCATAAATCAAGAATATGAGTTAGAATATAACATTTTAATCTTTCTCAAATTCCTATTACTGAGGTAGTAGAGGAATACATTTTCAAAAGAAATTTTGAATGACTTCGGTGTAGCTCAGTGGTACTTAGTCATGTGTAAAGCCCTGAATTCAATCATTGAGACACCCTTTAGTTAAAAAGATACATAAACAAAAAAACCAGAATATTAGTGTATGACATGAAAGAGTTTTTCTTACCTCATAAAATAGACTTTCCTTTGCTGAATGTGTTTTTGAGTTGTAACATACGCAGAGATATACTTGATTAGATACAGAAGTTCATCCGTTCTACCACCCCCCCCCCCAACGAAGCAAACTTGTATTGTTCCGACCACCACATTCCCTGGCAATAGCTAGTCTGTTTCCTTTCACTCTGCATTTTCTGGGTGTTGTTCTAAACATTATGATTGCATGCATGGGAAAACCACAGGATACTAAACTGTCATTTTCACAGTGTCTGTTCCAAAATCAATGCCATCATGTAGAAACACATTAGAAACATAGAGACTTGTGTTTCAACCCAGAACTTCTATATTAGCACCCAACTAATGTATTTGATACTTTGAAGTGAGAGTCTAAAACTGGTTTATTTTAGCAAGCTTTCTAGGGATCATTGTGTACTTTTAAGCTAGAAAACCACTGGCATAAAGTTTGACATATTGATTCAGTTCATTAGGAGTGAATAAGAACTTCGTGAGCCTTCTGTGAGGAACACTGGAACACCATGAGCTGTCCTTGTCTGAGAAGCTATGACCGTCAGCTGTGCTAATTCTGGTAAAGGAAGAAGGACTGGGAAATAAGGTGACAGTGAGCATGATAACAATTTAGCCTACAGGAGATCAAAGAGTCACAACTACAGTTGCATTCTTCCATGGATGTGGATTTCTTAGGTAGGAAACAATATTATGTTTTGTCTTTTTTTTTTTTTTTGGCATTAGGGATTGACCCCAGGACATTGCCCTTGCTAGGCAATCACTTTGCCACTGAGCTATATCTCAGCCCTGAAATACACACACACACACACACACACACACACACACACACACACACATATATACATATATATGAAACATTATATGCATCCACATGCCTTGGCTTTCTGATAGTCGACATTCTAAGCAACCACACTAACTTTAATTGAATAGAAAGAATTAGAATAATGTCAATTTATGTAATTTATTTTTATTTACATTGATTAAGAATAGCTCCACAGAAAAATATTTTTATCTTTTATTTAGTTTTACTTTTTCAAGATCTTCAACTAAAGGCAGTGCTACACATGTCCTTGAACTCTAATTAAAAAATAAAAAAGGTATTCTGTGAGATGTGGAAATTGACTCCCACAATGAGCTTGGATGTGTTCCAACTATCTAAGTGAGGCAGAGGGGTTCCAGACAGAATGATATTCAAGTCTTTTCCAAGCATGTGCTTTCTGTCTTCATCTAGTTAAAGATGCCTGCACTTAACAGTCATTTGCATAGTATATAGACATTTCCCTTGATATTTTTAATCTTTGACACCTCAAATCATTACTAAACCAATCACCATAACACCTACTTCAAAAAAATGATATATTACATCCCTTGAGTTTATCAATCATGGAACAATCTCAGTCCATCATCACATGAATTATTACAAAACTGTTTGATATGTGTACCAAAAAGGGGAAAGTAGGCTCTTGTCTTTGAACTTTTTAAGACAATCACATTAGGGCTGAACTGTACAGCACTTTTATGTCAATTATGAAGACATTATTCAATGGCTCTACTCATTCCATTTGACTTACAGTTAACCCCACAAGTTTTACTATTAACTTTACTTTCTATTTCTTTTAATATTTGACACTTACACATCTAAAAAGATGATAGGATCCTGAAAATGGAATTCGAAATCAACCATCATATGCTTTACTCAAATGGGAGATGTGAAGTTATTTTGTAAATCAGAAGGCTTTTAATTGGAACACAAGATGGTTTTAGAGAGCATGCCAGAAAGACAATACTTAATCTTGAGTATGCTAGCAAGAAAGTTTTTCTCATCAACTTCCTTTCATTTCCTCTAAGTGACTGACTCAGTATGTTGCTACTATGTCTTTAGCATACCTTCAACACTTGACATTATAACAAAGATGGAGTGGACTTCAGACTTAAAGCTTTACTAGAGCAAAGTAATATATATTTTATTTATCATATCTTATATTTAAGATGAGTAACTGTAACTATTTTATCTATTGTAATAATAAAAAGGTTGCCTCTAAAGTAGCTTGATACATTAAATTTAAATTATCAATCAGTGCCAGTAAAAGTATTACATGGAAATAGAAGGGCTTGAAAATGCTAAAAGTTTGGAAAATACTAATTTAGTATGAAATACACAGCTTAATGTGGGAGGGATGAAGTCTAAATTGAACTAAGTGATGTGATTTGTGTTTTGTCTTCTCTCCCTGACAATTTGTAAATTGAAGTTCTCTAATCTCATAATGTGATGGCATTTAAAAAAATGGTTAAAGCTAAGCACTGGTGACTCAAGCCTATAATCCTAGCTAATCAGGAGTCTGAGATCACAGGATCATAACTCAAACCCAGCCTGGGCAAGAAAGTCTATGAGAGTCTTATCTCTAATTAACCACCTGAAAGCCACAAATGGAGCTGTGACTCAAATAGTAGAGAATTAGCCTTTAGTACAAAAGCTTAGGGACAATGCCCCTGAGTTCAGAAACACTGAGTTCAGACCTCGCCTCAGGACCAATATGAAGAGAAAAGGAGAAGAAGGAAGGAAGGAAGGAAGGAAGAAGCAAGGGAAGGAGGGAGGGAGAGAGAGAGTGAGGGAAGGAAAGAGGGAAGGAAGGAAAGGAGGAGGTAAAGAAGGAGAAAAGGAGGGAGATAATTAAGATAAAGCGGTGTTATGAAAGTAGGCTTTAACTCAGTATGACTTGAGATCCTTATAAGAAGAGGAAATTTGCCCATGCAAAAGGTACCAGAGAGGCCTGCACAGAGAAAGAAAGAGGAGAGGTCACAGCAAGAAATTGACAATCTGTAGGCAAAAGTCAGACAGAGAAGTCTCAGGAGAAACTTAACCCTACACCTTTATGGTGAACACCCTCCCTCCCTTTAGAATTGGGGGGAAAGAAGTTTCTGTTGTTTAAGCCATGAAAATCTGTGGAACTCTAGTCCTTGTAAGATAATGCAGGTGTGGCAAATGGTCAACATTAACAAATTGCTACTGGCCGTACATGAAACTAAAGCAACATACAACAAAAACATAGTGTTTGATAAATACATACACATATACGTACACACATGTATAGATGTACACACGTGTGTGTAGATAATATTGATCTAACTTACTGTATACATATGACTTGTCTTTCCATTGCCTTATACATCAAACTACAATTACTTCATAATCGTCTTCTAAAACCCTCGCCATGCTTGGTAAGATTGTCTCTTAATAACAAATCTCTATCCACGTGGTAATACATATCTAAAGATACAATAAAGCAAAACTGAAAATCACCTCTACTTAAAAGAACAGTACTTGGTTGCTGCTTTTGTATGGATTTTTAGACAGATGTATTTTGTGTTGAGGGGGGACACAGAGCATTTAAAACTTTAACCCATATTTGTTGACAATACATTTCCTTTACATGTCCCTATTTTTTTCTCATAAAATAGGCTGCTATTTTTCAAATCCACTATAACAATGACACTGTATATTTCCTTACAGATTTCTTTTCTTTTTTTTTTGTCGGTTTTGGTGCCTGAACTCTGGGCCTGGGCACTGTCCCTCAGCTCTTTAGCTCAAGGCTAGCGCTCTACCACTTGAGCCACAGCGCCACTTCCGGCTTTTTTCTACTTATGTGGTGATGAAGAATTGAACCCAGGGCCTCATGCATGCAAGGCAAGCACTCTACCACTGAGCCACCTTCCCAGCCCTTTCTTACAGATATTTTGCATATCTTTTTATTGTAAAAGTACTGTACAGAAGGGTTACAGCTACATGAGTAAGATAATGAGTACATTTCCTATCGAGCATTATTACCCCTTTCTTTTTTTTCCCCCTACCATCCCTTTCTTCCCTAATTCCCCAACTCCTCCCCCTAAGTTATAAAGTTCATTTTCAACATAATGTCTTGTACATCTCATTGTTACAATGGGTCAACCTGTATCCGTATTTAATCATTTTGTCATTTTTTGTCATTTCCCTTCCCCTCCCCAAATTAGAAAAATGTATATAACAGATACAGGGCAACGGGGCTGGGAAGGTAGCTCAGTGGCAGAGCGCTTGCCTTGCATGCCTGAGGCCCTGGGTTCGATTCCTCAGCACCACATAAAGAAAAAAGCCAGAAGTGGCACTGTGGCTCTAGTGGTAGAGCGTTAGCCTTGAGCTGAAGAGCTGAGGGACAGCATCCAGGCCCAGAGTTCAGGCCCCATGACCAGACCCAAAAAACAAAAACAAAAAAAACCCCAAAGATACAGGGCACTAGAATCAAATACAGTGAAAACAGGGCCTATACTATGGGGGAAGAACATACAAAAGAAACAAAAAAAAAATCACATGGTACATTATAAATATATTAAAACCAACAGCAAGAAAGATAAAACCAGTTGTGTCCATATCTTGGGGTTCGTTTCGTTTAGCATCAAGTTATAGGGTCATTTGTACATTGCTTTTGACCTTTTCTGCTTGTCCCAGACATATACTAGTTATTGCAAATAAGGGTAACCATGAGACCTATGTTTCTTTGGGCCTGGCTTACTTCACTTAAAATAATTTATTAAAGTATTTCCATTTCCTAACAAATGGGGTGATGTCATTCTTTCTGATGGAGGCATAGAATTCATATATATATATATATATATATATATATATATGAATTTTCTTAATCCATTCATCTACTGAGGGGCATCTGGGTTGGTTCCATATCTTAGTTATGGTAAATAATGCTGCAATTAATAGTTGTGCTAGTAGCTTTAGGATTTGGCTAGCAAGATCAATAGAAAGCCCACAGACTGGGAAAAGATCTTCACTAGCCATACAATGTATAAGAATCTCATATCTAAAATATACTTGGAACTCAAAAAATTAAATCCCCCAACAATAAATCCTCAACGAAACAACTGCCCAATAAATAAGTGGGCTGAAGGCTTAAAGAGAAACTTCTCTGAAAAGGAAAGAAAGATGGCCAATAGACACATGAAGAAATGTTCAACCTCCCTAGCCATAAAAGAAATGCAAATCAAAACAACATTGAGATACCACCTCACCCCAGTTAGAATGTCTATTATCAAGAACTCTAATAACAGATGCTGGAGGGGATATGGCCAGAAGAGAACCCTACTGTATTGTTGGTGGGAGTATAAACTTGTTCAACCACTTTGAAAAGCAGTAAGGAGGATCCTCAAAAGACTCCACATAGAGGAGATGGGGAAAAACAAGTCGTTTAAGGATACAGGTGTACCTGTTGCAACAATGAGAAGTACAAGTTGTCATGTCCATAACGAGCTTTACAATGTTAGTGTGGGTGGGGGGGGAAGATTGGGACTGGGGGGGAGGGGGGAGGCTGGGAAGGGATGTGAAGGATAAACAAATGAGGAGGCTGCAATGCTTGGTAAGAAATGTACGCATTATCCTGCCCATGTAATTGTAACCCCTCTGTACAGTATGTTCACAAATAAAAAAAAATAAAATTAATAAAACAAACAAACAAAAAAGACTCCACATAGAACTCCCTTTTGATCCAGTAATCCCACTTTTGGGCATTTTCCCAAATGATCACAAACAAGACCACACTAAAGCTACCATCACAACTCTGATCATATTTTTAAGACAATGTTTTAAATGAATTGGTAAACTTGGCCCCCCCTTCCCACCCCAGAGCTGTTACAGTTGATTCTTTCAGTTTCAGAAGTGAGAAACTGTGACATAAAACATGACAGTAACATTGGTGAGACTCCACTTGAAGAAAACACTCCTGAGAGTAGAGCCCAGCACCTTTCACCCAGGAGAGCTAAGGAGAAAAGTAGAATTGTGCATATGGATTAAGAATATAGAATCTGATGTTAGGTTGCCAGGGGAAAATGCTACTTGTTTGCATTATTTATAAATATTGGACAAAATTCGTAACATTTCTCTTTAATTTTCCCATCTACCAAAGTGAACTAGTTTATGAAAACTTCCTTGTGTTTTTTAAATGTAGCAATCAAGATGGGATATTAAAATAGTAGTGCATAAAACAGAACCATAAGATCACTCCGTTATTGACGTTTGGCAGTCCTGGAGATCAAACCAAGGTATTGTACTGGCTAATCAAGAACTCTACTGCTTGAGAGATGAAATCAGCTCTTTGATCTTATTTTGGAAATGGATCAACAAATCTTGCCCAGTCTGGCCTAGACAGTCTTTGAATGGAAGAATACCTGCCTTAGCTTATGAAGTACCTCAGAACACAGACATTGGGTACCATGCCTGGTTCATGTAACAACATTGTTACATTTTTTTTAGTGTTGTTACTTTATTCTTGTATTTTAATAATACTTATGTGAAACATAAGACAGCTTGACTATTTGTTTTGGGGAGTATTTTTGATTGTCAGATAGTTTACTTAATTATTATTCTGAGTCTAAAAAATCCATCTATACTTATTAGAAGTACTGATAGTGCATAATAAACTTTTCTGTTCACTCTTGATTTCATGACTGAAAAGAGCATTTTGTTATATGTAAAGTGAACTAAGTGAACCAAATCCAATAAGAAATTGAGTCTTATTTGAGGCTGAGTTTTTGGAATATACTTTTTTAAAACCTCTCTGGGCTGCATTAATGAGGTTAATCTGTACACAACACTTTAGAAAACACAGTTTTACAGACTCTAATGTGGAGAGGATTAGAGTGGCCATATAACATACTGTAAATGTAGGCAACATTTTAAGAGGAAATGGGAATATTGCTGGTAATTAAAGCAAGACAGGCATATATCTGGCTTTTATTAATCAATGAGGAAATGTCAACACCTGAAAATGAGGGCTTTGAACTGAATCAAGGCTGTGGATAACCCTAGGAGATGATCACTTATAATAAGATCATTGGAAACACAAACTTTTATTGTAAAATCTTATAGAATCCAGTGAATGGACAAACTTATAGACCCCCTTACTTGTGGAAAAAGGAAGAGGACCTTTGTATTAATATTTTAATTAATATTTTGGGGGGTCAGTCATGGGCCTGAACTCTGGGCCTGGGCGCTGTCTCTCAGCTCTTCAGCTCAAGGCAAGCACTCTACCACTGAACCACCTTCCCAGCCCTTAGTTAATACTTTGAGTGATGAACCAAATGTAATGCCAATGAATTTAGCCAGAAATACAGATGTGAACTCATGAGAAATATTTTATTCTAAACGTATAATTAAATATCCTAATTGTCAGAAACCAAGCACTATTTGTATTAGGTTTTTCTCAATCCACCTAAGTTGATGGTCAAAATTAACTATTAGATGTGCCACAGGCTATTCCTTCTCAATTCTTGCTCTGTGTCTCTGGAAATTTATTGCCCAAACTGACACTTGGACTGAATAATAAATGTAGGACAATTGTAGGACATTTTCCCCTACCACAAAGATTATATCTGCCTTTGGAAATGTTTTTATTTGCTTGTACTTTCCTTATTAGGCAGCTTTCTTATCTCTACTACCAAATACCACCAAGAAAAAATTTATAGGAAAATACTTTTTAGCTCATAATTTCAATGAGTTCAATCCATGGTCCTTTGGCTCCAAGAACTTGAGCAGAGCATTATGGTGTCAGGAATGTCCTTTGGAGGAGAGTTCATTCTTCATGGAAGAATGGAACTAGAGAGAAGGTATATTGATAGTCAGGACCCAAGACCATATATCCAGTAACCAACTTTCACCAGTCTCCTGGCTTTCAACATCTCAAAATAATGCCATTACTCCATGAACTTACCAATGAATTAATCCATACACTAGACTGAAATCCTGATGATCTAATCATCTCTGAAAACTCCATTACAGACACACCCAGAAATGAGTTTTGCTAATTCCCTAGGCTTTCCTCAATTCAACCAGTGTCACAGGTAACTGTAATCATCATATGCCTTTGTAGATCCTTACCCAGAGTTTCTGGGTGTTTTTGTCCTTACTGGCACTTGCCTTAAGATGACCAGTGAAGGACATTGGTAGGACATCCCTTCCCATCACAGGACTCATTGCTGCCTTTGGACACTTTCTGCAACACGCTGGAGTGTCATCTGTCTAATTAACACTGCGCTCTTGTATCCTTCTTCAGATGAGATCTCAAAATGGAATCATTCAGGCACTTCCCATAGTTACAGTAACATAATTATCATTATGAGTGACAAAATGAAAGAGCATAAAACTATACTTGAGTAAGGCATCAAGAAGCAACTTGACCTTGGCATCGAGTTCTAGGTCCAGTTTTCTCGTAATGACAAGGAAACACTTAGAAAACATACACAGACATTTATATATCTTCTGGCACATAGGCAAATGAAGGAATCAGAATACAAAGTCAAGTCAGCCCTCAGGAACGACTGAGAATGTGTAAAGTACATGTCACAACTTAGCTCAATTCCCTTGAACTTGGATATGCCTTATGTCCTGTATCAATTTTGTCTATGTGCATGAATGTGATTATTATTGCCTTCCTGACAGCTTTTTATTTTATTTGTGTATGTATGTATTTATTTATTTACTTTTTGTCAGTCTTGGGGCTTGATCTCTGGGTCTGGGCGCTGTCCCTCAGCTCTTCAGCTCAAGGCTAGAACTCTATCACTTGAGCCACAGCACCACTTCTGGTTTTCTGGTGGATTATTGGAGATAAGAGTCTCACAGACTTTCCTGTCTGGGCTGGCTTTGAACCTCAGTCCTCAGATCTCAGCCTCCTGAGCAGCTAGGATTACAGGCATGAGCCACTGGCACCCAGAAGCTTTTTTATTTTTGAGATAGGAACTTTCTGTTTTGCCCAGGCTTGCCTGAATCACCCCCTGACTCAGCCACCTGTATCCCTCCATCCTGATGGCATACACTACCACATCCAGCTTCTATACACTTTCTTCAGCTATAACTGAATGTATGTTCCACTTCCAGGACTGCATCTCACACCAACCACCATGAGAGTGCAGAGAAAGCTTTTTGATGGTCAGGATGCCTAGGAGTAAAGCAGTGGAAATCAAGCCTGCCCACATAGGAAGGCACTGCATCCATGTTTATGCCAGCCTAAACATGGCTGACAGTTGGCCACCTTGGACATCTGGATATTCAAAGTTGTTTGGAAATAGAATCATCATTACTCTGCAGACTGTCTCTCTTTGTCTCACAGCTACCAAATGCATCTGCAAGTTGCCAGAATTTCTGTCTTCTGATCTCATTATACAGACCACTAAAATGAGCAAAGAAATAACTCCCAGAAGCTTTCATGTAGCTAACGGCAGCAGAGGGACACCCGCTTTGATGTTCACCTGCTCAGCATACCAAACTCATTTTTTGTGTCTTTCTTTCAAAAGCTATGTCACAGAAGTATTATTGGCTATTCTCAGAGAGAGAGAGAGAGAGACAGAGACAGAGACAGAGAATAAGAGAAATGAAAACAATTCTAAATTGTAGAACAAATAATTTTGTTCTTGTAATATAGATCTTAAAATTAAACCATAGATAAACAGGAATATATAATCCTATAAGTTTTATGTGTAATTATCTATCTATCTATCTATCTATCTATATATATATATATATATGTCTATGTGAGTAGTAGAAGGTTATAGAAAATAGACCAATCAATAAGTACACTAGAGAGACAGACAGATAGAAAGACTGATAGGCAGGCAGGCAGATAGATAGACAGATATTCCTGGATATGCAAAGAGGTACTTACTTCTACCAGGTAGCATTACTTTTGTTTGTGGCCTGACAATCAAGTATCTAACAAATGTGTCTTGGACACTTAGAACAAGCAATGCCCTGTAGTCAAATGAAGTAAAAGTAAATCAAGAGTTGCACAAAATTATGAAAGAAAACATATCCTGGCACCGCTGGTGGCTCACAACTGTAAACTTGGCTACTCAGAGGCTGAGATCTCAGGATCACAGTTCAAAGCTAGCCTGGGCAAGAAAAGTCTGTGAAACTCCTACTTCCAATAAAGCACTCAGAAAACTGGAAGAGGAGCTGCGGCTCAAGTAGTAGAGCGCTAGCCATAAACTGAAGAGCTGAGGGACAATGCCCAGGCTCAGAGTGTAAGCCCCACAACCAACAAAAAAAAGAGAGAAATAGAAAAAGGAAAAGGAAAGAAAATGTAGTCTTGATTACTGAAGAGCTTATGAAGAAATAGGGAAATTGAATCTACTTGTAGATATGATCAAAAACAGCATGAATAATTGTAAATGTAACTAGTCACTGAAGATGATAAAGTAATGCTAAAAGAATATCAGGCCAGAAAGCAAAGAGGCTTCTTTGTCTTTCATTCCATTGGGTCTTCACTCCGTAGTCTGGGGCTTGATTTCCTGATGGGAATTTTTTGTTGTTGTTCCAACTGGTAATTTTATAACAATTGAAAGTGAGCAAAGTCTAATATGAAAGTTACATAGCAGGAAGATAATGTAAGACAGTAAAATACTCACAGGCAGAGGATGAATTATATTGGAAAATCAGTAGAAAGGAAAAATAGCAAAATTAGTGTTCTAAGCCACTGACTTTGAAAAAATATACTAGAAGAGATGATAAGGACATTATTTGCAGCTAGATTCTACAGTTCTGCATCAGGACCTGTGTTCAAACTGCTACTATTAAAATTATGTGGCAGGACAACAATTGTATTGTATGTTCTTTTATCCTTAACAGCAAAGACAATGTGTCTTTGGAATTTTGTGATCATATTTTCACGGATAGTTTGAATCAGGGGTAAATTTTCATGGCAATAAGATGTTTATTTCTTGGTGTAAACAATGTAGAAAGCTTGAATCCAGATGTGAGGGGCTGTTGATTAATGAATTGGAACTGACAGGCTCAAAACCAGACAGATTATACTTCTTTCAGTACTTCTGAGCATTTTTCAGAAGTCAAATGCCATTAAGGAACCGAGTGGGTGCTTCTTCGCATTTTATTATTCAACAGCCATCTTGATTGTTAATAATTGTTAAGAGTACTGGAGTGAAATATGAAAGAGATGAACAGAAAAAATCAAGTTGTCAACATGAAGCCAAGTCTCCAACTATTTAGTGAAGAGCCAATATAATGAAAGACAAATTTATAATGCAAAAGTTAGATACAATTCATTGGAAATTCATTAGAAAGGAGGAAAATTCATTTTTTTAAAAGCCCTTTCATTAGCAATGGCTGCTGCAGATAGGTAGGGTGTTTATGGTGTAGAGCCTTTGAGAATAGTTTCAGGAATTAAAAAACAATAGCCGTAAAAGAAAGTTTAGGGTGGGGAAGAGATAGAGGTCTACTTTAATGATGATCTTTTTGTATTGTCAGTCAGGGGAAGAGATAGAGGTCTACTTTAATGATGATCTTTTTGTATTGTCAGTCACAACTTTAAAAACTGTTCTTCATATTACAATGAATCCTTTCCACAACTCTTCTTGCTAACCTCAAATCGCCTCTGAATTCCTCTGCTACAGCACTCATCAAACAATAATATTCAGATTATATGTTATCATTTGCCTTTTCTATTACAATGGAAAGGTTAGAAAGACAGAAAATTTCTATTTTTATAATCTGTCCATCAGCACAGTGCGTGGTAGATGGCAAGTAACCGATTCAAGTTCAAATAAAGAAGTGGGAACATGAAATATCTAGTATTTGTTGTTTGTGTAATTAGCCAATGTTACTTTTAGCACTATGACAAAATTAGAGACCTTTGTTGCCAAGGAAAGATTTTTGTTTTCCTAATCAAGGAGTCAAATTGTCATGCATTAATTTATTGAGATGTTCATCAAGTCAGTCACCCATACTAACTACTTTCAGACTTTCAGACATATGGGAATATATATATATATATATATATATATATAATTTGATTATTGAATACAAGATAAATTAATAAACAGTTCATTTTCAGACTATGCTAATGAATCTAGCCCACACAATCTTTGTTTCTGAAAGTGTTTTCACTTTCATGGATATAGCATGTTAGAAACTTCACATCAGTTTTCATATGAGGTAATATGATTTAATATACTGTAAAAAATATACCTCTTTCCCCCATGTTTATATTTTAAAAACAACACTCACTTGGGTTACTAGTTCCAATCTTATTGCTTACAAAATAATGGTATCCTTTCTTTATAAACTACATTGTGCCCCATTTGAGTATAGTATCATACTGGATGTTTAAAGAATGTTAAGGGTTAAGGGTTAAAGGTTAAAGGTTGTGTGCTGTCCTGTGCCACTTTAAAGTGAGATTCTCACTCTTCTTGCTCCAAAGTATTCAGCTGTGGGCTTTCATGATAAATGAATACTAACTAGACACTTCAGTTTGGGGTGTCTGAGTTAAGAAAACAAAAAGAAATTACCAAAATAAAACTACCCCACACTTTTACTTAGTTAAAGTCTCTTAGAAAGTTATCTTTCCTAGGGAATACAAGTCCCATATGACAATAAAGTAGTAATTTCCCTTGAATTATTCACAGATACTAACTAACTTTTAAGCAAATTAGGCAATTACTTCAACTTCCAAATTAGAGAAGAACATTTCTTTCGAATCAATAGAAAGTTTTATATGTTTGAGGTAATATGGTTAATTCAGTATTAGTAGTTGTTTCTTCTGGTTGGATTCCACAAAGGAACCCAGTAATACAAAAAACAAAGCAACCCTCATTTTTTTTCCAAATGCTCTTAAAAAAATAATTTTATTGCAAGGTGATGCCAAATGCTCATTTTTGTAACCAATTGGTTTGGTCATTCATATTAATTTTTATCCTATTACATTATTTTTGTGTTTATTTTATCATTTTAATTTTTTCTATTACTTTTATTTTTGTATACATCTAGAGAATTCCAGATACCATACTATGAAACCCACTAAATGCTTAAACATCCTGGCAAATTGAATTTGTGCTGGCAAATAGATAAACCAAACAAATTGCTTAAAAATATCACAATCAAGCATGATAATAGTAATGTATTATAATTTTAATAAATGATTAGGAATGGTTGTAATGCACAGATTTATTTTGCAGAACAAAAGCACTTAAGCAGGAGTTTATATTACAGCTATGCTTCAATGATGATAACATTGGGACTTCAACCTGCATAGCTACAATGATTAATTAACAGCCTTGTTCAGGATGAGTGAGCACCATTATTGTTCTTAAATAGGAAAAGGCAGATAACCATTACTGATTATTCCTCAATTCCCAGCCTTACTTGGTAAAAACATAAGAATACTCAAGTAGATTGTGCAATTTTCAAGCTGCTATGAGAAGCAGAAAATAATAGCTTCTACCACATATATATGTACATATATGAGATATGCATGTGTATACATATATGAGACATAGATGAGATTTGGATTAGTTAAAAGTATCCAGTTGGCAGTCAGACTTATCCCTGGTGATTTGAAAATAGAATTTATGATGGTCTGAGTATAAAATGTATGCCAGCAGTAAGATTTGAGCATCTTCAGGAAAAATAATTTAGGATATTAATATATGCTTCAAGCTGTATTTCTTTATGCATAACAACCAGACTTCATTAAAAAAAGATATATGAGTGTATTTTGTATGTCTTTTATATACATAAATATTTATATGAATATAAATACATATATAAATATACACAAATACAATATGAAGCATGTATGTATATCATAGCTACAACACACATATATACATAGGTATAAAATATGAAAAGAATAAATGAGAACATATATATATAAAGAATGTATAATATAATCTTCACAACTGTATGAGACAATCAGTTGGGAATAGCTAATTAAATCTCTTTTTTCTATTTCTTTCTTTTCTTTCTTTTTTTTTTGGGGGGGGGAGGGAAATGCAGTACTAGGACTTGAATTCACAGCTTAGATGCAGTCCCTTACCTTTTTTACTCAAGGCTGCAATTCTACCATTTGAGCCACAGTTCCACTTTTGTCTTTTGTCTTTTGGGTGATTAATTAGAGATAAGACTCTTAGACTTCCCAGCTCAGACTGGCTTCAAACTGTGGTCAAATCTCAGCTTCCTGAATACAGGCAGGATTACAGGCACGAGCCCCTTGAATCCAGCTTTTAATGCATTTTAAGGCATTTCCATTAGCATAGACTTTATTGTTTTTGTATGTGTTGTCATTTTCTAAAGTATAAACAGTGTCAAATCATTTTGTTCTTAATTTTTTAAAAAAGAAATTATACCATTGAGTTATTTTATATGAATAGTCTGTTTTGTAAAATTGAAATTTCTTTTGGAATTCTGGGAAAACATTTATTAGAGCTTCTGTTTGGGCTGGGAATGTGGCTTAGTGCTAGATTGCTTGCCTCACATGCAGGAAGCCCTGAATTCTATTCCTCAGTACCACAAAAACAAACAAAAATAAAACAGAAAAAGCTGGAAGTGGTGCTGTGGTTCATGTGGTAGAGTGCTAGCCTTGAGGGGAAAAAAATGTTCCTTTACTTTCTTACCAATATGGAGATGTAAAGCAAATTCTTTGAGGTGTTGTTGTTGTTGTTATTTAGATATTAGGTAGAAAATGACCTTGAAGAAAATCTGCTGGAATTGCTTATTGTTTTGACCATTTTAAACTGCTGATGGGACCTGACACACTTCTGGGAGGAAATGTCCTCTCTGTCTAGCTCACAGGCGAGGTCACAATCAGAAAGGAAGTGTGCTCTGCACAACTGCTTGGATTCCCACCAGCATGGCAATTAATCCCCACCACAGCCATCAGTGAGAGGACGCCAATGGGGTGATATGGGCTGCTTTTATGTTAAAATAATAGTTTTTATCATGCCAGCACTGCTTTAGAAGAGCTCATTTACATATTCAGTTTGTGTTCAATGCTTAGAAAACTATCAAACCATTTTGTCAACGAGGGAATTGGCTCTGGGAGAAATTAATTCTCTGATGTAGTCCAGTCAATATTCAAAGAAACAAGACTCAGGATGAGGCTACTTTCTCAAAGTCTAACATTAAGAATGCCTTTCTTCTATCAATGTGAGATGTCCAGAGAGAAGAAGTAATTATTTATTCATGCAGAAGTCATCACTATCCAGGATTTTTCTTAAAGTATCAGCACTTGTTTGTTAACTTTGTATATTAAGCAAGAATGCTGATCATACAAGTAACAGACTTCAAAATGACCTAACTTGAGAAAACCTTAAAAGAACTATGCATACAAGAGCACTTACAGGATGAAGTTTTGTGCGTTAGGATAAGCCTGATATAGAAAGATTCAACAGGTATAAAGTCCTAGTTAAACAGGAGTAATGACTTTTCCCTTCTGTTTCACCGGGGAAATACAACTAGTTACAACACACTATAGATCTTCAATTAGTCAGAAGATAGGACATTGAATATCATCATTACATGACCTACGTGAAAGAGTGAGAATCTAGAAACAACACATACACAAACACAAAGTAAAAAACAAAAATCAAAAAACAAAAAAATGATGAGAATATTGGCGTGACATTCATGGATCAAGATGCATTGCATTCATAAACTGCTTTGTTACATGTCAAGTTTGTTGTACAACTATTTAAAGATAAAAAATACTTTAAGTTTTGCTCAAAGAGAAAAGTGTATGTTAAAATATAATTACATGGAATTACTTTCCAATATATATGTATGTCAACATATTGTACCTCAAAGATATTTACAAATCCTATGCCAATCAAGAAAATATTTTTAAAATATACAATTAAAATTGTATCCATAGATGAGTATATAAGAACCTCAAAGATATAACCCAAAGAAATACTTCACCTATTAAGATTCATTGAATAACTTGTTTATGCTTTGTGTTTTCCCACAGGCTTTGATGTTTATGTGTGCACTTCTATTCATGAGTAGAAAGACATTTCATGTTGGACATTTATAGATGACCATGTGTGGTCAGTAGAACTGGCCAAGACTAGGAGATCTAAAAAATTAAGCAAAATTATATTTTAGTATATATATATTATATTATTTACACCTTTTAAAAGCAGGAGCTTGTTCTCTGGACTGTAAGAAACTGTTAATATAGAAAACAAATGTGTAATTAAAATCTTATTCATGTATAACAACATTTATACAACTATGCCCACTGCTCTGTCCCCACTTCCAACTTTCGTCCCAGTAAGCCTCGATTTTAATGCTTTTTCTGGATTCCCCAGGACCAAATGGTCTTTGAACCTGGAATTATGCAATCGGAGTAGGCTGTCCAGCACATAGCCTAATAGGAAGGAAGTGTGATGCAGGTCAAACTTCTGACTGGCAGCCCTGACTTCTAATCAGCACTTTCGTAATGATACTGTCAGTATTATAATGACGACTTGTCTGCAGATGAAGCATTACTGAGCCATCCAGGGTTCTGAGAAGTACTTCGGTTATTCACCACCTGACCAGAAGGACATTTGAACTGATGATATTTTTTTTCCAAATACATTTAAAAAAAAAATCAGTCACTTCAGAACATCTCTCAACACTCTTAGTTTGGTCGATAATCACACAAAAATGTTTGGAGCTGTTAAATGAATTTTCCTAAGTCACAGAGCAAATTCCTGAAAATCATCATGAAGTCTACCAGGACATTCTCCTCCAGGGAATTTTAGTCATCTGGGGTTCCTGGTTTGGAGGGAAGGGCTAGCTATGGGTGCAATCATTTTGATGAATAGTAGTGATTAGCTAGTAATATCTAAATTAACATATGGGTTAAGATTTGAAAATTTTATTTTACTCTTTAAGAGGATTGCTACTTTCCCACAACTACTCCATTAATACATTGCCTTTTTCCCCTAAAACACACATAAATGGACTTTTGTGGGATTTTTTGCTTTATATCTTGTTGTTGGTCGTGGGTCTTGATTGAACTCAGCACCTGGACACTGTCCTTGAAATTTTTGCTTAATGCTAGCATTCTACCAATGGGAGCCATTGTCCCACTTCTAGTTTTTCAGGTGGTTAATTGGAGATAAAAGTCTCACAGACTTTCCTGGCTTCCTGGCTTTGAACTGCAATCCTCAGATCTCAGTCTCCTGAGCAGCTTGATTAACAGGTGTGAACCATCAGCACCCAGAGATACTTTGCTTTTATTTATTTTTTGTATCAAATAAAAATTGTAATTGCTTTTAAATTCCACATTATACTATTTAAATTGATAAAAAAAAAATACACTGAGTTGGGCGCCAGTGGCTCATGCCTGTAATCCAAGCTACTCAGGAGGCTGAGATCTGAGGATCATGGTTCAAAGCCAGTCTGGGCAGGAAAGTCCATGAGACTCTTATCTCCAATAAACAACTAGAAAAAAACAAAAGTGATGCTGTAGCTCAAGCGGTAAAGTGCTTGTCTTGATCTGAAGAGCAGAAGGACAGTGTCCAAGGCCAGGGTATTGTTTTTAACATATCTAAAATGTACTATGTGATTTTTTTTTGTTTCTCTTGTATGTTCTTCCCCCATTGTATAATCTCTGTTTTCACTGTATTTGACATCAGTGCTCTGCATCTTGTATATACATTTTTCTAACTTGGGGAGGAGAAGGGAAATAACAAAATGCTGAAACAAGGATATAGGTTGACTTATTGTAATGTTAAGATGTACAAGATGCTATGTTGAAAAAGAACTTTACAGCTTGGGGGGGGGAGAGGGAGTTGGGGAGGTGGGGTGAGAAGGATAGAAGGGGTAAAACAAAGGAGGAAGTAACAATGCTCAATAGGATATGAACTCATTACTTTACTCATGTAACTGTAACCCCTCTGTATACTATTTTTACAAGAAAAAACATTTTAAAAAGCCGAGAAGCTCTAATAAATGTTTCTTTAAATCTCTTTCCTTCCAATTTCACTTTGCAATTTTTTTTCCCGAATAACTTGTCTTATATTCCAGAACTAATCTTGTTTCAGGCAATAATGGCCATTAGTTTATCAAAGCGGGTTCATAGAGGCTTAAATTCCTACCTATAGACTGAGGTCTCTATTAGTCAGAGAAAACTTTGAATCCCAGAGACTGAATTTGAACATAGAATGGTGAGTATTTTACACTCTACTTTTTATTTTTCTAAAACACAAAAGAGAACTTGCAAAATCAATGTAGAAAACATATTTTTGACAACAGGTTGTTTGGGTCAGATACAAACTGAAGTTAATATCAACACATCTATCACACATTTCTCTTATAATATTCATTGCTACCTGTAAAATAAATGCTCAAGTTTTTTTTCTTAAGTTAAGGAATGAAAATGATTCTTATTTTTAAATTAAGGTTTCACTTTTATCTACCATTGAATCAAAAATTGAGGAATATATTTTGTTCATATGTACCTAGAAAAGTCATCCTGAGGTAGATTTATCAGGTGCTGAAGTCATAATCTCACACAACAGAAATAATTAGACTTTAGGAGCCTGTAGCTTTTATTGAACGCCCACGTCCCTCATTTTTTTTTTCAGAGCTGATTCATGTTTCAATCATTGTTCTCATTGTGAGGTCTGAGTACCTCTTTGTGGGAGGCAATGTGTGGGATATTACCTGAGGTGTTTGCTTTTGCTTTTGTTTTCGAGACTTTTTAGAATCACAGAGCCAGGTCCCCACCTCTCAGGAGCAGGTGCTCGGTGTGTAGGTCAAACTCAGGTTGGAAGCTTAGAAAGCCCATTTGTGCCATCTCTTCCATTGTGCAATCCTTCAGACAAAAGCCATCACGAGTACTTCCTCAGTGACAACCTTGCTAGATTAATATTCACACTGTCTACTCAGCCCTTCCGGTATGTCACTTTGGAGTCAATCAATCAACCATTATGGTTTTCACAAAAAAAAGGAAGTTTGAACATAAATTGGCTACTTTTACTGTTATGGAAAAGAAAAGCAATAGTTAAGCTGCCTCTTAGAACTGGACGCACCTGGAGTTTGGAATCGTTGCTTAGTGGAGAGTATCATTTGAAAAAAAAAAATCCTAATTACAAGTGGTCAGAAGCTAATCAGTTTGAAGATTGATTCGCCCAGAGTCTAGGAATGAGAAAATCCACCTATAAGTCAGGGTGTTGGTCTATTTTTCTTTTCCATCATCCATTTATAAATCACAGCATTCTAATCAGTGGAGAACAATGAGCAACTGAACCTTGTGTAAAGTGGTGATGGACTGAGCCAGTGTGTGAATGAATAATCAGGGATGTTACTGAAACCCACAGGGCATGACACAGATGCAGTGGCTGGATCTGAAGGGATTGATGGCTGTGACATTCCTTTGGTCTGAGGATGCCCAGACCAGGCAGTTTCTTGCTTATTTATATGCTCTGGCATGTACAAGCACTTAAATTCATATGTAAATACATTCTCTTTCATTCTTTAGTCTGTGAAGCCTAGAGGGGCAGAGAGAAAAAAGATCATACATCTATAAAAGGGAGAAAGTTCTGAATCACATTGTTTGATCCTGGTGCTCTCTCTCTCTTTTTAAGAATGGGAGGAATCTCATTTCTAAGATTTCTGTGTCTGTTCTTAGTTAAATGAGGAAAAGCATTAGACAGTCTCTCATAATTCACCATGAAGGAGCTCTGAACCAACTCTGGGATGCCAGAATTTGGCATCGTCAAGAATGGAGTCTCCAGTAGAACTTTAGAATGTGGGAAATCAAATGTTCTGCTTTCCTCATATTCAAATCTTTACTTGGATTGGGTTTTATATTTACTCTTTAAACACTTCTTTCTGAACTGCAGTAATCTCCCACATGTTACTTGTGAAGATGAAACATAATATTGGTTATAACATGGTGTGTGTGTGTGTGTGTGTTTATGCTCATGTGAGTGCATGCCCTGGGGTTTAAACTTTTGTGCTCAAGGCTAGTGATCTACCATTTGAGCCACAGCCCCACTTCTGGCTTTTTTAGTAGCTAACTGGAGATTAGAGTCACACAGAAGTTCCTGGAGTCGAACCTCAATCCTCAGCCACCTGAGTAGGATTACAGGGGTCAGCCACCAGTGTCTGACCTTCAATAACGTTCTTAACATCTCTTGAGTCTCAGTCTTCAGGTCTGTATGATGAGAAGTAGTGCACATGTACACAGTGATCACAATGGTGTGAGAATTACACACCACATCAATCACACAAAGAAGTTGCTGCTGTCCTTCCTGATTTTATATTTTAAGCATAGCTATGCATTTTGTCTACTGCCAATCCTTCTACTCATTCTTGGAAAACAAATACGACCTACTATAGGTTTATGGGTCTTGGTAAACTAAGCTTAATTCACACTTTTTTTGTTCCAAAATGGTATTAACTATGCTCTATCATGTATCCATCCATTTACTTGAATTTGAACTCAGGCCATCTTGTTTTCTAGAAAGATCGGCTCTCACTTTTCCCTGGGCTTGCCTGGACTGTTATACCATTGAAACTTCCCACTGTAGCTAGAAGGACAGGTACACACCCAACCACATTCCTGTTTGTTTTGTTGAGATGGAGTCTCACGACTTATTGTCTGTGTTGAAAAGGAACTGCACTGCCTTCAATTTCAGCCTCCCATGTAGCCGGAATGACAATCAGTTGTCACCACTCTCTGCTATTGTTTGAGATGTGCACCCCCTGAACCTTTGACCTGGGCTGGCCTCAAGCCATGATCTATCTGCCTTCCAAGATGTTGGGATTACTATAACCTGGCCTCCTTTGAATCTTTAGCCTAATTTACAGCATAGTGTTGAATTCATAGTGAATGAATTCTTATTGACTAATAAAATATTGCCTTCAATTTTCTAAAAGGTGCCCAAATGGCACATGCATTTTGATTTAAAGTTTTATATGTAAACCAGACCTAATCCGTATATGGTTCCTGTATTTGCTTTCTATAGTATTTTTCTATCCCATTGCAACTTACTTCATAGGAATGTAGGCCAGTCACCTAGCACCTTGAGAAGTCTTAAATAACTAATGCAAAATAATGGAATTATATAAAGCCAGGAGATATTTGTCAATTTTTCATTGCTATCATGGAATACCTGAAGTTTGATATTTTATGAGGAAAAGAAGCTTAATAGTCATCTCACATCCCCAAAAGCTCAAGCGAGTGGCACTGATGTTGAATGAGTTCAGGTGAGGATATGTTAAGGAAGGCCAAAGGTGGGGTAAGTTGTGACAGGAAGAGGTTGCATGGCAAACCCAGTGCCCATAGTGTACACCTGCTATTCTAGCTACTCAGGAGGCTGAGCTCTGAAGATCAATGTTTGAAGCCAGCCTAGGCAGGAAAGTCTATAAGACTCTTATCTCCAATTTATCACCCAAAAGCTAGAAAAGGAGAGCTGTGGTAGAGCACTAGTCTTTTTTTTTGGGGGGGGGGTCTGGTTGTGGGGCCTGAACTCTGGGCCTGGGCGCTGTCCCTCAGCTCTTCAGCTCAAGGCTAGCTCTCTACCACTTGAGCCACAGCGCCACTTCCGGCTTTTTTTTTTTTTTGCTTATGTGGTGCTGAGGAATCGAACCCAGGGCCTCAGGCATGCAAGACAAGCACTCTACCACTGAGCCAACTTCCCAGCCCCAAGCACTGGTCTTATGAGCAAAAGCTCAGTGACAACACTCAGGCTTTGAATTCAGGAGCCATGACTAAAATCAAAGATGAGAGGGGACAGAAAAACCACAAAGCAATTCAGATATGGGCTTTTTTTTTCTTCTTTTCACTCTTTTCTTCTTCACTTTTATTTTAAATAGCATCTGTCTTGTGAAGAATAACTGGGATTTCACAAAAGCTAGTTAATTCCTTCCAGTGCTTCAGAGACCTGAGGACTTCTTTTTAGTCTGCACCTCTTAAAAGTTCCCAAGGCCACTTTGGAAACCAAACTTATGACACATGCCCTTTTAGGGAATATCATCAAACCATATTGACACCATAGGACCAAGTCCGTGACTAAAATACTTGCAGACAATTCAGGTACCTTTATTTCTGCATGGGGATTGATTCTATTTCCACATTTCGTCACTTGAGAAACAGTCAGTACCATGAAAAAATATATATATATATATATTGGTGTCCATGCTGGAATTGACAGAGAAGAGTGGCAGTGTAGATATAATATTATATTCTTGTGATAAACTGGATTTTATAGGTAGCTAAGACTGACTTGTAAAAATCAAATTCCCTGGGCTAAGTTATGAATAAAGAATGTGTTATATGTGAAGTTATATGTGAAGAATGTATGGAGTTCCTGATGAGTGGAGTCCAATAGAGAATGTTTTGGGGTGAAAACTCTTGGTCGTTCCTTACGGATCAGTTATTTCTAACTTTCTGCTATGTGTGCTAATTTTTTTTATTAAAAGCATAGACATAATTAGATGCCAAGAATATCTTGAGAGTTTCCTTAATTTGAAAACAGCCATAACAAGAGAAGAGTAGGCAAGAAAGGTGATTTTGAATTGGCCAAATGGTTTTATTTTACAATGCAGCACCTGCAAATTGGCAAGAGGCAAAGACACAAATGTAGGGATGTTACTTTAGAAGTCAGGAGTTTTTCTTCCTTCCCAGGAGCTGGAGTTCCATCTCTGCTTAGCGATGAGCCAGCAGCGCCATCTAGAGGTCGTCAGCAATCCTGCACACGCAGGGAAGAAACAAAAGGGAGCCCACCTATTGAATTTTAGCAAAGGCAAAAACATTACTTCATTCCACCCCCACCCCCCCCCACCCCCACCAATATCTAACCCCTTACAGATTGCCTCTGAAGGAATCGCTTCCCACTCCCATTAAACGCTGACTGCAGAGTTCATTACTGGGAGCATTCAAGGCTTCACTTCAGAAGCTAAAACTTACCTCTACCACTTCCCTACTGAGAGGAGAGTCACTGACTTTCAAATCAGCTAATTCATTCCACACATTTCCCTGGATTCCTGCCATGCCTCAGGCTTTGTGCCAGGTGCTAGGGGACACAGACAAGAATATATTACTGGATATCCCTCTAGACCCCCAAACACACATCCCTACATTAACCACAGGTATAAATTTTCTTCTGTCTTCTCCTTTAAAACATTTTCTAGATGGTAGGAACAGAAATACTTCAAAGCAATCACATTTCACTGAATCATTTGTCCTAGGGAAAATCATCAGGATGTTTGAAGTGAAATCATGGATTCGCATAAGATTAGAGTCAGAGGAAGCATTCCAGCATTAGAACAATTATAATTTTTACTCTATGAAGAGTCCCAGATCACAAGCTGTATATATTCTGAAATTATAGATGTACAGTATGCCCCAGGATTATGAGATTATATCTTCGTATGTTTACTTGGTCTGCATGATGGAAATTCATGATATTCACCACTTACACTTGAAGGGAACATATTCATTTTGATTCCATGGGAAGTAAACCCAGGATTGTAAGCCAGAAATGTGCCAAGTTCATGGCCCCTGGTCTGTATTCCAAGCCACTTTAGGAGGCTGGGATCTGAGGATCACTAATCAAAGCCAACATGGGCTGGAAAAATCTGTGAGACTCTTATCTCCAATTAACCAGCAAAGAGCTGAAAGTGGAGCTGTGACTCAAATGGTAGAGTGTCAACCTTGAATGGAAAACCAAAATAAGAGGGCTAGGCCCAGAACTAGCAATAAATAAATAGATGGATAACTAAATAAATAAATGTTTGTTTAATAATAACCGCATTTTGATCAGGTGTTATTTATTTAGTCACCTCAGGTAAGAAAGCTCATTATTGACTGAGCCTCTTGTTAGAGTGAAGTGGTAATCTCTTACGTTAGCAAACTAACTGGGCAGCAAACTAACAGCTCATGTCTGTAATTCTAGGTACTCAGGTGGATGAGATCTGAAGAAAATAGTTCCAAGCCCACCCAGGAAGAAAAGTTCTTGAAACTTTTACCTCCAATAAACTATTTTTTAAAATGTCGGAAGTGGATCTGTGGCTCAAGTAGTAAAGCACTAACCTTGAACAACAACAAAAATGTAAAATGAAAAAAACAAGAGTCATAATAACTCAGGTACAGTCGCCAGGCCTTGAGTTCAAACCTCAGGACTGGCAAAATAAAAATAAAAAATAAATGAGAAATAAAGCCAGTAAACTCATGGTCGTATAGATGTGAAGATGAAAATTAGAAGCTTCTGGGGACTGCAAGGCCAATTCCATAATAAACATAGGCAAACTGAAGCTGAAACAAATATCTTCTGAAGGGAAGTAATTTAGATTTAATTTGATACTCACATTTTAAAATTGGCCAGTTATTACTCATGGAACTGTCCCTCCTCTGTACAGCATCTTTACAATAAAATGAATTTTTTAATGGTGGTACTAAAAATAAACCCCAAACCATAAAACTGGCCAGTTATAAATCTGTAAAATACACACACACACACACACACACACACACACACACACACACACACACACACATTCTGAGCCTTCTGAAAGAAAGCCTTGTAAAACTTCATTGACAATAAATACCTTTCCTATGTCTCTTCTTCTCCATTCTTTCTTTCTTTCTCATAGAAAAGGTCCCTGTGGTGTCTCATGTGAGCCATTAAACTCAGCTAGTGAAACATTGCCTTGACATCCTTGCTTTCTGTGCTCTCCAAATTTACTTCCCAATCTCCACTGAAGATGTCTTTGTAAACTTGATGATGATGGTTCTATCACTTGCACAAATTCTTGCAAAAATACTGCACTAAATAAAGAGTAGTATCCAAATTCGTACTATTTATTTGTAATTGGGTCTCATTCTTCATCTTCAAATCTCACTTCAACCCCAGATTTCCCCCAACTTCTCTGATTTTCTTTTTTTTTGGTCATGGGGCTTGAACTCTGGGCCTGCGCGCTGTCCCTCTTCTCTTCAGCTCAAGGCTAGCGCTCTACTGCTTGAGTCACAGCGCCCTTTCCAGTTTTCTAGTAGTTTATTGGAGATAAAAGTCTCATGGACTTTCCTGCCCAGGCTGGCATTGAACCGTGATCCTCAGATCTCAGCCTCCTGAGTAGCTAGGATTACAGGCGTGAGCCAAGGATGCCGGCTTCCTATGATTTTGGTATCTGACACTTTATCCTGCTGGACTGTGAGTGTTGACCTCTACCACTCAACTTAGATATTACCTGTCTTCCCAAATGGTTTTGTGCATTTGCCTAGAGTGTTAGCTGTTTTTTTTTCCTCTGGGAATGTTTACATCCCCACATAGTATACAAACATGGAACATAATACATAGGAAGACCAAAAAGAAATAAAAAAGTAAGACTAATGTCTTGACCTTGGTATTTTTAAATACCACAGAATTTATTAATCTACCCTGTTTCATCATAAGAATTCAAGTTCCTAAAAAGCAGAGAACACAATTTTCTATCCTCTATTACCACAGTAATTATTTAAGCCCCTCTCTTTGAACTCTCCTACTTAACTTTGTTTACCAAGCCCAAATAATCCCCCAAACTATTGAGATGATTTTCTGTGGGTTCAAAACTGGTTAGTCAGATAATTTGACCTGTGGTTTCCAGCTGTAATTTTTTTACTGAATCCCAGTAGAAAAACAACAAATAACAGCATCAACACCCAAAGAAAATAAAAGAAGTAAGTTCCAGCCATACAAATTTAGGTGTTACATTTCTTTTTATCAATATACTAACTTACTCTAATTGAAATCGCTCAAAGATCAGTTTGAAAAGGGCTACCTGATGTAATTTTTATACAGCAAATGTTTAATCATATTTGGCGATACTTCCACAGGCTATTTTGAAAACATACCCATTCCAACTACTCACAATGAATCTTTTTGGTGGTCCGATAAAAGTAAGCATGTTTTAATTAGATAAAAATAAGCATGTTTTAATTACATTTTCCATGTTAGACACTGAATTTCTTTTCCAGTTCCCTTTCCATTTATATAATTTTTGTCATATGGGGGATTCTTTTCTTACTAAGTCTCCAGTAAGGAAAACCTTGACTTTTTTTTTCTTTCTTTTTCTTCTTTTCCCTCTCTTACTGCCCTCTGACTTAGCTATGCTTTCAAGTTTCAATCCAGCTGGGCTCCGATGCAATCTCTGTAAATAACCTGACCTTGCCAATCACTCTGCCTTCTTTTGGATAATATGTGGAACCTTCTCACATCTCCTTACAACTCTGCCTTTGACAATCTCACCAGGGGTTTCCTTTAGACTTTGTTCCTCAACCCACAAGGTCTCAGTGCTGTACTGCCTGTGTTTCTCAGAGTGAAAAGCACTCCTGGCTACCCGACTATATTAAGAATGAAATGATCTCCACTTGAAGACACATCGATGGCATGACATTAAAATAAATCCAGATGGCAGAGGCAAGTCTTTAAAGATAGCATCCATTTGGGAAACTTCCTTGACAAGGTAAGTGGTTGAATCAAAACAAGGTTTAAAAAATGCATTTCTATTTTGGAGGTCACACAACTGTCCTTACCTGGCATGCCTGGTTTTTAAGCATTAGATTTTGTTTTAGGGACATATATGGTGATAGATAGATAGATGGATAGATAGATAGAGATACATATAGCATTTTTTACAAGGCAAAAAGTATAATTTGTATAGTTTAATAGAGGGAACAAAGGTAATGATATTTAATAATACTCAAGTCTGTAGAGTTTAATAATATGACTCACTAGAATAAAGCAACTTGACATGGGATCATTACCTTTTTTATTATTTTTCCTTTTTTTCTTTTTCTTTTTTTTTTTTACTTCATTCTCCCAACATCCTAGATCAATATCTGAGAACAACCTTTAATAAATATATTAATAAAACTGAAAGCCAGTTAAATAAGTTACTTGCCTTAGGAGAAATCCTCAAGTGGTAGCCATGCCACAGCTATGACCATTATAGTTATATGGAGAGTGAGATTACATTATACATGTGCTAATCTATTTATTCAATGTGATAATTGCTACTGCATCTATTTGAACTAATTTTCCTTATGACCACTGTTTGTCTGAAAAAATACATTAAAACAGTCCATTGCACCTTGACTAGACTATAATGAGGAATAGAAGAATCAGGAATGTACTTTGGGTCAAAATTATCAAAGAAAATTATATTTAGATAAACCTACATAGCCTTAACTCTGTAAGCTATGGGAAATTTACTGTGCAAATATGTACTAAATCTGAAAAATTTTGTGCATTAAAGACAATGGGGGAGTGACATACTCAGCAACAAAGAAATCATCTTATAAATATGTTAGAAACAATCGCAAGAAAGAAAAAAACATTTGAGTCCTTATCTTGGGGTTCATTTCACCTAACATCAACTTATCTGGCTGTTTCTGCTTGTCTCAGACATATACTAGTAATTGCAAATAAGTGAAACCATAGGACCTATGTTTCCAAAAGAAACATTTTTAAATATATTTTTTTTATTTTTATTTTTGTTGATCATGGGCTTGAATCTGTCCGGGGCTCTGTCCCTCAGCTCTTCAGTTCAAGGCAAGCACTTTACCACTTGAGCCACAGCCCCACTTCCGTTTTTCTTGTGGTTTATTGGAGATAAGAGTTTCACAGCATTTCCTGCCTGGGCTAGCTAAGAGTACAGGCATGAGCCACTGGCCCCACGCAAGAGACAGTCTTCAAATAAAAGCAGTCTTTTTTTTTTTTTTTTTTTGGTCCGGTCATGGGGCCTGAACTCTGGGTTTGGGCACTGTCCCTCAGCTCTTCAGCTCAAGGCTAGGGTTCTACCACTTGAGCTACAGCACCACTTCTGGCTTTTTTCTTTATGTTTATGAGGAATTGAACCCAGGGCCTCAGGCATGCAAGGCAAGTGCTCTACCACTGAGCCATCTTCCCAGCCCATAAAAGCAGTCTTTACATGTTTATTTCAATTTCTGGTTGGCCACAAGTTTGGGATATGTACTAAGCTGAACTGCATTTATGACTTTCCTATAGAAAAATTCTGGAAGTAAGATAATCTTCTCTTTGTAAGACATGAAATTTCATTACAATTACAGAGAGAAAATATGTTGCTTCTCTAGCAATAGACGGTTTACAATTCAGATTATATAAAGCAAATGAATAATTTAGCATTCAAAATAGCATTAGGGGGAAGACTCCTGGTCCAAAAGTTTCTTCCAGTTATAGAAGAAATTTCAGAAGTTTAACAAGTAAATTCTATGCCTGATTATCGTCAAAACCAGAAACCTCACTTACCTAAATTACTGTCCCTGAGTATAATAATGACATTACACTGAGCTGCAAGAAGTTTGGAAATTTACCCCATTCTTTCTAGTTTTTCCAAGTATGGCCCAATTTTTTCCTCACTCTTGTTTCAAGTGTGAACATGCCTTTCTGCTCCCACAGTATTTAAGACACAGTGAATCCCACAGCTTTTACAAAACCTGCATGCCCCTCTTTCGCTGTATTCAGACTGCTGATATGCCAGTATGTGAATAAAGTTTTGCAAATGTAATGATCTTCTCTCAGCCTTCGGCAGTCCCTTTTCTCCATTGAAATTGAGGTTCACTTCTCACAATACAAGCCTATCCTATTTCCCTTCTGAAATGATCAATACCCCACAAGACACATCCCAGGAAGCAAAACAGCACTTTCCAGCCTCTTAAAAATGAAGCGGAGGCTCGAGATCCCTTTTCTCTTTCTCTTTCTGCTCCAGGTCACTGTACAATTCCCTTGGGGATACTGTGGTCACCTTGACTATCTCTGCCTTTCCCAAGCTTTGAGTTGCTGTCCAACCTCAAATGAATCTTTCCAGTCAGTGTTCCTTCAACATCCAATCACTGTTTCCAAATCTGTCTTGATGTTCTGTTATGGTTTTGATGCTCATGTGGAACAATGAACTTCAAAAGGTGGTGTTGACAGACTCTCTCCTGGTGTTAAGAACACTAGGCTAGTGATGAAATCCTTGATTGGTGCCATCAAAAACTCACGAGGCAAGTTGTTTTCATACCCTTTTGTCCTTCTGCTATATGAGGATGAAGTATTAGGTCTCTTCAGAGGACAAAAGCAACTAGGTATCATCTTGGAAGAGGAAGAAATAAAGGAACATTCATTAGAGTCATCAGATTCCAAGCCTGTAATTGACGCTGGATTTCTCAACTTGCAACACTATGAAAAAAAAAAATATATATATATAACTCAGTCTCTGATATTGGGCTATAGTACTATAAATAGTTTAAAGCATGTTGTCAATTCTTACTTTAGATCTATCCTGACAACAACTTCTAAAATGATGGCACCTGCTGCTCTTCTGCTGTTTTACAATTGCTCTCGCTAATCTTTAGCACGTTCTTGAACTTCTACTGCAATTACACGTTTCCTTTGCAGGGAAACAAATTTGATCATTGCCCTCACTGTCAATCTAAATAATCATCGGAGAGTTTCTCCAGGGAATAAGCCTGGGAGGGACATATCATGGCAAAGGGTAAAACCATGCCCTGGTGAATAGTGGGCTTCGTGCAGAGGATATAACAAATACACATTTCTTTCTTTCTTTCTTTTTTTCTTTCTTTCTTTCTTTTTTTTCTTTCGTTTGTTCGTTCTTTTTTGTCATCAGTCATGATTTTCTTTAATTGGTCATGGGTTTGAACTCGGGGCCTGAGCACCATCCCTGAGCTCTTTCGCTCAAGACTCATGCTCTACTACTTTGAGCTACAGTGCCACCTCTGGTTTTTTGAGTGGTTAATTGGAGATGATTCTCACAGGGACTTTTCTGCCCAGGCTGGCTTTGAACCATGATCCTCAGATCTCAGCTTTCTGAATAGCTAGGATTACAGGCATGAGCCACTGTCTCCAGGTCTAAGTGGAAGTTTTTAAATGCAAAAAAGCACATTGTTGTAACCTGCTTACATACAAAGTTCACTGCTACCAAAAATTCTAGGGAAGAGCTGGCAGCACCTTGTTTTAGGAATTCTGCTGAGGATGTATTTTGACAAAGTATCTTGTTTACATTGTTGCAGTACTAAAGTCTTAAGCACTGTTATAGAAATATGTGAATGCGTGCATAGTACAATGAAGTATTTGTGAAACAAGAAAACAAAAAAAACTCTTGAAAATCTTTGAGAGTACTCACTTCAGAAAGGCAGAGATGTGTCTGCATCTGACCAGAAGAATATCATTTTGGTAGCATCAAATTTCACATCATTTGTTTGACTACTACCACTACAAATACAAGAAATATGGAAGCTGGGGGTCAGTGGCTCATACTTGTAATCTTAGCTATTCAGGAGGGTGAAATCTGCAGATAGTGGTTCAGAGTCAATCTGGGCAAAAAGTCTGTGAGACTCTTATCTCTAATTAACCACCAAAAAAACAAAAAATGTCAGGAATGAAGCTGTGATTCACACAGTAGACTGGTAGTCTTGAGCAAATTAGCTCATAGCCAAGACTGAGGCCCTGAGTTCAAGTCTTAGCAATGGCATCAAAAGAAAAAAAATAGAACAACATCAAAAAGAAATTCATAAGTCACATCTTTCATAGCACTATTTGCAAGACAGATGCATAGTAGAATTTCATTTTTTTACATAGAATATGTTAGTTAATATTTCCCTTTCAAAAGAAAACCCAGCTCACTACCTGTGGGGAAGAATGTCATCTTGCTAAAGATTTTCGGCCCTAGGTGAAATGCCGCCTACCACATAATAGTGGTATAATTTTGAAAGAAGCTATTCAAACTAAATCTTTCGTTCCTTCTTTCATAGAATAGGATTAATAATCACATCTCCTTCCTAGTATGTCAATTAGAAGAACCACATGTAAATTTCTTAATGTAATCCCAGGCATGCAGTTAACTGTGGCTAGGCGATGATTATTTTGATTTGAAGGAGACCTACAAGAACTGATAAATATTAAGCACTTGCTACAAGGCCCGTTGGAATGAATGGATCTCAATCACCATGTGCTGTCTGTCGCACAGAAGTAGGACTGGGGATATTTGTATGCAGTTATTCCTCTACCAGTATCTCTCTGCAATGCCCTGAAAGAGCACTAATGATTATACAAGCCTCAGTGTCCTATGTATTAGAAGCATTTGGAATGGGATTGCTTATTGTCTCCTTCAGCATCAAATTGTTATAGGTCAAACCTCCTTTGTAGACAAGACCTGAAATTCTGTGACATTATTTGAGGCACGTCTGGAGCACCAGCTAGTCTCAGTTTGCCCTTAGGCTCTGTTGATGCAGGCAAATTGAAGAGGAAACATGAGGGGATTATGCAGGAGGAGCTGGGAAAAGGGGACTCATTGAACCTGAACCGTCTCCATCCATATCCTTCGCAGGGTGATGGCTCAACTCTCCATTTGACATTGTCGACAGAGCCCCAGGAAAGTTTGAGGGCAAATACAGATTGAGATAGCCCAAACTGCAAAATGCATGCATACTGCACACTCTTTGATGACCAGGTAAGTGCATGCTGGAAGCACCGCATTGTGGTGTAAGGCACTTTAATTTGCTCAGCTCTACTAAGTGGGCTGTGTCTGTCAAAGGCTTAGATGATGCCATCGTAGGAACGTTTTTGAGAAAAGAAAAGCATCCAGGGAAACAAAGGAGGAGGCAACAATGCTTGATAAGAAATGTTCTCATCACCTTGATCCTGTAATTGTAACCCCTCTGTATGGTAATTTCACAACAATAAAAGAAAAGAAAAGCATCAGGATAGGTGTGGGGAATGCTGGGTATTGTAAGGGATCTTGTGGTAAAAATCAAAAGGAAATTACTTTATGAATGAACAAATCCCAGCTATGAGTTATGAAATTGGAATGAAAGAACCTCATTTTAAATAAGGGATGGCAAAGACTGGCCTTTGCATTAATATCTTCTGATATCATTCATTCCTCTCAAGAATGTGATTCTGTCTTTGTGTCCTTACAATCATTTTTTTTTTCAACCTTCCTTTACTTTGGAAGGGTTTCCATTGTTTGCTCTTCTGCCTCAAATACTTTCTATTACCTTTGTTTATTTTGATCTCTTCTTTTTTGTTGTTGTTATGTTGTTCTTGACAAGGCCTCTGCCTTGCTAGGCAATTGCTCTGCATCTTGAATCCTATCTCCAGCTCCTTTGGCTTTTAATTTTATTTCAGATAGAGCCTCTTATACTCATATTTTTGGCCCAGAGCCTTTCTTGCACCATAGTGCAGATCCTTCCTGTAGCTGATATGGCAAGTGTCAACTGCCATCCTCGTCTCTTTCCTTTTTCTTCTCTCTGCTTAGCTAATTTCAGTTCCACACTAGGCTTCAGTTCCACTTTATTTTTACCGCTAGTCATTCCCTCCTGAATACAACTTTGCTCTTTTCCTCATCCCCTACTACACAAGACCTACTGTGAGTGTGAAAGAATTATTTTTGCTTTATCAGAGTGGATTTCCAGAAAAGCACAAAGTAGGTAGAGATGTTGGTGGCTCCTGAACTACTGGGGGGTATATATATATATATATACCAGGCCCAAATGGATTTATCCATAAAGTACATTATGAATATGTTACCTGGGCATCATGCTCTTCTGAGTAATTACTGTTTTCTAGTATCTGAAGAAATGTGAAGTGGTTGCCACCTAAAACTTTTGCTTATATTCTGTGATTACAGAGGCTGATCTTCTGATTTGCAAACTATGTATATATATATATATATATATATATATATATATATATATATATATATATATATATTTAATCTAAAATGGATTTCCTTCCTTTCTTCACCCATTTTTACCCTGTTCAGGTCTCAGAAACACTCACATTAAAAAAAAACTATCTACTCCAACCATATGTTCTTCTGTATAAAAAATCCACTACAATATACTGGAAGACATTTTAACTGGAAAACTAGAAAACGTGCTTCTGAAAGCCTGCTCTGCCCCTCATTGACAACTCAATGTGTCTCCATTAGTTATCTGGCACCTTTGGTGCTCAGCTAAAATGCATTTTATTTAATCCTCTTTATAAAATGAGCAGAGGTGTTCACAAAGAAATGGCTTCATGTCTGAAAGTTCCCAGTTTCTCCAATGCTTTGTAACTGGAGCAATCAGGCAAAAGGGGCAGTGCCCATGGGAGAGAGCCTTTCTCCTTGTTGGTGGTGACAGGACCTTGTGTGTGGGGGGGCAGTGTCAAAGCTGAAAGACCTATTGGCAGTGAGAGGTTGCTGCTGGCAGTGTCAGGTCTCTGGGGTAAAAGGGCTGGGGTTGAATCTCATCATGGATAACAGTTGAATTTGCTACCCTGCAGGGTGAGTGGGAGCAAGGTGCTTCTTAACGTTCAAGCACCTGCTCTCTTCCTGAGATTAAAATGTTCGATTATTCTGTCATGTTCCTGCTCTTCTTTAATCAGGGTACACCTTAGAAATCTTAGAGAAGCAGAGAAATCACATTGTATGTTAATATGACAGCAATGACAAAGTGTATATACCTGAATATTCAAAGCTTTTCTCTTTCATTCTTTCTGTTAAGGCAAGTTACATGAGAAAAATGCAAGTTTGTTTATTCATCGATGACACAAAAATGACAGTTTAATGCAAATTGAGGGAATTAGATTTCCAAATGTAAAACCACAGCATTCTGATTCTAAATACATATTAAACCCAACACAAAGATCCTTTGAACAAAACCTTTTAGTTTCCTGAGGTATAATTGTTTTTTTTTCAATGTAAATTTGTAGTGATGTTCACTGTAAATTCCATATCAATGTTTTCATTATGTAATAATTTCTTTCTTTAACAAGTACATAAAAAGAATGCTAACATTACTTTCTTTCACCCTTGCTTTCTGGCAAAAATTCTGAGACCTAAATGTAGGAAAATATATGATCCTGAAGCCACCAGGAATTCAAATTTATTTATAGAGAAATTAGTATAATAGATATGAAAGTCCTTATCTTATTCCACAGAGTTGTCTCAAAACTCTCCTGATGGCAACAAAAAGAAGACAACAAATCTGAAAGGTTTACTTAGAAATAGAAAAGATACCAGCTTAAAAATGATTTGTGAGTGTTACCCCATTCCCTGTCCAGCCAACTCAATGGGGAGTTAAATGCAAGTTTCAGTGAGTACATTATTGGAACAACAGGATGCCAACGAGAAACGCTCCTTGCCTTCGAACCCTTAGAGGTGCAAAAACAAAGAAAAAAGTCAAAAAATACGACGGCGATTATTGTGCTAATGCCTTCCAGAGGTGTCCTACCAGCCCCAGCCAAGCGAATTTCCTCTCTTGAAGTCTAGTCTCTAATTGACACAAAACGCAGCTCCCTGGAATGAGATTTGGCTGCTTACCTGAAGGGCTGTGGGTGCCTCATTGCCATGTTTTATTGATGGGATTCTGCTGAGCCCATCACTACGACAGCATCAGGAGACTCATTAGTGCAACTTGCTCTCAGTTCCAAAGATCTTTCACTGATTTTTTTTTTCTTTCTTTTTTTTCTGGTTTGAAATGCAGTCAAGAGAAAGTTCGACGATTAGCGTCCTGGCTAAAGGCTTGTGTAGTTTGGGGAGTCGTGAGCTGCTTTGGGCTTTCTGGAAACACACCTGTTATTTCATTTTCTGTTTTTACTTTTGGTCCCCTAAAAAAAGGCTTCTACAAATCGAATATATCTGCTTAGACAGAGTTTTTTTTTTCTTCTTTCTTTCTTTCTTAAGCTGTGGCCAGTGTATACGCTGATTCAAATATATTCAACACTTAAAACTTTCCAAATGCTTTATTGTCTCACGTTAGCATTACAGAAATGTGTCATAGGCTTATAGGCCACAGAGAGTTTGCAGCTATGTGTTCCTAATTTTCTTCATAGCATACATAACGATATTTGTTTCAGTAGAATTATTCATTATTAAAAGAATATCCTTTGAAATAATTTGAAGGATTCTCAACAATGAAGTACAAAATTGGAAAGTGAAATGATTTTGTCAGTAAGAGTTTTACTCTCTAAAAATATTCAGATAAGTGTAAAAATATACTGTTGTCATATATAATATATAATGTGTATATATAATATATATCAAAATACTTAAGAAAGTAATATACAGACCATAAAGATATAGACAACTATACATTTTATATATGTATATAGAGAGATAGATAAAGAGATAGATTAAAGAATAACAAATCTGGGGCTGGGAAGGTGGCTCAGTGGTAGAGCGCTTGCCTTGCATGCATGAGGCCCTGGATTCCATTCCTCAGCACCACATAAGCAAAAAGAAAAAAAGCCAGAAGTGGCGCTGTGGCTCAAGTGGTAGAGTGCTAGCCTTGAGCTAAAGAGCTGAGGGACAGCGCCCAGATCCAGAGTTCAGGCCCCATGACCGGACCCCTCTCACCCCAAAAAAAGAATAACAAATCTTTGCAAAGTTCTGGTGGCTTATACCTTCATTCCTAGCTACTCAGGAGGCTGAGATCGACAATCGCAGTTCAAAGGCAGGCCCGGCAGGAAAGTCTTTGAGACTTCTATCTCGATTAACCAACAGAAGACTGCATGTGGAGCTGTGCCTTAATGTGATAGAGAGCTAGTCTTAAATAAAAATATTTGGGGACAGTGCCCAGGTCCTGAGTTCAAGCTCCACTATTGACAAAAACAAAAACAAAAAAAGCTGTTTATCAACATTATAGTTATGTATGCTAACTATTTGGCTATATTATATCATTGATGCTACTTTCTCAAGTAACTGTGGACAGGCACACATTGGCTATTTTTTGGTGTTCATGTACTTATCAGAGATAAGAAAATATTCATGGATAATGTACCACAGTATATTGTTCATTTAGATCAGTTTGTGGGTAGCAGAAGTGAGCGAATGTGTGCTCTATATCATTCTGGATTGGAGATAGCCATATGGCAAGTGCTGAATCTAGGACTTTATTATTTTAATTTACATACATACAAAGTTGTGATTAAGGTAACCATGATCATGGATTCTGATTCTCTGTATTTAAAACTAGTTAGAACTTTGGCCAATATCTCTTTCATTATCTTATGTATATGTACAAAACGAATAGGATAAGACTGCCTAGCATAGAATGTATTTTTGATACCTAATGGAAATAATCATATTTCAGCTGTGGGATGGACACACAAAAAATATTAAACCTATTATTGTTGGGTAAGATGATTACACTTAGTGTCGATTTTAATTATTATAATCACTCACACATCTTTTCTTTAGACATTGATTAGATTTAATCATTATTTCATTATCTGTCATATCATGCTTGATTTTTCTAGTCCTCATTTATCTCTCTGAATCTAGAATCTATAATTTCAATCACAGAACAGAAGTTAGATGTATACTAAACCTCATTTTCATATTGACTCTGAGTTTGAGCTACGTCACTCTGATAGCTGGTCCCAGAAATGATGGATCCATTACAAATAGAAAAGGCATACTCACAGGGTGTATATGATTATTTGATGTAAAGTTGCTTAAAACCCCAAATATTGAGTATAGTAGTCTCTATTCAGTTTAGTCATACTTTGATCTTCTTTTCTGCTTTTAGAAAAGCACAATCATGACTATTAAGAAAGTTATTTTTAAAATGTGCCATTTTGTATTTTGTAGTTTTATCATAAGCTTTTGATTTTTTATGACATTCATAGATGGATATGCAAACACAACCTATAATAAATAATATATCATATATATGTTAATAAGCATATGTGCATGGGAATTTAAAAAGGAACCCTTGCAAGTGATCCTCTTACTGAGTTTCTGTTGTATTTGAGCTCAGTGAAGAAAGTGGAGTTTCCTGCTTTAAATGTGTGGTTTCATATCATTTGAACATCTGTAATGTTAATAGCTGTCAATTTTAATATGTATTTGTCATCTATAATTACAAATAGACTAAAAGCAAAAACTGGAGGTAAAAGCATAGATAATTAGAGAAGGTATGAATTTGCAATAGAACTTATCCAATAAAAAGGGTACATCAAGGAACAGCATATTTTAGAGTTGAAACAATATTTCAACTGCAGGTCATTACTGACTTCTGCTTCATAATCAAGATTTGTTATCAAATATATTTTCCAATTGCAAGATCCTACAATTCTGTATTATCCCCCATTTAGATATGATAGTATTGACTCAGAAAAATAAATCAGTTGCACATAGGCAGTACCTGCATGAATTAAATTTTAAACACTAATCTTCCTGTCATTGAAAGCCCACATTTTTAATTATGTCTGGTCTTATAAGCGAATGAATCAATTTGAAGAAGAAATTCAACAGGGCCAATGCCATACTGTGTTATGAAGGAAAAAAGGATGTAAAAATACAATGAAGGGATGTGTGTGTGTGTGTGTGTCTTTGTGTGTGTGTGTGTTTCAAGGAAACTATTTCTAGTAGGTATGGGAGCAAATCTGTGACTCAATAATAAGAACAAAAAATGTCATGTTTTTAATATATTCCCCATACATTTGACATGAGAGAACCCTATTAATAAGAACAAATAAAAATGAAAAAGCAATTGATCAGCTCTAATTAATAAGGCAAATTTAATATTCAGAGATTTAGGGAGACAACACTTCAGCTTGAATTGCAGTATTAAAACACCTTATTTAAAAACTGGATACAAACTATTTTAGGAAGAAAACATAAAGGAAGGATAATTAGCAGGACTTTCAGCCTCTTTTGTATAAGAATATAACATTGGAACTAATTTTAACAGAGCTGTATAAAAAAATATTTAGTACTAAGATTGTAGCACTTTTGTAATTTTATACAACGGTAATAACGTTCAAATAAAATACACAAAGTATTCCAGTCATTGAAAATATGTCTAGGCACTTGCATTAATTACACTCAGGCTATTTTGCTCTCCAAAGTCTTATTGTAATAATGGTTAAGCAGCATGTGCTGGTTCATGCTGCCAATCCCAGCTACTTAGCCGGTAACTATGGTGAGGATCATTGTTTGGGGGCAGCCAAGAGGTGGAGGGAGCAGCATTAGGCTCCATCTCAAGAAACAAGTTGATGTGGTGATATACATCTATAGTTTTAGCTATATAAGGGCATACAAGAGAATCATAATTTGAGACAGCAAGTTAAAAGCATGAGACCTTATCTTAAAAAATATCCAAAAAGGCTGAAGTGTAAAGGATGGTAGCTCAAAAAATAAAATAAAATAAGGCTGTCAGGATATTATGGTATAGAATTGTCCTTTAAAAGCTGTGTTGATATAGAGATATTTTTATCAGGACATAGCATATAGATGGAATAATAGGTACCTGAACAAAAAATTTCAGTGGTCTGTCTAACATTATAACCTTGGTTCCAAGTAGAAGGAACCCTAACTGTAAAAGCAAAGGGAAGGGAAAATGGAGAGTCTCAAACTGCAGGGAAAATGGAGAGCCCTGGTCATGAATTCTTTTTGAGACGGAATTCGTGGGAGATCACTACCGAAGCATCAGGTGAAGATTAAATCTTTACATCATATTTAGATGGGTTCCCGCTGTTCTAGAAATTAATGTGCATCCATCATTATCTTCGGCATCCTTTGTCATACATTTTTTCCCCTTCTAGCTAAAGCAGTCTGGACCACAGCAGCCTTTCTAACTTGGAGGTCTGATTTTCAAGTTTGGCCCTGAGGATAGGAAATCAAAAGCTGGCAGGAGACAGATGCGCTGCAGAAGTGACAAATGTAGTGTCCTGCAGAAAGTTGCTGACTGTATTGCTCCAACAGCAGAGCTTATCTGCTCTTCCAGATGTGGAAATAATGACGGATGCTGAGAAAGTTTGACAAGAGGAATAAAGGAGCCTGCTTGTGTAGGGGAGAAGAAAAGTCCCCTTTTTGATATTCCTATTCTGATGAGGTACATGTGTGTTTTACAGCAAAGCACCCTGGGACTGAATTAGACATGAAGTATGCTAGTCTACTCCAGGAAATGACTCTCATTTTGTGCTTCAGACATACAAACTGCAGATGTCACCTTTTAAACAGAATTAATAAATTATTCTATCACATTATTGAACATGAAGTGATCTCTGGGTATGGTAAACTACAAGATACCCCTTTTCAATGCCTAGATGTAGATGATAGAATCTTTCCCTGCCTGGTAGATGGATTAGTCTCCTTCTATGCATCACGTATAGTGAAATGTATATTAAAATATGCTTAAGGATGATTTTATCCATCGATATCCAAATGAAATCTATAAGTGGATATTTATTTTAAAAAGTACAAGATAAAATGATTGTCAAATCATTTTGTAATTTTTGACACTTGAACAAAAATTCATAAGAGTTATAGACTGATTAAATAGCAATTCTGTGGTAGCGTAAAGAGTGAATAATGAGGTGAAGAGTTAAGAATAAGTTCTCTTATCTAAATGCACATAATTATGTTGTATATGAACTATCAGTGGTAACTTACCTGACATGTATATCTAAGTATATTTAACAAAAAATCATGCTGTGTTGAATGCCTTTTTCTCATCCTCTCTTTTTATACCTTTGCTTTTACCTTCTTTGAGTCTTTGAATGAGGTCATTCTTTTAAATGGTAACTTGCTCTTCCCAGAGGTAGGCTGTCCAGTTGCAAAAAATATAGCTTGAAAGATAAGATAAACCATTCTCCAAATATTTCACCTTCCCAAAGAGATTCCTTTGCAACTTACACAGATTGTACAATTTTTAGAGTATCCTTTGAAATAGCTTCTTATTCGTGGGTGAATGACACTCTTTGCAAAAATTATTTCTGCATTCATTTGAAATGGATGATTCTATCCCCTGAACTATACATCTCAAGTAAATTATTTGCAAGAATGAATCTGAAAATATTGATGCTAGTTAGCTCTATGGGTGTATGGGTGTGAAAAACTTGGAAAGAGGCATGGCAGAGAGGGGGCTTGAAAGTTCTATAGCTTCTTAAAACCCGAAGAATGTGACACCTCTTTATTCTTGGCACACCTAAACAAGTTTGCAGAAGTCTACAGACATTCCTGTTGGAAAGATAAGTGAAAGCAAGCTAGAGTCTCGGAATTTTTATGTGAGTATAAATCATCAATATATTATATCATCAATATATTCATTCTCAAGTGTTGAGTTTGTCTTTTAGGTAACATGAAGTCATCTGGCAGTGGGTAAAAGAGACAGAAACATAATTCCATTTTCCCTCAATAAATAAACTAGATGATGTAGCTGTGCACCTCCTCTCCTTTGTATTATTTGTCATTGAACAGGATATAAAACAAGGTGTGTACAAAACAAACACTGTTGTCATTTGAAAGTGTATGTTCCACAATGATTGGAATTCTAAAACAATTTGCATTTCCAAACTGCAGAGTGTAATATGGTACCTGTTTCACTATATTGGCATATTCTCAGACTAAAACACATTTTCAGCTTGTATTCATTTTGAATTAAGAAATAGTTCTATTTCAAAAATAATTATACTTTGTTTTTTTGTCATTTCTGTGCTCACAGAAATTCCAAGCCCATAACTAGAAGTAATAATTGAACAGAAGTTGAAAGAGCTACCTCAATTCAATAGAAGTTCCAAACAGAGGAATGATTTATTATGTCCATCGTTACTTATTCATTGTTCCTTTGTGATCTACCTTTTAATCCACACTGCAACACAATATATTTATTTGCTTTTATTTCTTTGTGTTAACTGATCACACGCAGTGCCTTGTGCATGCTAGGCAAGCTTCATCCACTATATGTTTGTAATTTTATAGATCAGAGTTTGAAGGCTGTTGGAAAATGCCAAGGGTTACAATTCAGTAAGAAGTTTTCATATCTGAGCTAAGTGTTTGATGACAATATCTTTGTGATTATTTGCCATCACAAGCTCTTAACTCGTTTTGATTTAATGAGCTAAACATATCATCCCTTGTATCATTATATACATACATAAATAAAGACAGCTGTCAGAGATCTGAGGTTAAGAGTATTTAAAAACTAAAATGTTCCTGGAAATTAATGGCTTTGTGCCTGTTTTGTGCATAATTATCCTATAGGCACAGTTAATTACTTTTGACCAGAAATGTGATCTTTGTTTTCATTAGACACCTGGTTGGAGATAATTTCTCTCCTCTGCCATTAAGTTAAATGGTAATTTTTATAATACTTCCTCTTTTTTGTAATAAATTGAATGTACACACTCTAGTTCTTAAGTGCTAACCTAACTAGAAGAAATTGAAATGTAATTCATCAAAGGTGGTCTTAATAGAATAGAACCAAATGGGGATAATTAGAGAGAGTGAAAGACATTACTAGAATACTAGGGTTAACTTGAACTGTTTTATGATTTTCTTCCTTACAAACTGATGATTATCCAGGTCTGAACATAGAGGCAAGCTCTGACAACGTCTTCCCTGCTGGTTTTCTCAGGGACAATCTGATTCTATCACCCTGACATTTACTGTACATCCAACATACCTGTCATAGTGCCTATGGCATAAAATACTAACGGTCTCATAATTTACCAAATAATGTTCCTTCCTAGTAGTATTCAGAGTGATCACACGATGTATCTGGCCATTCTCTGTCTGTTTTAAATTACATAGCCAATTTTTAATCCTACTGTATTTTTTTAATTTATTGCTCTATATCTCAACAGCTATGGTGACACTTTAGAATATATAATGCTGATTGTATTGGTATCTCCATCATCCCCAAAAATCAATAAAACAAATAAATTCCCTCTGTAATTTATTCTACCTAAGGCTCCAGAGCAGCTCTTCCTACAACAATGTCACACTGCTCTCCTTCAAACGAATAATGAATAAAGAAGCAACAAGCTTGGAATTGGTGGCTTGCACCTATCATCCTGTATATAGACAATGGAAATGCACTCTTCCATTGGAAAGAATACTATTGTATCATTTGTAAAGAAATGGAAAGACTTGGAAACAATGACATTAAGTGAAGTGAGCTGGACTAAGAGTCACAAAGGTGACAAGGTTTCCTTCATATGTACAAGCTAGAATTAGCCTATGATCTATAAATAATCACTTTGGGTGGTATGCATGTGGTCATACACGTACTAACTGAAATATGGTGGATTATATGAAGAATTCAAAGAGTATAATTCTTAGAAAGGTAAAGCACTAACAAAAAAATAAAGATGAGTAAATAAAATCTAACAAAAATTATTTCAGAATAGTCTATTGTAAACATTTCAGCTTCCTTTAGGCTGAAAACACAATTTCTCACAAATAGAATGTTTTTTTCCTAATAGTGTCTTCCTTTTCTCTGCCTTTATTGTTGTCTCTCTTCATGTTATAAGCCATTTCTCTGAATCATTTATTTTTCTAAAAACTTAGTCTAAATATATCATACTTATTAGATAAGATGATGTTTTGACATATTAAGCTTGTGGCTTCTTCAGGCTATTTTACTTATGGGTCACATAGGATTATCATTTTTGTGTTTTTATGCTCTGATTTCCAAGAATACAATATATTAGTATTATCTATGGACTTCATATTGTGCAGTAGCTCTTTTGAGAATGTTTCTGTCTAATTGAAACTTTGCATCCTTTGACAAATAATCCATCATCTGGGAGTTACCATCTTACTGTTTCCATGAGTTCTACTCTAATAGATTCCATAAATACCTGAGTATTTTTCTTTTTATGATTGGCTATTATTCACTGAAATAATGCACTACAAGTCTATACATGTTTTAATCAAGGCTGAATAGTATTCCATTGTGCATATATCAAATTTTCTTCACCATCCTCCTATGAATGGTCACTTAAATTGACTTATTCATTGGCGGTTGTGACTAGAACTTCAGAAAACATAGAAACATACACATATCTTGAACATTCTGATATCATTTATATACCTACTAAAATAGATGGAAATACTGACTCCTTTGGTAGCTTTATTTTCTTTCTTTGTTTGTGTGTTTGTTTATTTTTGTTGGTCACGATGCTTGAATTTAAAGAATAGGAGCTGCCCTTGAGCTTTTTTGCTCAAGGTTTAGTGCTCTACCACTTTGAGCTACAGTATCACTTCTCGCTTTCATTTTTTTTGTACTTTTTTATTATAAAAATGCTATACAGAGGGGTTACAGTTACATGAGCAAGGTAATGAGTATGTTTCCTAGTGAGTACTTCTGATTTTCTGAGTATTGAGATAAGAATCTTAGGGACTTTCTTCCCTGGGCTGGTTTCAAACTGTGATTCTAAGATCTCAACCTAGGACAATAGCTAGAACTACAGGTGTGAACAGCCAATACCCAGTTTTGGTAGCTCTATTTTTAAATTCACATTTACATACCTAATCGCTATGTATTTTACTATATACACCTTTAACATTCTCTTTTTTTTCTGTTCCTTGTAATCTTCTCATACAGTCCAACAACTGCAAACATGTACATGTAGGATAGAGTATGCCTGTGTGTGAATGATCTTATATGTGTTTATACATACCGTTATCTTTACGTGTAACATCCGTCAAGGGAGAATGACATGAGACTTTTGTTCTTCCAAATCTGGTTTACTTTGCTAAAATGATGGTCTCCAATTCCATCTATTTCCCTGTAAATGGTATTGTATTCTTCTTTATGGTTGAATAATATATCAGGGTGTATATTTACTTGATCTATTCATCAGTTGTAAGGCACGCAGTCTCTTTCTATACCACAGCTACTGTGAACAGTGCTTCATTGATTTTTGGTGTTTAATTGGCATTTTTGTACCCTGACTTAATTTTTTTTCTGAAATATGCCCAAGAGGGTTTTATTTTCAATTATTTGAGGAAGTGTGGTATTTTTCAGAATAGCTGTGTTAATTTACATTCCCAATGACAATGTGCAACTCTTTACTTCCATACCAAAGATTCTGTTTAATCTACGTTCCAGGATCTATACATATCATGCATTTGAGCTCACATGTTTTTCTTCCCTATCTCACTGGAAATCAATCAATTGGCCAGAAGTATAACTGTATTCCTTCAAGTATATATATATATATATATATATATATATATATATATAGAGAGAGAGAGAGAGAGAGAGAGAGAGAGAGAGAGATTCCTTTATGAACCCATAACTATGTTTCTGCCTTTTGGAAGAGTTGCAGAATGGCAATGGCTTTAGCAGAAGTAATAAGTCACTAGACCTTCCAATCCTGATTATGTGACTCAAATAAAGCTTAGGTGGTGAAATAGTTTTATTTAAAGCTTACAGGTTCACTATTACCTTCACAATGCCTAAGAGATGCTTTAAGTCACTGAGTACAAGGAACTCATTATCAGAGCAGCTATGGAGATGGAGATGGAGACGAAGTGGCCCTGAGATGTCTGCATCTCTCCATGTCATTAACATGCTGCCAAATTTTGGATCTGAATCGCCTTGTAAAGCCTGTGGGTTTGGTCCTTCTTGCAGCAGTGTTTACAGATGAATTTTGGGGGAAGTGATTGGATCGTGAGGATTCTAATGTTGCCAATGGATTAATCCATTGATAGATTCATAATCAGATGAGCTACTGGTAGTAGATAGAAACTTAGGAAGGGGGACCTAGTTGAAGGAATCAGGCCTTAGGAATCAGCCCTTCCTCTCTCTCTTTCCCACTCTGCCTCTTGTCCATCATGAGGTGCTGTTTAGTTCTACCATGTCTCTGTCATGTTATTTTTCCCCACCATAGGGCCTGAAGCAAGGAAGACAAATGCATATGACACAAATCCCCTCAATCCAGTAGCTATCACATTTTTTAAAAAATTCTCCTTCAAGTAGATTTTCTCCAGGTTTTGTGGCAGCTGTTGAATGCAGATACACTCAGCAAACAAAGAGTTAACAGCTATAGAAATATAGGAAATAGGTTTGATTGTATATTCAGTGTGATTTGTGGGCTGGCCGCTCAGAGGTGCACATCTCACAGAACTGTTCGTAGGACAGCTTATTACCCCTCCAGTATTTATACCAGTCTATCTTTTTAGCATGCTATTCTTCACTTTTCCAATAATTGCAACGGGAGAATATATACTATGTAATTACCAGAGACAATTTAATACTGCAGCTGGAATTGGACCTTTTTGGCACCTGATTTATAACTTAAGGAGTCACTGAAACTTTTAATAACCACAAAGTCTACACATTGTAAGCATGGGTAACTGGGAGAAGTCTGGGGCATAAGCAGTAGAATGCCACATGCACACATAATAAAGCAGATTATTAGATTTCCTAAAATAAGTAATCCCACAAGAACGGCCACATATTGCTAACTTCATAAGTCACCCTGAAGACTCACTTCTATTTAGAGTGTGAATCCCTTGGATTAGAAGATTTGCATTTAAATGGTCTTCTCCCCTTGCGGTTTCAGGTTTCTGCATAGGATAATACAACTCTTTCTCTGGGCAGGACACACATAAAAGGTCCTAATAAATCCCACCATTGTGATGAATGAGATTTTTTTAGAGGACATTTAAGCTGTTTTAACAGAATGGATTGAAATAGGGTTTCTTATATTTCCATTGGGGAGATTTAAAAAACTATATTGATGAAAATTAGCTATTTCCCTGCAGGTATCTTGATACATTTAAGAAACTCCCACTCATCTTCTTAGTAAATTAAACAAAAACATACACTTGAAACCCAACCACTGGTTTCAATAGCAAAAGACGCCATGGATTCACAAAGTTTGCTTCCTCTTCTTGCAGGTCATTTAGTCAATCTGAAGTCTACAAAATTTAGTAGATGGAGAATGAAATAGAATATCCTGGAAAAACGTGCAGCTTAGGAGTTCTGTCATCGAAACTTAAAACCAGAATCCTTACCATGGTTGCCTGTAAATCATAACTCACTTTACAGTGTATAAGATTGTAATTTTAGAAATGATTTTTTTCATTGGTAAAAAATGGAGAATTATAACTAGAAACACTTTTTAACTGTGGCCAAATTTGTCACATACCATAAATGTTTTTCACTATCAATTGTTTCCAATGCTCTTTGAAAATTAGGTCAGTATATTATCCATTGCAGCAATAAACTTATGGATTTGAGATGCCTGTATGAGATGTTGATGTGAAATGTGTGCATATATGTGTGTGTGTGCATGCATGTGCGTGTGTGCATATGCCATGGGAGATTGTTCAGAAATAAAGAATTAAGGTTTATTTTCAACATAGTGTCTTGTACATCTCATTGTTAAAATGTGTCAACCTGTATCCTTATTTCAGCATTTTGTTATTTTCCTTCCACTTCCCAAATTAAAAATAAAAGATGTATATACAAGATTTGGGGCACCAGAATCAAATACAGTGAAAACAGGGGTTATACCATGGGGAAGAACATACAAAAGAAACAAAAAAAATCATATAGTATAATATAAATGAATTAAAAAACAACAGCAAGAAAGATAAAACGTCTTGTGTCCCTAACCTGGGGTTCATTTTGCTTCGCATCACCTTATATGGTCATAAAACAAACTTTACAACTTTGGCTTGGGGGAGAGGGAGGAGTTGGGGAGGTGGAGAAAGAGGGATGGTAGGGGAAAACAAAAGGGAAGGTAACAATGCTTGATAAGAAATGTACTCATTACCTTACTCATGTAACTGTAACCCCTCTGTACAGTATCTTTACAATAAAAAAATATATAATAATAAGAAATAATTAAATTTTATCACTTCTAGGGAAATGGATGAAACTGGAGATTATCATGTTGAATAAGATAAGTTCAGGAAGCCAAATATCAAGTTTTCATTCATGTATGGGACATAGAATTAAGATATGATGATGATGATGATGATGATGATGATGATGATGATGATGATGATGATGATGATGATGATGATAGGACATGAGTGTAACTGGGATCAATGAAAGAGAGAAGAGAAAAAGCATTCTTGGAAGTGTGTAGATAAAGATACCGACATAGACATAAATATAGATAACACACACACACACACACACACACACACATAGTAACACATGAAGCACTTTTGAAGATAGAGGGAACACAAAGGCAATTAAAGGGAAAAGCAGAGGGAATGAGTTTGTTCACTTGAGGCATCTTTAAATAAAAAACATTACTGAGCCAATAAATATCCAACTATCAAGTAGAATGTCTGGAGATTATCATGCCATGAGTGAACATGAAGTAGAAGGATCTTATAAGATCTCTTCTTGAGACAAAATATGTAATGAATCTACTAAGGAGATAAATAAAAATAGTGCCTTCAATAAATGTGTGGTAGGATGTGTACTGGGTAATTGACACTTGTTTTTTAGGTAATTTTTATGACAAGGATACAGATCTGAAGGAGAAACAATTGCATAGACATATAAATCATTTACAAACATACCAAAAGTTCTTTAAAAAGTGTGGCTTTAGGGCTGGGAAGTTGGCTCAGTGGTAGAGCGCTTGCCTTGCAAGCCTGAGGCCCTGGGTTCGATTCCTCAGCACCACATAAACAAAAAGAAAAAAGCCGGAAGTGGCGCTGTGGCTCAAGTGGTAGAGTGCTAGCCTTGAACTGAAGAGCTGAGGGACAGTGCCCAGGCCCAGAGTTCAGGCCCCATCACCAGACCCCCCCCAAAAAAAGTGTGGCTTTAGATATCTATAATGATTTCCAGTTTATAAAATTAAACTCGTAGTGATAAATGTAAAAAACTCAGTTGTAATTAACTGTAAAATTTCTTGTCGTTGAATAGATGCCACCATATACAAGATTTTAAAAACTTTTTTCTGTATATATACATTCAAAACAGGAAATGCCTAATGCTTTCAAAGTATGACATATGGATTCAAAAGTGCACACACTGACAATGATATAGAACACTGCTTAAAAATAGACACAATGCTTTTCAATGTTATTCACTCTTCATCATTCTCTTTCCCTTTGTACCATTAATATAAACTTCTTACAAAAATGAATGGAATAAATATGACAGGTTTCGTTGTGAGTTTGAAATCAACACAAATGGCAGGGCAAGTGGAAATGGTGAATGACAGTGAATATGGCTACTGTATTTCCCACTCACTTAGGAAAATAGAATGAAATCTGTCGAAACTGTTTTTAGAAAAGATGAGGCAAATTGAAGGAAAACAATGGAAAAGGTGGAATTTTTTTTCAGAGTAAATTTTATCCATATATGAAAATATCACAATAAATCTCCCTTAACAAATGATATATGCTAATAGAAAAGTAAAAGAAATTCATCTTCAAAAAGAAGGCACAAAATCAACTTTGGGGAATTTTGACATTGGTAGATACCAATATGATGTATATTAAAAAGATAAATAATTTTATGTATATGCTTTTAATTTGTTTATTTTTCTTTATGTCAATCCTGGGGGCTGAACTCAGTTTCTGGGCACTGTCTCTGAGCTTTTATGCTCAAGGCTAGTACTCTGCCACTTGACCAATAGGTTCACTTCTCGCATTTCAGTAGTTCGTATAAGATAAGACTTTCCTGTTTGGGTTTGCTCTGAACCAAGATCTTTAGATCTTAGCCTCCTGAGTAGCTGGAATTAGGCATGAGTCACTGGACCTTGTTTAAACTGTATGTCTTTATTTGAATGACAAAACACATCTCCACCATAGTTTGAAAACTGAATATATTATAGTGGGCTGTAAGTTCAGAGAGATTTAAAAACAATTTTAATTTCAGGTAAAATAACTAACATAAACGTTAGCTAAACTTAAGTTCTATGTTTTTAAATTTATGAACTCACTTCCTTTGACTTTGCTGTCAGCCTCTGGGTTGAAATGTTTAAAAAATTTGCACAGTGATATTTTTCCCATTAAAATGCAAATCAGTTTTCCTCACTTACAAATATTAAATTAAAATTCTAACATAAAATGGAGACATGCCTTAATGGCCCCAAATTTAAAGCTAATCCTATGCAAAGATCCGTGTGTGAGGTAGTATCATGGGTAAAGTTTACCAGTGTGTTTCTCACACTATTTCATGCTTGCTAATGGGGTGGCAACTATTTGAAGAAATATTTCTAATGGGAAACCAATTTTAATTGTAAACATTCACAGTTTATTAATGAATAGACATTGGAACTAATTATATGCCTTTGCTTTCAATCATATGCATTTCCATAACTTTGACAAAGTACCTAAAAATTTGACAGTAAAGTCTTGTATTTCTATGCTGTAACAGAAGGGGAGATTGTAGATAAGAATGGGATTAATAATCATGATTTGACTGATATATTGTCTGTATTCTGTTTGTCTTTTTTGTTTTCTTTAATAGGTCAGTTAATAGCATATGATGTTCTACATTGGATATTGGAATGTCTAAATATATTGGTAGAATATTGGTGGCATCTAGAGATTGAAAACATCTAGTGATCAATTCCTTGAACTAGGAATACAGAAAAATTTATGAGTCTATGTCATTAAGAAAAACTGATAAGTCATGGTACAAGAGCTCTCTATTTTTCACTGTATATTGCTTTAACTTCACACTCCAAAATTACCTTCATTTTGCTCAGATGAAAATCCCTTTTATTTTCAGCTCTAACTTTGATATTTTTCTGTTTTTATACCAAAGGGAAGGAGATTTCTCCCCTGTTCAGTTTCTATATATTAAAACTGTGAAAATACCAAATCCATTATGATTAATTCCATATCCTGTAGGATATGACTGACATTCATTTTGGTTAAATTTTTGGGATCATATGTTGCTTTCCAGATTAATCTAAATCATGTGATTTAGTACCATTACATGTCTGATATCAAATATAGATCTTTTCTCTGTGATCTCAGATGATCTTTTATATTCATAAATAAAAATTTCCCTGACTATATAAAAATTTGATAGATTATTACGAGATTATTCAGATTACTATTACCAGATTATTGATGAACTAAGTTCTTTATGCATTCCTCTCTGTCATGTAGGTAGAATTCAGAGCCATGGAGCTCCATGGCCAGTTTTGTGGTTGGGATGGGGTCTTGCTAACTTTTTTTATTTGGCTGGTTTTGAGCTATCATAATCTCAATCTATGTTATCTGAGTACCTGGTTTACAGAGATGAGCTGTAAAAATCATAATGATCATAATGTTCCCAGTTTGTTTTTTTTTTTGGGTCCGGTTGTGGGGCCTGAACTCTGGGCCTGGGTGCTGTTCCTCAGCTCTTCAGCTCAAGGCTAGCGCTCTACCACTTGAGCCACAGCACCACTTCTGGCCTTTTCTGCTTATGTGGTGCTGAGGAATCGAACCCAGGGCCTCATGCATGCAAGGCAAGCGCTCTACCACTGAGCCACCTTCCCAGCCCATGTTCCCAGTTTTGACCTGTCTTGTAGATCACTGGAGGCTTCGTGGAGTCCTGGAATAAACCACATGGAATACAGTTATGGTTGCAATAGTGGTTAAGCATTCTCTCAAAGCTTCTAGTGTCGGGAGGTCAGTATACACTGGCGATAATGGGACTTAGAACTTTTAAGAGAAATGGCATCATATAAGATAATTACCTCATTAGAAGCACTGCCCACAGTCTCAAAGAAGTCTCAAAGGAGTTAGATCCTAGGAGATGGAGAACACTTGTCTGCCTTCCTGTCCTGACATATTATGATTTATACAGATCCTCTCACTGCTATGGTCATAGTATCTTACATGTGGTACTCACCAGAGAAAGCCAGAAGTATGTCCCAGGCTCTTTGACCTCCAGAATTGTGAGACTCAACAACCTCTTTCCTTCATAAATTACCCAGCCTCAATGCTTTGTTACAAGCAGACCTAGTCTCAATGAGTCCACATATCCCTCATTATTCTCTTGTAGTGGACGGATGATCAAGGTGAAGGCATCTGAACAAAGGCATGTTTTACAGAAACACAAACATTGCCAGTTTCAATAAGTGAATGTGTCTGTTTATTGAATACTACCTGTGAAACTTCCCTCCGAGATAAATCCAACCATAAAAGTCAATGAAATTTCAGCGCTGAATGACTGGTGACAGAAATGACACAAAATCAACCTACAGAAGTTCAACTATATAGTTGAGTCCACAAGGAGATTGTTTATTGTCATTTGGGAGATGAAAATGTTTTATTTACATATGTGCAAATGTTGAGACGTGAAAAGTAAAATGCTAGTTGTGGTCAGCAGTAATGATTTTTAAGCTGAGATCATTAACCGAACGGATATCTGGAAGAATTGGGGATAAATGCTGTTGCAATAGCTTGTCAGTATTGTAAGGGTGTTCAGGTTGAAGAGAGAAGCAAAGAAAGAGGTATTGACTGACAGTTGAAGAGTTCAACCTCAGAAATATTGACTTGAAACTTTTAAGTAGATGAACTCGACTGGGAAGGCACACAGAGGGATGCATTGACTAGGATCCAAATTCTTAGCACATTCTTTCTCTCAGAAAGAAGTGGAACTGAACTCCCAGCTCATATTGAATTCACAGGAGCTTCCAGGGGAGTTCAGATTAGCACCACAGGGGGTAAAGCAAGATCAGATTGTGGCCTTTTAATGCTCTGTGTGTGCTGAGCTTCAGAAGTCAGTGGGAAGGCTGGGAGTAGAGAAGCTCAGTAGGAGCAATGGATGTGAAGTGTGCTTGCGTTTTTTACTCTTCTGTGGCAGCCCCCAAACTGTATATAATGAATGAGCTAACTTACCATCTGGAGCTCATTATTAAAAACCATTACACAAGCAGGTATTAACAATTTATAGTATGTAATTTTCTGAAGCCATCTCCCGGACTTATTTTAAACTCATTTTGAAATAATCAGATGAACCAAGAGTTTTGTTTTTATATTTATTTATTTTGTTGGTCGTGGGGCCTGAACTCTGGGCCTGGGAGCTGTATCTCAGCCCTTCAGCTCCAGGCTAGCGCTCTACCGCTTGAGCCACACCACCACTTCTGTTTTTTTCTGCTTATGTAGTGCTGAGGAATCAAACCCAAGGCCTAATACATGCAAGGCAAGTGCTCTACCACTGAACCACCTTCCCAGATACTTGTTTTTTTGTTTTTTTTTAATGATGGTAGGGGAAAAGCAAAAGAGGGGTTAACAATGCTCCATAGGAAATGTACTTATTACCTTACTCATGAAACCATAACCCCCTTGTACAGTATATTTACAATAAAAGAATATATATTAAAAAATGCTAGTTCCTTTCATTTTGTCGATTTTTTTTGACCATCTCTAATAGTGACAGATGTAAATGGGGCTTCTTTAATATAAGATAATAAAAATATCTCTGAACTTGATTTATTTGCTCATTCACAAATTTAAAACCCAAATAGTCAATGAGTACATGCATTACAATAGACCTTCCCCAAAGTTAAAAGAACTTAGCTGAGAAACTTCAGTTTAATGTCATTAAAATTTGTTAATGTGCTCATGGGATCTTAATTATTTTAAGAACTATCCCAAAGTCTGATAAACTATTGAATTTTTAAACATCCACACTCCGTTTCTGATATGAATATTTTGAGAATCTGTAGTGATATGTCTATTGGTTCATTCTCATGACGGTGAGGTAGACAATGATTTTTGTCTTAGCCTGGTTTATCTAGAAATTGAGTCTGTGGGATATCTTACTGTAAGGGGACTGACTGTGTTGCTAATGATCATAACTAGGACAGGAACAATAATGACAAAGAAAAGTAAAGGAAATCATGGAATCTCTTTATATTGTACTTGCCTTTATATTGTACTTGCTTCTTTACAGATAATTTTATGGACACAAGACCGATTTAACTAGTGATGTGCTTCTGTAGCTTGGAGAACAAATGTTGCTTGAAACTTACTACTCTGTCAATCATTGTCCTATCACACTTTTTGTTTTCTTTTGCATTTCTGTGTTTCCAGCTTGGGAATTTATGCTTCTCTCTAATGCTAGAATCATGACCTCAACCCTCATCTTACTCTTATGAAACCATTAGGGATTCCAATTTCTTGTTCTGCATGTAAGGAGGCTAGAATTTGCTACCTTATCCTCAATCTAAGGGGAAAAAATGACCAAAGTGAAAACTCTAACAGTTGCCTATTTCTGTGAGAAATGTGAAGTCATTGTAATCTCTCCTCCCTTCTCACACCATCCAAATTGTAGACAGAGACAAAGAGATACAGGAATTTGGGAATTACCTGCCCCCAGAGTCTATGTGAGAGAAGGAACATCTGAAATGTAATTGAATTGTGGAAGCTTGCTGGGGACATCTATGTGAGCAAATATGCCCAGGAGAATCTCCAGGAGCTTAATCAACTTACCAAAGTTACTATTGGAACAAAGTTCACATGTGTCTGGTGGAAGGTATTATGTTGCAACAAACCATATATTCTATTCTTAGGAAGATCTGCCCTCAGAAGAAACTCTTTAGAGATGATCTGCTAAGTTTGGACCATCATTTAAGGGAAATACTCTATTTACATATATGGTTAGGAAGGCTTTAAGAAAATAGTTCTTTCTACTTGCCCTGTGGATTCAACAGAGTTCTAGCAAGGGTTTCAGCTTTTGTTTTGTGATTATTTACTAGATGATTCCAGGTTGATATGGAGAGTCAAAAGATTTAGAAAAGCCAAGATACTAATGGACAAGTTAGAAAACTGACACCACTAGAATTTACTACATTATGAAAAGCTATTGTAATTGCAAACCTGTGGTATGGAAGAAGAGACAAAGACATCAAGAAAATATAATCATGTCCAGAAATAGACCAATGAATCTTTCACAAGGCATCAGAAATGTTACAATGAGGGGAAGATAGTCTTGTGAACAAATGTCGTTAAAAAACTAAACACCCATAATTTAATAAAAGGATTACACAGAAAACCTACCCTTTAAAAAAATTCAAAATGTCTAAATGCACAACCTGAAACTAGGAAAATAGTAGCTGAAATATAGGAGATAAGCTAAATGTCCTTGACTAGTAATAGTTTTATAAATAACACTAAAGCATGATAGATAAAAGAAAATTGATAAGATAAACTTCATTAAAATTACAAGTTTCTGGTGCTTTTGTCTATAAATCCAAGCTATACAGAAGTCAAAGGTAGGAAGGATGATGGTCAGAGGCTAGCCTGGGCAAAAACATATGAGACTCACTCTAGAAAACAAACTAAAAGCGAAATGGCTAGAAATATGGATCCAATGGTTGTATGCCAACCTGGCAAGAATGAGCCTCTGAGCTCAAATGATAACATTGAAAAGAAATGACAGTCTCTCTTTTATAAAACATACCTTGATGAGGATAAAAGGACAAGTTATATACTAGGACAAAATATTATATTTGAATAATTATGCCTGAAATCATGATGATCAGTAAATATTTTATAAGCCAACCATAGGTAAACCAACACTTTCATTGATAAATAGACACACTATGTATATGGCCACCATGGTAAAGAAGATATGCAAATAAGCATACAACAAGGGTGCCCACACCACCTTATCAGGAAAATTCAAATTAACACTGACACTCAATGCCACCACATACCCATTAGAATAGCCAAAGTCTGAAATACTGACTGCACCAAAATAAAGTATATTTCAAGACAAGAATTACAGACATAATATAAGCATTTGTAGGTGGTCAGGGCAGAGGAAAGGTTAATAGGTGGATATATATATATATATATATATATATGATAATATAATGGCAGATATGTGTAATTACACAGTTGCCCAGTGCTGATGGTGTACAACACCAACAATGAATCCTAATGTAGAAGATGACCTTTGGTTGGTATGAAGACATATCAATATATATTCATCAATTAAAACAAATGTACCACTCTGCTGGAGGATATTGATGAAGGAGAGGGCCAAATATATTTGATCAGGGATGTGAGATAAATACGTGTATCTGCTTCTAACTTAATTTGCAAAGTGAAATAGTTCCAAAAATGTTTAAAGTCTAATATATTAGTGGTGTAGCTCAAGAGGTAGAATGCTCTCTTAGCAGATGTGAATATTTCAGTTCAAAAATCAATATTCTAATAAATAAATATAATAATAAACAAATAAGCCTTTCAAACAGGTGACTTTGTGGGGATGTGTAAAATTCATATAAAATAAAACAAAGAAGCTTAAGTGTAGAGAAAGTAAAAAAAAAAAAAGATCTACAGATACCCAAGTACATCTTTCTTAGTGGAGTTTATTGAAAATGTTTGGCAATTGACCACTTACATTAATTCAGACAGAAATTAATGTATGAAAGCTGACTGCTCATGAAGCCAGGTAATCCATTTGGTAGATGTATTTTTTCTGGAAATGTTAACTTTCAATTTCCATTTAAGATTGGGTTCAAACATTAACTCCATTAAAACATTCCTGCTTTGTATCTACACCCAATAGTCTTAATCTAAGAAGGACTTATAGAGAAGCAAAATGACCTATATGGGTATTTGTCATATTTATCTACTAGCTTCATTCTCTAGTATATTACATATTCCATTCTGCTTGAATTATGGCACATATTTATCTTCCTCCATAGACTTGTAAACCTGTTTTAGACAGTGGCAATTATTCTTTCTTCTTGTCTTTTAGGAGGTTGAAAAAAATATGATTGTGCTTATTTGAAGTATAATAGTTTACAAAGTGTACATATAGAGTGCATGTGTATACACAATATACATACTGTTTACATACTGTATACATTATGTACATACTATATACAACTATTTGATTTCTGCATTTGTTGTTCGAGTCAACAGAATATGTGTCATTACTTTCATTTTACTATATATATATAAAAACACATGGGGTTATATACATATATACATACATAGATATACATGTATGTATACTGTCTTTGATCTCCATTTGTTGTTCGAGTCAATGAACTATGTGCCATTATTTTGATTTTATTTATGGTATTTCTGTAGCTCATTGGAACCTTTCATAAATATAACAAAAGGTCTGTGATTCAAACTCATACTTCTAAAATTATGTAGCTATAGCATGTTTGTGTCAGCACTCTTTTTCCATAACTGAACTGTTAAATATGTCCATAAATATATTTAAATGCATACAGTGGACATTTAAGAGACTTTATACAGTGTTTTTCTGGAAAAAAGACAGTAAATCTAATAGTTTTTAAGGAAAGACCCTATCGGAAGACATGAAGCTAGCAAGAGGGTGATCGTGCCTTCATTCTGCTAAGTTTAATTACACACAAAATATGCAAATCGCAACTTTCTGAATGTTGACAGATTCCACAAGCAAACACAAGAACATTTTCAAGAGCAACTTTAATTTTCCTTCTTTTCATCCTAATTGACAACATTCATAGAAGGAACACAGTTTGAGCAGTTAAAAAAAACAGTCAGGAAAATTAAATAGACATTCTGAACTGTATAATATGTCTCCTCGTTCATTAAGAGAATGAAATATTGTCAGTGCCCTTTATAGTTTTAATTAAGTATGTCAGTATAATAGTTAATTGAGAAAAATATGCAAATTTTTGTTGCTTTATGAAGCCAAAGGCATATAAACACATTCTTCAGTACCCATCTCACCATACATTGAAATAAAAGTGATGGGATTGGTAAATGATTATAGGTAGGATTTTTTTTGCCTCAATAATTATTCCACTGTCTTCATGTTTAGAGATCCGTATCAAAAAGTACTATTAAGGCTTCAAATTTGTTTCTGGAATAAAATGCAATGCAGGGCTGAGAATATGGCTCAGTGGTAGAGTGCTCGCCTCACATGCATGAAACCCTGGGTTTGATTCCTCAGTATCACATAATCAGACAAAAAAAGACAGGACCACATAAACAGTGGTTCTGTGGCTCAAGTTGTAGAATACTAGCCTTGAGAAAAAACAACTTAAGGGCCCGGGCCCTGAGTTCAAGCCCCAGAACTGGCAAAATAAATAAATAAATAAAAATAAAAATAGAAAGTAAAATGCAACACAAACCAGTATGACTGAGTCATGGCCAGCCTACTCCATGTCTGTAGTACAGCTTAAGTGGAAGGTAACAGGAGGAGGAGATGGTGCCAGTCCAGGAGTGATTTATTTAAAGGTGTGGGAGTGCCACGGGTTTTCTAGGTAGTACAAATTAGTAGAGATGATACAGTTAACTTACTCAAAGATGCTCTTGACAAACCTTGTTAACCACCTGCCTCTGTGGATACCAATGTCTTAGCCCACAGATGGATGGCACCAGGACACATCTGTTTCCTTCAACTTCCTCTCCAAGACTCAACACTCTTCAACACATTGGCACCGTATCACAGGCGCCCTCACTCAGCGCATGTCCAGCCGTAGTTTATTGAGATACTTTTCCTTCCCACTATAGTGTTAAGGAATGACCTATTTCCCATCTCATTGGAATAGTTAGAGATGGTGGAGGCAGTGGAGTTGTGGCTCAAGTGGTAGAACGCTATCTTTGAGTAAAACAGCTAAGTTGATTTTAAGCCCTAGTACTGGCACAGCAAGTTGGGGTAAGGAGAAAGAGAAAGAGAGAGAGAGAGAGATTTGGGGTAGGTGGATATTCTAGAGTCAGGTCTATCTCTTTCTCTCTGACACCCAGCCTTAAGGTGAATGGCTTTGTTCCCTATCATGAGGTACTACCTCCCCAGAATTGCCAGAATCCCCCAAAAGATTGACCCTTCCCAGATCATGAACAAAACAAACCTTGGCCTACCTAAGGTAATTATCTCAGATATCTGTTACAGTAATGGAAAATTAACAAACATGTCTTTTGCACTGCTTGAAATTTTGCTCATATTTTCAATAAACATCTTTTCCATGAAATCTTCACTGATTCCTCAGACATAATTTTTGTTCACTCTCTATGAATTTTTCAATCACTTAATATAGCCACTGTCATTAATTTTCTTCATAGTTCTACGCTCATTTCTTCCACATCCAGCCCACATTGAGATTTCTTCATCAAATTCAACTCACTATTTTTCATTCTTTATGGCCATTCTCCCAGCACCTTTGAAATTTAGTAGGCATGTGATAGATGCTGCCAATTTAAATTTCTTGTGCAGAACATTTTTATTGCTATAAGTCTAAGACATTATTGGTAAGATTACATTAGGTATTGCTTTGGGGAAATGTTCAAATATTCATTGGACAATATTTTCAAAAGGATCAAAGATGCATTCCAATTATAGGAAAGAATAAAGAAATATGCTTCTGACCTTACATGTTTTAAGTAGTTGATGGTAATTTGAAACATTTCTAACCTTTCAGCTCATACTTATCCAGTCTTTTCCCCATCAGTGAAGATCATTATGAAATGATGCTGGGCAGAGTTCATGAGGGTTAACTGAAAGAGAAATATTATTTAGCCTGTCATTATACAATTGTATAGCTTTGTTTATAGTTCATTTAAAGATGGACTCCTCTTTTAATCATGACAACTACTCATTACTTTCACATTTCTGTTTCATTATTTTGGCTTCCTTTCAATAGGAGTATCTGCTTCAATATTTTCACCCTCCAACATACAAATTAAATTCAAGAATGGAGTCTGATTCTTCGATCTACTAGGACATTCCTTCCTTTCATAAAAAAAAAATGGTCTCAGCTTACTAACTCCATCCTTCTGCCCATGTGTAATTCCTTATCTATTAAAGCATTATAGACTTCATTCTTCTTTTTCAAGCATTCTCTGATGATATCAAATGACAATCTTAATTACTTTTATGACCCACCAATAACAAATCCTTAACTTATTTCTTTTACTAGTTTGTTAATCTTTTGTACATCAATAGCTTGTTAACTATTTCCTGAAGGTTTGGAACTAAGGGGGTCTATGTTAGTCAGACTTCTGTCACTAGAATGAGTTACTTGCTAAAATTAATGTACAAAGATTTTTTAAAAAATTATTTTAGCTCACACATCTACAGGTATCCGTGAATGATCCATTGGCCCCATGGATTTAAGCTTATAGTAAACCAGCACATTTTGTTAGGAATACCTGACAATGGAAACTTGTTTACCTCATGACTAGGAAGCAAAGGAGTGAATGCAAAGGTCTTTTCCCAATATCCCCAAGAGAGACATACCCCTAGTGATGAAAAGCCTTCCCACTAAGCTCTACCTTGTAAAGTCTCAACCAATCCCAATATCACCAGGGTCCAAACCTTTAACATATGGGCATTTGGGAGGACACTCCAAAAGATGAACTATACTGGAGTATGATGGTTAGTGATAGCATGCTTGTGGACTTGAGGACTTCTCAGACCATACATTTTAGACATTATTCATTATGGAATAGTTTGTCTCTCTATTCAACACTGAACATGCCTGAGAGACAGGCACTACAATTTACTGTACTCAGAACATGTAAGATTGGGGAAGTTTGGTTTGAGCACATGCTTGAACTTTAATTCTGTCACTACCCCACTCACTAGCTGTATGATTTGAGGCACTAAAGGATTTCTCTGTGTCTTGGTTACTTCTCCTGCTGAATAGAGACAGTCCAACTATGTGGCACACATACATGGTTTGCAGTGAGATAGATGGTAATTACGTGATTTACTCTATGTTATTAAGTGCTTAGAAAAGGCTTCTATGTGTATACGTGCCATTACTGAGCTGCTATTATTACTTATGTGGTTATTATTTCCGGCAATGAAGACAGAATACGGAGTGAGTCAAATCGTTCAGCAATCTTTCTTTCCCAATGAAGTCAGGAAATGGCAGCTGCCTTTACAAAGCATGGAATAGATATCCTGTGTAACTCTAAGCACTGGGGTCAAGTTCAGGAAAAGCAGAAGTTGATACCAGGTTGTCATTGAACTCCGAACAGCATCATCTACTTCACCCTATATTGCAATCAAGCCATTTGGAATCAATTCTGACATTAGCTAAAATTTAAAACAGACAGACAGAGAGAACAGTCAGGAGGGCTAAATCCTGTCACCATCCAGAGTTTCCAACATAGCCTCAGGTAAGCGTCAGTCTTTTAGATTGTAAGGACTTTGTCCTAGAGTTGACATTGTATATCGTCCCCTATTTTGGCTCTGACATTAAGCCAGTGCCCTGACTAAACATTCTGAAGGATTAACTTTTATTTCTAAATCATCAAAGACCTTGGCAGTTTTAGAGACTTACCTTCTTCTTCTAGATTATTCTCTCAGCTCTGTCATTTTAGTGGTGCTGTTAGAATGTATATACTTGGTATTTATGGTAGTCAGCCTCCATGTGACTGTCTGCTGCCAGAGTCACACCATTGTAGACTTTCTACCTACATTGCCCAGTCATTGGAAAGGGTGGCCTACCAGATGACAGAAGTCTTTGGCTACTTTCAGAGGTTATAAAAGACTCTATGTAGTGTGTGTCTTGAATATTCTCTTGATAGCTAGCTCTTTGTCCTTCTCTCAGATCATTCTGGCCAGAACAAATGACCATGTTGTGGTGACATGTAGGCTGCCTATGAAGAGCCTCACATGGCACAGAATGAAGAGTTGCCAACTCCAAATCAGAGACGAACCAATACCACCTGCGAAGGCTTGGCATTATTCTCCAGCCCATTAAAAACTTGAGAAGATTGCTGCTAAGGTCATCAAATGAACGGTCTCTTTGTGAAGTCTACTGCATCCAAACCACTCAAGTGAGCCAGGCCGCGATTCTGAGCCTTAGCACCCATGGGAGATAGTGATTCTCTTCCGTTACCAGTATTTGTCTGTATTTACTTACATAAAAATGATCCCTCTGAGTAAAGATACCAAAGGCAAGAAGCAAAACAAATGTAAAACAACCAAGGTATCAGCTTGTACATATTCGATGAACCAGGGATGTAAATTTTTTTAAAAAGATTCTTTAAATCCTGAAAAAAATTGAAGGAAGGTACAAAACTATTTGTTCCTATTTTACATTCTTACATTTCATTGGTTTACAATAAAGTTATTGTTGCTATGAAAGATACCTTAACTATCATGTATTACATGTAAAAATATAGTCACACAATCAGGTTACTTTATTTTCATATATATTCATATATAATGTTAGGAGCCTACTGAAGTAAAACATAGTTGTAGTTTAATCTAACAGTGATGAATCGCTGGGGTGAATTCATGCAAACAGGGAAATTGAAATTAAATTCATCACACCAAGGAAAACAGTTCCTACCCATGTAAATTAGCAGCTTTTCTGCTAAAATCAATTTGTTTTGGTAAATTATGCAAAAATCCTCAAAGGGCTTAGGTAAGTAATTTATTATACTCTTGGCTGTTTCATAATGTTAGGAAATAAAATGTATTCACATAATATTAGAGGCAGAAGCTGAGAACTTTAGTGACAATTTCTGTGTATTACAATTAATCTAATTTGACTGAACTAACAGAATACCTGCATTATGTAGGACATAGTTTTTGTGTCAGTGCCTAAAAGACACAGCTTCAGAAATAAGACAGACCCAACAAAAACCATGTCTGTCTTTTCAAAATGCTCACAAGTTTCTCATTTTTCCCTATTTTGAAAGATTAGAAATTTATAAGTGAGAAGTTTTTTATTTTGAAGTTCCAAGATGGTAAACCTTCTCTGAGACAGCATGAGAATAGTTTTGCATAAGGCTTTGGTGTAATGTATAGTGTAATATGCAAAAAGATGGTCTTGCTTGGTAAAGAATTTTATGTTGTGGTATTACTAAGTCTAGTTTGTGCCTATTGTGAATGGTACTCCTGTGCTCAAAAGTCTCTTTTCTGGATGTTTCTACTTCACTTGTCCTTTCTACCCTTATTACCAGTCCATGTCAGTTTTTTGTTTTGTTTTGTGGTATTGGGGATCAAACCCAGAGTGTTGCACCAGATATGCAAGCACATTGCCATCGAGCTACATCCAGCCCTATGTCAGTTTTTGAAACATCATTACTTACTTGAAATACTGAAAGAGGGACTAACAGTTCTCCAACCTCTCTGATTTGGTTGGTAAATATGATCCTACCAAACTTGACCATGGCACATTATTCCACTGTACAAAACAATCTGGTGGTTTCTTTTGACCACAGCATAAAGACTAACTTATAGGGGCTGGGAAGGTGGCTCAGTGGTTGAGCGCTTGCCTTGCAAGCATGAGGCCCTGGGTGCGATTCTTCAGCACCACATAAGCAGAAAAGAACAACCGGAAATGGTGCTGTGGCTCAAGTGGTAGAGTGCTAGCCTTCAGCTGAAGAGCTGAGGGACAGTGCTTGGGCCCAGAGTTCAGGTCCACGACCCGACCCCCACTCCCAAGAAAAGACTAATTTATAAACAATGTAAGACCTTCTGCACCCTACCATTAAACTATTACACATGCATTTCTCATCCCTTTTTGTGCTTCCTTCTTCAAGACAGCCAATTCCAAAAAATATGATTGATTTTGCAATATGTATAATTATTAATATTTGATCTACAAAGCAAGGTCTCCTGTATTGAAGAATCTCAATGACCCAATAAATGGTTGCCTTTCTGTTTGCATTTACAAAACAAGTTTTTGCTCTTACTCACTAACAAATAAGCTCAAAAAAACGCAGAACTATGATTATCTGGTTTCCCATTAATTATGTTTCTGTATGGGCGGGTGCATCTCTATATGTTCTCTGGTGTGTACATGGACACACAAATATAGTTCAGTCAATATGGCCTCTTTCCCACTTGGTGTTTGACCTTCCTTGTTTTTTTCTCCACCACTGTGGTTTAGCTTGTTTGTTTGTTTTTTTTTTTCTGATCGTGGGGCCTGAACTCTGGGCCTGGGCGTTGTCCCTCAATTCTTCAGCTCAAGGCTAGTGCTCTACCACTTGGGCCACAGTGCCACTTCTGGCTTTTCCTGCTTATGTGGTGTTGAGGAATCGAAAGCAGGGCCTCATGCATTCAAGTTAAGCACTCTACTACTGACCCAACTTCCCAGCCCTCCACCATTGTGTTTGCCCACAAAATTGCTTCTGATTATTTTCTGATTTCTTACATAACTTGATGGCTAAAAACCCACTTACATTATCCCTGTGAGAGATAGATACAAGTAGGAAATAATAATCATGAGTGCATCATTAAAAACAATCAACATCATAAAACCACTAAAACATCTTTGATTATTTAAATTTTAGGAGTACTTGGTCCATGTTACTCTATATTTTTGATAAAGGATAGGAACTATTTTAGTTACTGTTAAATTAGAGATAACAAATGGTTCTAAAATTATATGAGCTGTAAAAGAGATGCAGTGGTTTCATATTCCATTGTCACTTCTCATGAGATCATTTTGAAGATGCAGGGGTTGAGTTAGTCCAACTTTCTTCTCTTCTACTCTGAATATCAGAGCAGGAACACTAAGGGCAGATGACATAGAGATTTATACTCATACCTCCCAAATGATATCCCACATTCGTTCCATTATCCCGGGCATGAATTTTATTTAATTTCATCTATGTATTATTAAGTCAAAGGTAAAATTTTGTCAAATATTATGGAATCATGAGGCCAAAAGAAAAGATTTTCCCCCAAGAAATAATTGGTTATGTCTTTATGCAATACAGATACAGATACAGTTCTTATAATAACTGCAATAACTTTTATATTGGTTTTTGGATATACAACATCTTATAAGACAGTTTGATAAAAGTAATGAGAATAGATCAACTTAAGACACCTAAGTTTAAAATAGGTATAAAATAAAGCGCTCAAGGATTTTTACAGATTTTGTTTGTAGTTTTGTTGCTGTTGTTATTTATGTTTTATTTTGTTGATTATTATTTAGTTTTTTGGTTGATTATACTGGGCAGTCCATAACTATATTCTTTGTAGTCATTTTATTATAAATTTTAAGAACTATTTTAAAATATACACATTCGTTTTTTAAAGAATCACTATACCTGAAATGCTGAGTAATAAAATTGTATCCTCAGTCAAATGAATTTGAGAATAAACACTCTGATTACTTAAAGAAGAAGTATATTTAAAGTTGAAAGAAAATTTTGATGTTTATGGTTTTTATTCGGCAACATTAATATCTCATTTCGAGATTTATAAAGCTCACTGACAGTGAGCAATGAATCTAAAATGCATAAGTAAAGTAAATAAAAGCTGCAAAGTTATTCAAAAAGTGCTGATATTAGTAGTTAAGTTGAAGTCGCTCTATTTAAGTGGCCTAGAAAGTTTCCTAAAGCCCAAACCCATGGATTTCTTCCCCACTTCTGGCTGTCTCAGCTTCTCTCATTAATCTTACAGCAAATGATGCTACTACAGAAGTTGCAGGGGGCGTGAGAGTCTGCTTGTTCTCTGTTTGTGGTCCCCAGTGGGTGAGATTGTAGCAATTAAGGAAATGTGTGTGCTGTTTTAAGACATTACAAAGAAATATGAACTAAGTTGAGAATGGTCCCAGTGACAATGGTGATAAGGCCTTGTATGATCGGAATCCAAGTTGGCTGAGTCTGAGGATGTTAAATGGATAGACAATCTCAAAAGAAGAGGGCAGAGCATGAAAAACAAAGAGAACATCAGGCCCTGAAAACAATGGTCAGTCCATTGCCAGACTAATGAAAACTCTAATGAAAACACTTATGGAGAACACTGAAATACGTACTATGATCATTTTGTAGTTTTAATCTTATAAGGTGAATGGATGGCCTACATATAAATGCAATTGTTGCTATGATGTGCAAGTAACATGAAATATGTTTTCATATGTAAAGACTCACACCCTCACTGAAAATAGTCCTTTCAAATCCTAGAGAAAAGACAGATGTCACTTAAAATAATTGTCAAAAAGGAATAAAACAGGGAAACGTGTATTTGAAAAACATACTTCCAACAAAGTAGAAAGGAAATGAAACAATAAAATGGTAGGATGATACATTCTCAAAATATCTAAACAGAAACTTAGTGTCTTAAATAACAATGAATATTGATCCCTTTCTCCCTACTAAGTTCAAAAATCAGGATACAATGTAACATTTACCTGAAAATTAGATAAATCCTAATAGTTAAAATATGATTCCCTCTTTTTTTTTCATTTTTTCAATGCCTGTGACAAAAGCATGAGCCTTGAAAATGCAAGATAAATACCATAACACTATACATTCATAGCCCACAGTGAAATGACTTAACTATCTTATAGCAAGATTAAAAAGATAAAATTAAAATATTTTGCAATCCAGACATTGTATTTTTAGCATTAATCACAACTTAGGAATAGCATCTAGAAATGTACCCATGGATTTGTAAACAATTAAGATTGAAAATACTGAGGAAATTAAATAGGAAGTATTTGTGTATCTTTCTAAAGAGGTATGTTTGAAAGAAATGGATAATCGTATGCAAAAATAAATGTTGACACTGCTTTATTTCATAGGAAAATATTGTAGAGGTAATATGTCTAGATTTTAATTTTTGAGAATAATATAATTCATTTTCAATGCTGAGGTAAGCAATACCTCTTTATATTAACCACAAAAAACACTAGACAGATTTCCTTTTCCTTTCTTGGTAATATTGGGATTTGAATTCATCATCATGCACTTGCTAGACAAGAGTAAAAGCCATTTTCAAAACCCACCCAGTCCTTCAAACATGGTCTTTAAATGGAAACAAACACAAAAAAATGATCTCATCAAAATCAATAAGGTTTTCTCTCTGAGAAGTTTAATTTAGGAAATGGTGATACAACAATAGATTCAAAGAATGTTTGCAATAGACTTGAATCTGGTATTATAAAGTACTCTTACAACTCAATTTAAAAATGATTACAGATGCAATCTGTAAGCAGATTAATGACTCGATGGATGATCCCAGCATAAAGCAAGTGGAACTCAACTTTGATAGTAGAATATGAATGCCAGTTACCCAAGTGTTACTGAAAATTTATTTCCAATTTGCCATAAATTTGATTTTTTTCAAAAGAAGAATCCAATAAACATATTGAGCTGTGCAGTTACAGTGGAGGTATTTTGATAAATAGTAATTCTAGAGCGCCAATTTTCAATTTTCACTCAGCCTCATAATGATCCATGAATTATAAACAGCTACAAAGTAAATGAAGAAACAGTGCAACATGAATGAAAAGCCTAATCTAGTTGCAAAAGAAGCACTTATTCATTTTAATAAAATCTCCCAGTTTGTCTTCAGTCAGGCAGGTGCAATTGACACATTCCTGTAATCCTTGTTACTCAAGAGGCTAAGATCCAGAAAATATTATGAAGCCAACATGAGGAGAAAGATCCCTGTGACTCTATATCCAAAATAGCCAGTTCAAACTCCACAATCAGAAAGACAGAAATGTGTTTTATCAGACTAGAGAACCGCTTGCCTAAAGTGTTGTGTGCATATCAATCGCTTAGACTTCTTGGGAAAATATACAGTGGAATTAGGTACGAGTAGGTTTTGAAATTATAGTTCCAACAGGTTCCTAGATGAGGAGGGCACTGAACATCCACAAAGCTTGTCTTTCACAAAGCTGCCTGTGGTGTGTATTTCAAATTCTTATGTACAGGCTGGGATGGTGGCTCAGTGGTAGAGTGCTTGCCTTGCATGCCTGAGGCCCTGGGTTCGATTCCTCAGCACCACATAAACAAAAAGAAAAAAGCCGGAAGTGGCGCTGTGGCTCAAGTGGTAGAGCACTACCCTTGAGCTGAAGAGCTGAGGGACAGCGCCCAGGCCCAGAGTTCAGGCCCTGTGACCGGACCCAAAAACAAAACAAACAACAAAAAAAAAACAAAAATAAATTGTTATGTGCATCAGAATGATCTGGGGCACTTGTTAAAGCAAAAATCCTACATTTCCTCCCTTTACTTATTTTTGGAGGATGACCCAACCATATTAGCTCCTGACAAGTTATCAGGCAATGTTGCTTAACCAAATGTTGAGAATCATGACTCTAGAAACATGTTCTCTCTTATTGTAGTCCATAACCTCATGGGCTTGTTGAGGACAGTTGGTTTGTATCTGCATATTCCACATGCAGGGATTCAACCAATAACAGAATTTTAAAAATTAAAATAATGTCTCTATTGAACCTAAACACACTTGATTCATTCCCTACACAATATAACACATCTTTGCATGATACTAGTATTGCTTTATTTTATTTTATTGTAAGGGTGATGTACAGAGGGTTTACAGTGACATAAGTAAGGTGATGCACATATTTCTTGTCAAACATTGTTACCTCCCTCTCATTTTTCTTCCATTTCCATCCCCCCTCCCCATCCAAGTTGTCAAGTTCATGTCCAACATAGTGTCTTGTGAGTATCGCTGTTGCATTGGTTCACCTTTTGTCCGTTTTCTCACCATTTTGTTATTCCCCTTTGCTTCCCCAAATCAGATAAAAATATTTACAAGACTCAGGGTACCAAAATCGAAATAAAAAACAGAGACAACAAGAGGTAAACCAAAGAGGGGGGGATGAAGAAAAAAAGAAATAACTTCACACAGAACACTAAAACAACAAAACAAAAACCCTCTTGTTTCCATATGTTGGAGTTCATTTCAATTAGCATCATTTTATATGATCTTATGCACATGGTTCCCTCATTTGTAACAATTAGTATATGTCTAGGATAGTCCTAGAAGAGGACATATGTATTTCATTAGGCATAGCACATGCAATTTTATATAACTTTTAGTAGAATGTACATAAGCTACATGTAAATAATATGCTATTTTCTATAAGGTAACTGAACATCTAAAGCTTTTGATGTTACTCCATAGATATACAAAGATGAATATTTGAAATGTGACCAGTTCAAACCAAGACATGGGATCAGTGAAGAATACATCCCTGAACTGAATAACTTCTTTTGAGAAAAAGAATGTCAAACATCACAGCAATTTTATACTGCTTTATTTTTAATCTGGCTCCTAGAAAACTTAAAATTATTTGACTGACTCAGATAATTGTCCTGCATTGTACTTTGTTACACAATAGCACTCTGGGGTTCTTTTGGATGATGAGGGAGTAACTTAAAGACACTGCCTTGCATTTTATTTAACTAACAAGTTCGTAGCAGCTAGGAAAAGAGACATGATCCAAAGAGATCCTCAACTCTAAACAATTTTTAAGATATCCTGGATGCTGGTGGCTGAAATTTCAGCTTCTCAGGTAGCTGAGAGCTGAGGATCATGGTTGGAAGCCAGGTTGGGAAGCAAAGTGAAAGAGACTCTTATCTCCAATTAATCACCACAAAGAAAAATAAAAAGGGCAGAAGTGGAGCCATGATTCTAGTGTCAGAGTTCTAGCTTAAGCAAAAGCCCCAAATTAAAGCTTCAAGACACACACGCATACACACACACACACACACACACACACACACACACCTATCTTGAATGTTTTATTCACTGGCTTATTTCTTTTATCTAATTTATTTAGTAGTGTTACAAGCTTATTGGTTTACAGAAAATCTTGGGCTAACTTTAAATAAATTATATTTCTTTTCTTTTCTTTTTTCCGGTTGTGGGGCCTGAACTCTGGGCCTGGGCGCTTTCCCCCAGCTCTTCAGCTCAAAGCAAGTGCTCTACCACTTGAGCCACAGCTCCACTGGCTTTTCCTGCTTATATGGTTCTGAGGAATCAAACCCAGGGCCTCATGTCTGCAAGGCAAGCACTGTACCACTGAGACACCTTCCCAGCCCCCTAAATTATATTTCTTAGAGTAATTTTAAATACAAACTCTCTAGTTTGGCTTTTTATTTAATATGTGGTCCCCATTTCTCTCAATCTTCTTTTTCATCCACTTGATTTAATTCCAACAAATTTCTCTATCTGAGATCATTTTTCCTCTTTAGGTTATGTGTTGCTTAACAACCATTCACCTACTAGCTGAACCCATCTGTGAGAAATGATTTCTTGTACCACTGTTCCTGTCCAGTTTCAACTCTCCATCCATTCACCTAAACTTGTGCTGGTTTCACCTTATGCTGCGTTCTTTACCTCTGCACTAATAACTTCGGTGATCCCTAAGAGCCTGGCCGTCCCCCCCTCGGCACTGACTCCAGTTTGATGTGCATAAGCTGTATACAGATTTATTTTCCATATTGCATGCATGTGTATGTGTGCATTGATTTAGAAGACCCATTTGTGAGGATGTGATATATCTCCAGTTTTATTTGACATATGCCTGTGGAGCTCAAGTTTCCTCATTAGTAATTCACCAGGGTAGTAATTATTTGTGACACTGTAGATGTGTTGTGTCATATTTTCCAAATCTCCAGGTGGAAAACAAAGCAAGGATCATCTTTTAAACACAGGATTTCCTCCATCAGTTGTAATTTCTGATCTGAGCCGGGAGAATATAATTTTTCTTACCTCAAGAGAATGTTTCTATTTACTCTGAGATTCTATCCAAAGTACTTTTCCCATACGAGTTAACACTGTTATTTTTTTAAGATAGCAGTAGTGATTTTTTTTACTTTAATTAATTATTAGCCAAACAAGATCTTTGCCATAGTAAGTTTTGGTAAGAACTGGAGGTTACACATCTCAGTGGAAAAAAAATGAGAGTCATGGAAAATACACATCGCTGCTTTCAAAGTTTGCCTGGTATTTATCTGATTCAAACTTAATTCAGCATCTGCAACTTCTCCTTCTTATATCTCAACATCTGTAACTCAACATCTGTAACTTCTCCTTCTTATATCTACCCACAGAAGTCCTTCCTTCCTTCATTTAAGGCGATCATTTTTTGCAACCATAGTCTATACCTAGACAGAAGTTTATGTAGACTGAACACTGAAAAAGCAAATAGATTAAATATAGAATCTCATGGGTGACCTGCACTCCTACCTCGATCCAACCTGCAGCCAATTTTTGTTCAAATAAAATAAAGTCTCAGAAAAATTGTTAAGGTGAAATTCTTTCAAAGTAATAAAGATCCTTCTAAGTAATGACCCACACATAAGCTGATTTTAATTGTAAACAAGTTGTCTCTCTTCTACCACAGAATGATCTGGACAATGTCTGGCACCTTTCTCTCTCTCTCTCTCTCTCCTTTCCTCTCCCTCCCTCCCTCCATTCCTCCTTCCTTCCCTTCCTTCCTTCTTTCCTTCCTTCCTTCCTTCCTTTCTTTCTTTCCTCGCCTTCTCCCTTTTATTCTTTCTTTCTTTTTTTTGCTAGTCCTGGGTCTTGAACTCTGGCTTGGGCACTGTCCCTGAACATCTTTGTGCCCAAAGCTAGCACTGTACCACTTGAGCCACAGTACCACTTCAGCACTCTTACTATTTGAGCCAAGCACCACTTCTGGTCTTTTCTGAGTGGTTAATTGGAGATAAGAGTCTCATGGACTTTCCTACCTGGGCTGACTTTCCATTGAGATCTCAGCCTCCTGTTTAGCTAGGATTACAGGCGTGAGCCACCAGTAGCTTCTCACCTTCTTTCATTTTATATTCCATCTCTTCTCTTTCTCTATTCCACTTATGTTTTTAGCATCTGTTTAAGCATTGTGGTCACAATTCATCTTGTACTATCAATGACCAGGGTCCATGGACCTTTCTACCAGATCACTGACACACTGCTTTCTTTCAGCAGAAATACAGAAGCTGAATAAAAAAGTTGCTAATGAATTTTCAAAAGTCAAGGGAAAGAAGGTTGTATAGGAGGATGCCTTAACTTAATAGTGAACTAATCAATTCATTTGTTATGTTAAATGGAGGATTTCCACAGCTAAATGGAAAATTTGGGGTGGGAATATAGTTTGCCATACCAACCTATGATATAAATGTATCTGTGTAGACTTTCTACACACTCATACACACAAATGCACACAGGTATGCACATCAAATATGCAAATATTTATTAGCTATTGTTAGAATTCCACAAAACCTATTCTCTAAAATGTTAGAGTTTGAAGGGCATCTAAGCTACTCTTTCTAATTCATAACAAAACCCTTTTCTATTGAAGGTAAAATTTATTTTCTATACTATAAACCCAAAGACACATTTTATTATAAAACTATAGGCATTTATGTATCTTAAGAACCTTCAAATGGTTTCTGAATTAAAGTTGAGGGAAAAGTATGTTCAAAACACCACAGAGTATTTGGGGGAAATGAATAGAATAGAATATATTATAAGAATAGGAGCAGGAAGTGGCGCTGTAGCTCAAGTGGTAGAGAGTTCGCCTTGAGCTGAAGAGCTGAGGGACAGCACCCAGGCCCAGAGTTCAAGCCCCATGACCGACAAAAAAATAATAATAATAAGTCAGATAATGTGATGTTAGGAAAAAAAAAAGAATAGGAGCTAAATGTTCGGTTTGTTTTGTAATTTTTTTTAGGGGTAGAGGATATTATTGGGGTTTGAACTTAGGACCTTATACTTGTTAGATTGGTGCTCTTCCACTGAACCACACTTTGTCCTAAAAGTTTAGTTCTTAAGAACAATGACTATTCTCCAAGCCTGATGTACCTCCTTGCTATGGCCTTTGCTAAGACGTATGACCAAATACAGTGGCACTTTATTCATTGATTCATGGAAAGAGGAAGGTGTACTGATGTTTTGTGGGCAGAAGTTAAGGATGTTATTAGACGTCCACTTATATTATTAGACATCCCCTCCCTACTGCCACACGACTACAGGAAATGCTTACCTTATTCGAAACAGAGTTGTGAAATCTAGCTCTCCAATGTAGTATTTGTCTTGAGATATTCCAGCATCCAGGGTTAAGAAAACACGGAAGCATTTTCTTTTTGCAAATGTATTCGTGTTTTCCATTGGCCAAGGGAATCAGGATATTCCCCCTTACTATCACCTCCTTAGAATGTTACCTTTCTGCTCTGGTGACAAATTACTAGAGATAAACAACTGACAAGGAGAAATTATATTATCTGGGCTCTCAGTGTCAGGCAGGTCCATTCGGGGTTGGTTTCCGTGGTTGCTTTTGTCCCTGTAGTGTGCAGCAAATGCCTCATGGTCGAAGGGCTTGGCGGAGGAACACTGAGCACCAACACTGAGCACCATGGAGGCAACCAAGCAAAGGAAGAGAGGAGGAAGGGCAGTGGCCCCAAAACACAGCCCCAGTGACTAGTTCCAGTATCACCTCCCAAATTCTCCACCACCTGTCAAGAATGCCCCCCGCTAGAGACCAAGATTTACCGCATGGGGATAAACTGAAGCCCCCGAACATAACACAAGATAGTGATACCCAAGCCTTCAGTTGCCTGATCTACATCCTGTTTGCATCAGACGTAGCATGGAAGTGAACCAGTGGAATTCAGCTGAAGACAAGTGATGGTGAAATGGAAGCTAAGAGTCACTATTAATTCTGCGTTCCTCCATCGGAGCCATAGGGCCTACAAAAATTAAAAATAACAATTGTTGTTGTTGTTGTTACAACATCAATCTGATTTTCCATGCTAGCTTGCTCTTAAGTGATTTGGTAAGTATGTGCTATTTTATAATCAATGATTGATCCTTGTTTAATCTATTAAAAATCGATCAATTGCGCAATCAGCAATAAACCCTTGTTTAATCTCTTAAAATCTTTCACATACGTGTATATATGTGAAAAATCAAATGATAAGAGAACTATATCTGAAAAGTGAGATAAGAAGTATATACAAATTATTTGTATATGAAATACACATACATATAACCATGTGAGAAATATATGTGAATAAACATTGTACATGCAATATATAGTATATGTTGTGTATTATACATAGTGTATACATATATACGCACATACACATAGGCACATAATCAGCTGTAACAATTCATGTAATGATGCTGTTTTAGATAAGACTAGCCAGGAGGCCTGCATGGCTTGAGTGTTGATGATTACAATTTCTACCTCTGCTCTGATATCTAGGCAGATGGAGTGAGCTTTATGTCCTTCATCTGGTCAGTGAAAGAACTGCTTGGTAACCTTCTGTCCACAAGATGGCAGTGAGTAGACAGTGTTTAATGACACAGGCTTGTTGGTGTCTATGTTTAAAAAGAAAACACACACACACACATATCTTTTATTGGTTTGGTAATTCAATTTGTGTCTGTCTATCAGCAGAGGATAAGGGGATTTCAGAGGCAGACAGCAAGGAGAGAGAGGGAAGGATGGTAGCAGTACAATTTCTTCATAAGGAACATTGAATACAGCTGCTTTTCTGTATGCCACAAGCCTGCTCTCTCTCTTAAGTGAAAATACTTTCGCATAATTGCAGTGCTCTATTTGATAGATATGCATTCTTTGGTAGAACCAGGGTCTTACAGGATAATCCCCATGCCATTCCTTTTCGATATACAAATACATGAAAGCGGCCTCTCTTTTGTTTTCTGTTTAAATGGTGAGAATTCTTCCATTTCATTTTACACTCCTATGCACTGTAGATACCACTCTGTTGCAAAACAATGTGTGTTATTCATTTCTGTACAGAGACGTGTCAGTGTGATGACTATTTCTACTACAGTGAATGAATTGGTAATAAGACCAAAATCCTATCTGATTCTTTGGATTCATATGATAAATCAAATGTACCTTAGCTTGAGTCTGCAGGTATCTATTTTCAGAATAGTTACCATTAAAATTTAGTCTCAAAGTCATCAAAACCCTTCTTCACTTTAACCCTGCCATCCACAAATTATCTTACTTTTAGCTTCACCATTACCTAGTTTTCCAAATGCATGTTAAAGATGAGTGGCTTGTGCTAAAATATATGTTGAATATATGAAAAGAAAATAAAAAGAAATCTGGCATTTGTAAAGATCAAATAAACTTCACATGTTTAGAAATGACGCTGAACTACTTAAGATCCACTATATAAAGAACTTGTTTCTACATGATTAAATCCTGCAAGAATGTTGACATTCATATAAATACACTATTGTCTCTCCAAACCATATTCTGTTCTCCTGGTAGAAGACTTGTGTGGGAATAAAGTATTTTAGAGTTTTGTGTGTGGGTGTTTTAAGAAAATATTATCATTTTATCCCCTGGGAGAGTCTGCCTTATTTTATTAGTGTGCTTCCTCCCTCTCACCTTCCTTCTCTTCTTGCCTGCCTGTCTTCCTCCCCCCTCCCTTCCTCCCTCCCTTTCTCCCTCCCTTCCTTCTTCCTTTCCTCCCTTCCTCCCTTCTTCTTTCCTTCCTTCCTTCCTTCTTTTCCTCCATTCCTCCCTTCTTCCTTCCTTCCTTCCTTCCTTCCTTTCTTTCTTCTTTCCATTTTCCCTCCCTCCCTCCTTTCCCTCCCTCCCTTCTATGGTTCTTACCTTCCTTAATATTTATAAAATCAGATTTCTCTCTGCTAGATAATTGTGAGGCTGAGATTTATATTGCTTATATTAAGCCAGTATCCTATATTTTCAAATTCAAAATATACTGGAAAGGAAAGTTCTGACTTTTTGAGAAATACTTAATTTGAGGATTAAAGATGACACTCTGTCCACAAAATCTGAATGTATATGCAGAGGTGCATATGTGCGCGTGCAAATGTGTGTGTGTGTGTGTGTGTGTGTGTGTGTGTGTGTGTGTGTTGAGGGGAAAGGGATCTCAATGTTCATTAGGGAACCAGACAATGTGACTGTTCAGGATTTTGTCATAGCATCAGAAGGTTTAAATATTTATATGGAATCTTGCCAGTTCACCAAAATGATACAGGGTTATGTGTCACATGACAGTTTAAAATTTTTCATGTCAAATTTTGCCCTAAATATATAGATTTAATATACCCCTAATGGAGCTAAGTTATTACTACTGGCCTTTCAAGAGATTGAATTGTACCCTAAGGTCTAGAGTCACAGCTCCAAAAAGTATGTCACAGAGTAGGAGGCTGTCCCTTTCTTGTGTATCCTTGTGAGTTCATGTATGAAAGATCAATAATGAGAGAGAAAAGGTGGCCTATGGTTCATAAGGATAGGAAATTTGGAAAGGAAATGAAGCTTTTGGGTTATATAGAAGTGCTATTACATGTGACTCCTGCCCTGAATATTTCCTACATCCTCTTATTTCTTATAAAGAAAACATCCTGGTTCATTTCCTGATCTACAACGAAAACATCAGTCTTGCACTCCAGGCAAACCATCAGACAATCTGAGAATTTGTGATACAGGCTGACTCCCTTGGGTACAAAAGGGCATAGATCTTTGAGAGCAGAGGCAGGGTGTTTGTGTGGTGTGGTATGGTGTGGGGTATGTGTGCTCTCAGATATGTGCTTATTTATTACATTTGAAAGAAGTAGACATGGACTTTGGAAAAGTAGAAAAAGCATAAACAGACAATATAGAGGAGTGAGAGAAGTTAGGTAAAATAAATCATACAGCATAGGCAAAACAAGTCAAATAAAACAAACAGAAAAGGAGCAAAACAAATGGCAATGTGAAACAGTTAAATTTTAAATAAATTAACTGTACCTACAGGAGACAAACTTGGACATTTTGTTTTGATAAAGCTGGCTAGAACTCTCCAAATTCAAAGCATTATGATTTCCTAAAATGTTTTATGAGTATAACTGATTTATGTGTATGTATGTGTTAGCATATCTCTGTGTTAGTATGTGTGTGTGTGTGTGTGTGTGTGTGTGTGTGTGTGTGTGTGAAATACACACCTCTATTGGCTGACACTGGCTTTCCCGGTAAAACCTTTCCATGCTTTAGCCAGAGTCTTTGTCATTCCTCTCTTGAAGATTTGATGACTGATTCATTGGAATCTGGCTATAGTTATATTCAAACCTCCAGGGTACCTGATTCCTACTGGAGACCAATTTAATAAAATGACTTCAGTTATGAGGATGCAGACTACAGCAACTTTATGACCTAAGTCCCAAGAAATTTTTATATACTTCTCTAAACCAATACCCATAGATATGACTAGATCAGTGACTGACTTGAGGGGACTTAGGAGAAATAAAGAAAGAGAATGGATTTCCAATCCCCATATTGTCAGTCATCATCATAAAAAATGTGGTAACCTCCCCAGGGAAGACGATGTAGGGTCATTAACTGTACATATTTCCAGTAGCAAGAAAGACTAAGACATGTACTCAATGCCCTGGTATACTTAGAAACTCAAAAACGAAGAGAAAAGACACAAGCTTTCTCCCGTGCATTCAAACATGGACTCTCAAATATGAACATTTATCGCTGATGGTAAATGGGATGCCCCTCAACTTATCATGTCACTCTATACTTATCAAGGCTTCATTTACTTAGATCAAGCAGGTCTTAGTTTTGTGTGATTGTCGTTAGCATCACTCTAACATATACTCATCAATAAATAGATGATAGAAGGAGCTATCAAGGTCTAAGCTTCAAACAATATAGCCTGAACAATTTTGGTTCTTTTCTAGTTATTTCATTTTACCCCACAGCCAATGTTATCTATCACATTGGTATATTTACTTTGCAATACATTTACTTCAGTTAAATATTCAGTCCATGTGAGAACAGGATGAATTGGGGTATAAATAACCCATGAATAAGGAAGAGTTTGTAGACAGATGAATCTTGATTATGATGTAGAGTCAGGCCATCAATCTTGATTTGTCAGTTCTGTCACCTCAAACACTTTCATTACACAGATGTTCAAATCACATCCCAGAACAATTAAAATCTCGGAGGAGTGGAAACTGGACATTGATTTTATTTTTTAAGTTCCCCAATGTGACTTTAATGGGCAGCTCATGTTCAGCATGAAATGATCAGGACATGGTTATTTTGAAAGTATGAAAAGTGGATATTTTAATCCCAAAACACAGGTGACCATGAAGATCATCACAAATAAAAGAAGCAATGAAATGTTTAGATTAGATGACCCTCAGTAGATGAATGGATCAAGAAAATGTGGTATATATACACAATGGAATTCTATGCCTCCATCAGAAAGAATGACATTGCCCCATTTGTTCAGAAATGCAAAGACATGGAAAAAATTATATTAAGTGAAGCAAGCCAGGCCCAAAGAAACATAGGTCCCATGTTTCCCTTATTTGCAATAACTAGTATATGTCTGAGTCAAGCAAAAAATTTAAGATAAGTTGATGTTAGGGAAATGAACCCTAAGACATGTATTCAAATGTTTTTTTTTTTCTTTCATGTGATTGTTTCTAACACATTTATAAGATTATTTCTTTGTTGCTTTGTATGTCCCTCCCCCACGGTATAATCTCTGCTTTCACTGTATTTGATGTTGTTATAATTTGTGGAGGGGAAGGACAAAAACAAATCGTTTAAATAGGGATACAGGTGGACTCATTGCAACAATGAGATGTACAAGTCATTATGTGGAAAACGAACTTTACAACTTTGGTGGGGGGGGAGGAGGGGGGGAGGTTGGGTGGGAGGTGGTGGGAGGAGGATGACATGGAAAGGGTAAACAAAGGAGGAGGCTACAATGCTTGATAAGAAATGTACTCATTATCTTGCCCATGTAATTTTAACCTCTCTGTACGGTATTTTCACAATAAATAATAAAAAATGAAAACATTAATCTGAAAAAGACTTGTTTGCAAAAGAAAGAAAGAACAAATTAGGATTCATCTTACCTTTTTTACGTTTGGTCTACAGGTTCAAATGCCTGTTCTTCTCAATACATTCTCCTGGGAATGGAGATTCAGTCATTAGCTTAATTTGTCACCTTGGGCAAGCCCCTTGCCTTCCCTGTGAACCAATTTCCATTTTTATAAAATAAAAGGGGAAGGGATATTTGGCATCTTAATCCCCAAGGACCCTTCTGGCTTCACACATTTATGTTTCTTTTTATTTTAATGGAAATGACCAATTATGGTGTTGTGCTTCTTTTCCTGTGAAAGATGTTAAAAAACAGAATCACAGATGCAGTACGTGGATTTTTTTACTAATATTTTTTGGTGGTATAGACAGAGTTTGAAAGCTAATTTTTCTCCCTTTGAGTTGAGAGTTCAATCAACAAGCAACCTTTTAAAAGCCTGACTCAGAGCAGGGAAACTAGCTTGGGCGTGCACAGAAAAGTCATGGATGACCTAGTCATGAGAACTGTACAATTTTATCGATTTTCTTTCTTTTTTTCACCTCCCTCTCCATTTGACCATTTGTCAGTACTGGAGGGGGGAAAGGCTGTAGAATGTAATTTTTCAGCAACTGGAAAAATGCAGCTCATCCAGGACAAAGGTGGTGGACATGAAGAGGGAATTTTAAGTAAAGTGACTTTTCTTAAGCTGTAATGTTAAATATAAACTCATGAGCTCAAACTCATGTGTGTTCTGCAGCATGGTTGTCCAAAAGTTAGTTTGTCTAGACACTCTCTCTCCCTCGCCCTCTCCCTCTCTCTCTCTCTCTGTTTCTCTGTCTCTCTGTCTCTGTCTCTGTCTGTCTGCCTCTCTCTGCATGCCCATCCTTGATATATCTTGTCTGTTTGGTTCTTTTTGAACTCTAATGGCTTTTTTCATTCTAACACAATGTATGGGTCAATCATTCAAAGCATCTGATAATAATTCTAATGCAATCTTGAAGCTTTGACAGGATTAGGTGCCTATTTTTGATACGGAGAACCAAATGCTTACCAATAGTAATATCTATACCACTATCTCACAATGACTTCTTTATTTCTCTCACTAGTAAGACTGAGTTTTTCAAGGTCAAAGCATATTCTGATTGAACCTCAAGTTGCTAGAACTAAAACAATGACTGACATGTAGCAGAGTTTTAGAAGTAGGAAAGGATAATTAGTTAAGTATTTCAAATATATATTTCAATAGGATAAAATATAAACACATGCTCTTGACTTATAAAATATTATTTTTACATTGGGGAGCATTCACACACTTGACTGACAGAGCACTTATAATTTATTCTCAAATACATATTAAGTTCCCAAATGTGGCCTTCAATAGTACCAGTGATCCCTGATCAATTAACTGTGAAGAGCTTCAGCATTGAGCTCAGGATAATTTTGAAAACATGATTATGGCAGACTAAGAGTTCATTGATCACTAGCCATATTTACCATAAACATTAATAACAAGGTTGTCAGTCAAATGGCTTCATGCTTTTTCTTTCTAAGATCACCAAGAAAAATGAAATATACACATGATTTAGGCACAACATAAATAGTAGCTCGGATGAGCATTTTGGAAGAAAAATCATAATATGAGTTAACATGAAGATTTTACTTTCACTTATATTTATGACTGATGCTTGAACTCACTTTTCCTTTTCCTCATTTTATTGCTGTGTATAACTATGTATAGACATATGTGGCTGCAGCTGAGTATGTGATATATATACTGTAAATGGATGTTGTGTGGGCAGACTAGAATGATCTCTTAGAAAGCTAATAAGATATTTTGATCTAAACACAGATGTCAGCAACAGCCTCTTCTTCTCTGAAGGGTCAGTAACCTAGGACTATGATTCCCCATGATATGCTAATTCTCTCTTTATCTGTCTGTCTCTCCAGAAATAAGTGCTGATCTACATCAGACACTATAAATCACATTCCTCTACTTCTCTAGAGTGAATGATTACTCTGTTATATGTTTGTCTGTGTTGTGTGTCTGTGTGTAAAATTATGTATGTACAGTATGATTTCCCAAATCTATGAAAATGAATATATATTAGTATTTGCATTCTTGGCAGAAAAAAATTCACTTTTAAATATGTATTCCCAGTGGGACTTGAATGACAAATTTGAACAGAGTTTTAGAGATCATAATTTCTATTAGAAACAGAACTTCACTAGTGTATCATAATTTCTCTCAGTCGTGTTATTGACCTATTTGGACTAAAAAACAAAACAATAACAACAAAAAATGAAAAACACCTCAACATAAGATGAAGTATATTGTATTTGAGAATAGAAAGTGCAGAAAGGAAGTAACTATTACTTGTTAAAATGTTTTAAGTGAAAACAGAAAAAGATAATTTACTTCCCCCCAATGTATATATAGACAGTACATACATATATACAGTATATATAATACAGTGTATATAATACATACTGTATATAAACAGTATATATAATACATATATACAGTATAGATAAATTGTAACTCTATAGATTAATAAGTTAAGAGATTTATCTTTTGATACAGACAATTCTATCTTTCTACAAAGAAGCCTCCATACCCTTGTCCTGGTAGACACTCATGGAAAGCTTCACTGATTCTAGATATGCTTCTCACGAGATACTCACATTCTGACCTAAAGTGCCATGCACATTTGCAAGAAATACCTTCTGAGCCCTAAACATCATTTCATGATGCTGTATGTGTTGGCAGAAGACAATGCTCAGCTGTCATCTCCCATCTGGAGTTGATACACCTGGGGAACGCTGATGCATCTCAGGTCTGTTCTGCTCTTGAGGATTACTGGCATCGAAAGACTACTGAACTCAAGAGTACAGGGAGTCAAACTTCTTGCCTCAATTCTAGAAATTTCTGACATGTGGCCTTTTCTCCAAAACCCATTTCAGTGTTGGAAGAATGCTTGCCTTCTTGTTATGGATAACTCTGCTTTTCTCCTGATGTGTGTGTGTGTGTGTGTGTGTGTGTGTGTGTGTGTGTGTGTGTGTTGGTCCTGGTGCTTAAACTTAGGGTCTGGGGCTGTGCATGAGGTTTTGTTCCCAAGACTAGTGCTCTATCACTTGAGCCACAGCTTTATTTCCAGCTTTTTGGTGGTTAATTAGAGGGAAGAGTCTCATGGAGTTTCCTGCACAGTTTTGCTTCAAACCAAAATCCTTGGACCTCAGCCTCTTGAGATGCTAGATTTACAGGCCTAAGCCACTGTCATCCAGCTTAAGTGGTGACTTAAAAAGTGGTGTTTTGTTAATTCTTTCTATGTTTTTTTTGGATTCTAATTCGTTTAATTCTGATTTAATTTTAATTATTTCTTTCTGTCTACTGGTTTGGGGTTTATCTTGCTGCTCTTTTTCAAGGAGGTTCAGTTGTCTCATGAAATTGTTGGTTTTAGATCTTTCCAATTTGTTGATATAGGAACTCAGAGCTATAAACTTGCCTCTGAGCACTGCCTTTGCTGTGTCCCAGAGGAGTTGGTAATTTGTGTGTTCATTTTTGTTGAATATCATGAACATTTGAATTTCATTTCTAATCTCTTGCATGACCCACTTGTGGTTCAACAGTGTGTTGTTCAGCCTCCATGTGTTCCAGGACTTTCTTTGGTGGCTTTTGGTGTTGAGTTCTAATTTTATTCCCTTGTGGTCTGAGAAAATGCAAGATAAATATTCAAATGTTTTTTTCTTGCGACTGTTTCAAACATATTTATAAGATGATTTCTTTGTTGCTTTGTATGTCCCTCCCCCATGGTATAACCCCTGCTTTCATTGTATTTGATGTTGGTATAATTTGTAGAGGGGAAGGGCAAAAATAAACCATTTAAATAGGGGTACAGGTGGACCCATTGCAACAATGAGATGTACAAGTCGTTATGTTAAAAAATGAACTTTACAACTTTGGGGCTGGGGATGGGTGGGTGGGAGATGAGAAGGGATGGGAAGGGGAAACAAAGGAGGAGGCAACAATGCTTGATAAGAAATGTACTCATTACCTTGCCAATGTAATTGTAACCCCTCTGTTGTAGTTTCAGAATAATTTTTTTTAAAACATGGTGTTTCCATGTCTTTCAATTTTCTTTTGAATGGGGCAATGCCATTCTTTGTAATGGAAATATAGAACTCTGCTGTTTTTATATAACACTTCTTAATCCATTTCTCTATTCAGGGCATCTGGGTTGGTTCCATATCTTAGCTATTGTAAATAACACTGTAATGAACATAGTTGTGCTGATAGCTTTAGTATGGCCTTGTTTGTGGTCATTTGTGTAAATGCCTAGGAGTGGGCTTGCTGGGTCATAGGGAGCTCTATGTTTTATGTTTTGAAGAACCTCCATACTGATGTCCAGAGTGGTTGAACAAGTTTACACTCCCATCAATAGTGTAGTACTGTTCCATTTTAGCCACAGCCCCTCCAGCATCTGTTGTCATTAGATTTCTTGATAATGGCCATTATAACTGGGGTAAGGTGGAATTTCAATGTTGCTTTGATTTGCATTTATTTTCTAATTAATTTTATTGCCAAGGTGATGTACAGAGAGGTTACAGTTACAGATGTAAGGTAGTGAGTACAGTTCTTTTTTATTCTTTTGTAAATTTTAATTTTATTGTCAAGATTACGTACAAACAGGTTATAGTTATAAGTAAGGTAGTGAGTATGTATCTTGTCTTACTTGCTACCGTCTCCCACATTTTTCTCCCCCTCTCTTCCCCCACCCCTCCCAAGTTGTACAGATCATTCCCAACATAGTGTATTGTGAGTATCGCTGTAGCATTGGTTCCTCCTTTGTCCTTTCTCTCACCACTTTTTGTTCCCTTTCCCTTCTCTAATTCAGCTAAACATATATATGATATCCAGGGTACCAAAATCAAATATAGTGGCAACAGGGGATAAACAATGGGGAGAATAAAAACACAAAAGACAAAAGAAATCACACAGTATATTAAAAACAGCAACAGCCAGGCATCAGTGGCTCACTCATGTAATCCTACCTATTCAGGAGGCTGAGATCTGAGGATGGCAGTTCAAAGCCAGCATGGGTATGAAATCTTGTGAGACTCTTATCTCCAATAAACCACCAGAAAAACGGAAGTGGTGCTGTGGCTCAAGTGATAGAGTGCTAGCCTTGAGCTGAAGAGCTGAGGGACAGCACCCAGGCTCAGGTTTCAAGCCCCATGACTGACCAAAAAAATAAATAATAAGAAAGAAAAGCAAAGAAAAACCTTTTGTGTCCATGTCTTGGAGTTCATTTTGCTTAGCATCATCATATATGGTCATATGTATATAGCTATTGAGCTATTCTGCTCATCTGCTAAGATTGTCCTAGATGTATACTAATTATCGCAAATAAGGGAAACCCCAGGACCTATGTTTCTTTGGGTCTAGCTTACTTCACTTAATATGAATTTTTCAAAATCCTTCTATTTCATTACAAATGGGGCAATGTCATTCTTTCTGATGGAAGCATAGAACTCCATTGTGTATATAGACCCATCTCCTTGACCCATTCATCTACTGAAAGGCATCTGGGTGGGTTCCATATTTTAGCTATGATATATAATGCTTTCTTTCTGTTTTAATGTACCTTTTGTCTTGTATATAAGCTTATCTGATCCATGGCAGTTAGAAAGGGAATCACAGAAACAGCAGGATAATAGATGGACTATTGTAAAATGATACTCACTAGACACTATGTTAGAAATGAACTTTGAGAGGGAAGGAAGCAGGGAGTGGTAAGCAGGAAAATATGAAGGACAGAGTAACTGTTTATAAAGAAATGTACTCATTACTTTACCTGCTCATCACCTTTACAGTAAATTAAAAAAAGCAAAAATAACTTAGTGTCTTCTTTCATTGGTAAATACCAAATGGGAAATTTATTTTTAAAAAATTCCACAGTTTTAAATTAAATAGTGGAAGAATTTGTACATCGATGTAGCAGCCTTAAAACAAATAAATCATTACTATTATAAAAATAAAACCTTCTATTATTGACTTGTAATATGTAGTGTAGTTTCTTTATCTCCAGTACTGTGAAACTTCTTTTCTGTGCATAAAACCAATTTGTGTGTGTTTTCTTCTGCTGATGGTGTTGTTAGTTTCCAAATGTGATCATTTTAAAGCTTCCTAGTAAGAAGCCATGAAGCTGGATTTCATCTTCTTCCTCTTCATCAGAGATGCATGACCATTGTCTGTGAAGATTTATTGGTGGTAATTAAGTGGAAGATTATTTGTGGAAAGAAACTTTGTATCTGGATAAAGCAGTAAAGTGACACAACAAGTTAAGAATTTCTGCTATTTGTGCAATGTGCAAATGACCATTTACATCTCTTTCCAGGCAAAAATACTTTTTACTAGTTTGATTATGTTATCTCCCAGTAGCTTTTGCATTTGCTCTTTCTGATGTATGCAGGCTAATGAAGCATTAATTCAATAAATGAACTCTATCAATGAGAGATAAAATTCATAGACTTTTGCTCTACACTAAAGCTCAGCATTGAAGAATTCATCACTACTTGTTGTCTTCATTACCAAGACAGAAAGAAAAAAAATGTACAAATTTTGCGAGTTAAAGTTTTCTTAATAAAAAGCTTTAGAATTAAGTATTAGGGATGGGCAGTAATATAGCTTAGTAAAATAATGAAAGAATAAGGATGGGACCTATTTTATTTATAATACAGACATCTAATGCATCTGTTGGTGGACTGTGTTCAGCATTGCCAAAGTCCCTTTTGATTTAGGGTTCTACCAGTGAAGATGTAACAGGGAGAGGGTCATTGATTTTATGTTCCTGCATTTCATTCTAGGCAGGGACATCCTGTCTGATTCATCTTTGCATGCTAAGGATGAATTTAAAAGTTAATTCCTGCTGTCATGATTTCCCATGTGTTCTAGGATTCCCCATTTGAAGCCAAAGACTGATCCATTCTTCATTTTATATCACTAATGATTGTCTATTTTAGTAGCATCTGCATAGTGTATTTCCAAATGACAGCAGACACCACATTTACTGTCACTGACCTTGAATTCCACAGATTTAGGATGCTATCCATAATCAGAAAAGAACAGTACAATACACACAGATTCAATGGCATTGGTACTCTGCCTAGCTAGAGTGACTTTAACAGCTGGGATAGGCTTCCTTCCTCTCTCACTGTGCTTTGATTACTGGCTGTTAACCTCTGCACAGCTGTTCTTATATCATACCATTGCTCCTAGCCATACTGCAGTCAACTAGCCTGAGAATCTATGTTAGCAACTATCAGATATAGCTTCATCAACCTCTAATGCCAGCTGAAAAGTTATGAAAAAAGCCAACTGTTTATGAGAATAAGTACGGAGTAGAATTTGTACTACGGACATTTCGGAGGTTAAAGCATTATTATAGTTTAAGGTTTGCATTTTTTTAAATTAACTTGTTGGGTTTTTTTTTGTTTTTGTTTTTGTTGGTCACGGGGTTTGAACTCTGGGCCTGAGCACTGTTCCTCATCTCTTCAGCTCAAGGCTAGCGCTCTACCACTTGAGCCACAGCCCACTTCCAGTTTTCTGGTGGTTTATTGGAGATAAGAGTTTCAAAGGCCTTTCCTGCCCAGGCTGCCTCCTGATTAGCTAGGATTACAGGTGTGAGCCACCTGCACCCAGCTTGTTGTTAATTTTTTGTGTCATTATGTCTCTTGTTTATATTATCTCCTTAACTCCCATTGTTCTCAATAAACTTCCCAGAGCAAAAGTCAGAGCCTCTTCTAAATTCATTTCTCCAGGGCTCAACTTAAGGCAAAGTATAGTTGTGATAATTCATGCATTATACCCATATAGGGATTCCTTTTAGAATATATTACAAGTGCAATATAACTGTGGAAAATCAAAGGAGGCAGTTTCCTAACCCTCCTCCCCCCAAAAATGTGTACCGCATGACATTTGAGGAAGAGAGAGACAGGAAACTGAAAATGAGGTTAAGCCATAGAGACTTAAAATCTGTGTGCAGAAGGCAAGAAAGGTAGAAGAGCAGGTGAACATAAGAGTGTTTTGCTATGGGAAATTGCCTGGTCTCTAAATTAAGGCCTACAAGAAAGCATTGAAAGTTTGAAGGGCAATAACATGGACAGATGGATCGATTTGAAATACACAGAAGATATACATATTATTCTCTGGCTACTCTATAGTTTACTCCTCTCCACTTCCCTAGCAGCCTAATGTTTAACTCGTATCTGCTCATTGGGTCTAATTCTCTACTCAGACCTCGGGATGGAGTTTCTTTTCTCTGTGTTGGAAATCTGTTGCTATTGTTCCAGAACACTTACACATATCGGCTTCTATTTTTTTTTATTTTACAGGACAAAAATAACAATTCACAGAAGTTAAATTTACTCCTGATCTCTCAATCAAATGAATTTGAGAAAAATCAGGATGAAGATAAAAGTCATTAAGTTGTAAGGGATTTCACCAGCAACTTCAGCATGCTCAGACCCAGATAGAATCAAGAAAATTTCTTAGGTCATCTCAGCTATTTTATTGATAGATAGATATCTTATAGGAATGGATACTTTTAACACAAAAATCTATAAACCAATGGTAAGGTGATATTTAAAATGACTCATGTTGCTAGTAAAACATATATTGTAGGATTGAAGGAAAGTTAATATCATGTTCTTGTCTTTGAACAGTTTTATATGAGCCTCATTTTCCTTGCTATAATAAAATACATGAGACAGGTTAACTTTATAATGAAAAGAATTTTGTTCAGATTCCAGTTCTGGGGAAACAAAGATGTGTCACTGACGTTGGCCAAGTTCTGGTATGAACCCACTTCACTGAATCCTTTTGGCCATATTTGTGAAGAAGAGACCACATTACCAACACAGAAACAGGAAAGAGACTGGACCATGTAGTCTCTCCTTAGGGTATATCCACAGCGAATTAGGGACATTAAACTAGGCCTCCAACTCCAAAATCTCTAGTCCTTCTCAACACCAAAGGCTTCAGCATATAAATGCTTTGAAAACAAAACATATTCAAAACATAAAAGTTGTTTTTACAATTAAGTGAACTAATTTCTGGAGCTTCAAACTGAGAAGATCTAAAATGGCCTATAGATGATAGCCTGTTGGTCCAGAGGTTGTCCAATAAATCACAGCATTAATAGTTGAGTCCTTTAGTTTGCCATCTATTTTCTAGAGCCTCTCCTAGAAATGGAATTGTGGTAAATATTAGGAATGAACATATGAATCCCATGCTCTAGTATTTCATGATCTAAGATGAACATCTATGCATAAAATCTACTGACCTCATAAGAGAAAGACATACATTATTAACGTTGTAAATTTCTTCAGAAATGACATCCAGAGTTCAAATCCTGGTACTGCCCAAAAATTATATTCCTTTGTTGTACATATATAAAGATTTATTTTAGCTGGGTGCCAATGGCTGACACCTATAATCCTAGCTTCGCAGGAGGCTGAGATCTGATAATTCCAGTTCAAAGCCAGACTGGGCAGGAAAGTCTGTGAGACTCTTATTTCTAATAAACCACCAGAAAACTAGAAATGGTGCTGTTGATCAAGTGGTAGAGCGCTAGCCTTGAACTGAAGAGCTGAGAGACAGCACCCAGGCCCACAACTGACAAAATAAAATTCATTTTATCCTGAGAAATATCTTGTTCAGGAACTTCATGCTGGAAATTTTCTTGCCACAAGAAGTTAATTAGAGTGTCATTCTATTTGATTAGGGAATATCTAGATTAGAAATGTGTTTCCATCTCTATCTCTTTGAAGCTAAGTCAATTACTGTTGTCACTTAGAATGCATAAACTGCACATTATTTCTTTCTCACTCTAACCTTATGTATCATTATTCAAATGTAACTAATGAGCAAACCAGGCACAGAGAAAATAATCACGAGCATGATTATAGGAATAATAGCTACTGTTTATTGAATGATTAGTATGTATCTTTCACTCTTCTGAGTACTTCATAAATGCCATCTCGCTTAGTGCTTACTATATTTATATCAAGCAAACATTATTACATCTGTTTCATACACGATGATGCTGAGTTTCATTGGCCCAGGATCATTAAGGTAGAGGCATCAAAGCCAAGATTCTCTGGCTCCAAGGAACATATTTCTTCCAGTACAAACTAATATCTTCTTGGGGCTGAGATAAATAATACCAGAAGATAGCATTGTCTCTGTATTGCATCAATACCAGTTCTCATGTGTGTATAGTATGGGGATTTTTCTGCATACTGAATAACGTAATCATCCTAAATTTTCAATGTCGGCTACACAAACTATACCGGTTTGGCTGTTCTACACTGATATGCTTCAGTTTTGAGGGATGAATATATTTCTGAGGATCATGCTCAGATATTTGCTATTAAAGTCTATGATGGCTAAAAAGTCCTGTATTTCCTTTCCATCTCCCTTTGCAACCCCCACCTCAGTCTCACATTTTTTTTCTCTGACTTTGACATTTTTATACAGATAGAATCTATGATATTTGACCTCACAGCATAAAATTAAAATTTATCCACAAGATAACAAAAATACAATAATAACATAGAATGTTTGATTTGGGTTCTACAGCATGTACACCCCTAAGTAACTTTTAGAAGTTTCTTTTATGTCCTTCACCATGATAGACAATGAGAAAAAAATCTAGAAGATCTCTGTCAAATGAAGACAAGAGAGAGAGACAGACAGACAGAGACAGAGATAGAGACACACAGAGACAGAGACAAACATAGAGGAGAGAGAGAGAGAGAGAGAGAGAGAGAGAGAGAGAGAGAGAGAAGATACGTGCATTTGTTTTGCCTTCTGTGGCCAGCATAATCTTTTGTCTTCAAGGTAATTGTTACAAAATACCCCTTTTCAATTATTTTCCTTCCTTTTTTCTGTATTCATTTATATCTTATGAGAATTAAATTCAACAAGTAGTTATCTACCACCCATGTTTTCTCTTGGAAAACCTCCCAAGATTATATGGTAGCGATAATATCTGGGAAACAGTACCTGCCAATAAGATGCTGGAGACATTACAAGATCCAACCAGGTCTTGAATGAAGGGGAGAATGCACGAGTGACTAAAGGACTGAGCGAATGGGCAGCAGCTTGGCAGTTGTAGGAATGAGGAAGCCACTGCTCTCCAATGGAAACTCATTCCTGACACGTAGGTAGCCCATCCAACCACCTCGGTCAGGGCTGTGTGCCTGGAGCCAGCCACAGGTGGCGTGTGCTTTCTCTGGTAATCTTTCTAAAGGCTTCCTCCTCTGCCTTTGCCTGTGCTGGGTCCTGCGGTGAGCAGCCTCACCCTCTGGCTGTGCCCATTTGCTTCTGGACATGCTGTTTCTTTGCTTGTCGAGTAGACCCTTCTATTCTACCCTTGCATAAAATGAATAATCAGCACTTTGAGAAGGGCCCCCTCCCCCTTTCCTTTTGCTCCTAAAATGAGTTTATTATGGGTTTATTTTTCATTGCCTATCAAACAGATGTTGCTTGCTCGCAAAGGGATTTCTCTGTACTTTTCCAGTCACTCTGGCTGGGTGGATTGCCAGATGCTCAAGCGCTTTGCAGAGCTGCTCACGAATGCCAGGGAGGTGAGTGGATGGGAATCCGCAATAGGAAGGGAAATCAAAGTGCTTCTGTGCACCGTGGGACAGGGGTGGCTGCTGCTTCAAAATGGAAAAAAATGCAAACAAGTATAGAACAGATGCGGACAAGTTCCAACTGCTGTGGAAGCAGCTTGATACTCTGGAAAGAGCATCCGATTTGGAAAGCATGCCGGCCAGTGTTGGAATTCCAAATGGGACCCCTTCAGTCTTCATGAGTTGAACTCTGCCTCTTCTCCAAATTATAGATTTTAATTATCCTATTGTACAGTGGCTGTGTGGACGAAACATGCCCCTGATGTCTAATAGATGATCAATATCTGTGAGCTCACCAATTTTTCATCAAGTAGTGCTTAACTGATAGAACAGCCAGGTTTTAGTCACCTTTCTTCTCTCTAATATAAGATAGACACATTCATCATCTATCTTATATTGGTCAACTATGTGTCTATATATGCTATTTATACTATATTGTATCACTATATATTATAACTAGAGATATTTCTATCAACATATGGATTAATACAACTATACAATTTATGGATTCAGTAAATACCATTTCTAATAGATGAAAAACTGAGTAGCTTCATGTTTTGTTAATGTAGATATTGTCACAGTGGCCATTATCTCTTTCTCACTCACACGAATCTTCCTGTATGTATTACTTAGTTATGAAAATATGTTGAACTTTCCAGGTGGTGATAGCTCATGACTATAATCCTAGTGACAAAGGAGGCTGAGATGTGAGAATCACAATTTAAAGCCAGCCCAGGCAGGAAAGTGCATGACACTTTCATTTCCAGTCAACCACCAGAAAACTGGAAGTGGTGCTGTGACTCCAAGTTAGAGCACTAGCCTTGACCTAAAGAGCCTCAGGGACAGCACCCAGGCCCTAGTTCAAGTCCCATGACTGTCAAAAATATTAGAACTTTATTTGCTCACTCCAGTATTTGTTGTTTGGCATTTTATTTCTTATAGTCCATTTCTTTTTAAAGAGTGGCTTCATTTACATTTGCATTTCTGTGTTTTGATGGTTAAGATCTCAGAAACCCCATATTGTGAGAATTTGGTGCTGCCTTGTCATGTTATTGGGATATGGTAAACGCTTTAGGAACTGGGACTTAGGGGAAGTGAGTGAGGTCATTGGGATGTGCACATCCTTGTAGGAGGTATTAACACAATGGTCCACTCTCTTCCTCACTCATTTCCCAGTTGTGTGATGTAGGCAATTTTGTTTCATTTTCTGCACCAGCTGAGATGCATAGCTTCAGCCCAGGCCCAAACCTAATGAGGCCAAGTAACCATAGATCGAAACTTCTGGTATCATGTGCCAAAGGATCTCTTCCTTTTGAGTTTTCTTAGGAATTTTTTGTAGTAATCAATATCTGACTAACATAATCACCAGTAGTGTCTAATAATGTTTTTGCCATTCAATAACCACTGGACTTTAGTATAAATATTCAATAGTTCTTTTAAAGATTTCTGAGTGTGCAAGGTTTACTATGCCTCATGGAGTCATTGGTGATTTGCCTTATTCTCTTTGTGATTTTTTTTTTTTTTACAGAGAACATAGGCAGGGTGGCATGTAGGCATGCAAATCCTGTCACAGTGAACCCCCATGAATAATTACAAATTCACAGATGTTTCTGTGATATCACACAATCCTTTGAGACTTCTTGAATTCTCCAGTCACAAAATATTAGGCCACAGTAAGCCAGACCCAAAGAAACATAGGTCCCATAGTTTCCTTTATCTGCACTAACTAGTATTTGTCCAGGACAAGCAGAACAGGTAAAAACTATGCACATATGACTATATAACCTGATGCTGAGTGAAATGAACCCCAAAATAGGGACACAAGAGGTTTTATCTTTGTTGCTGTTGTTTTTAATGTACTTATAATGTACTATGTGATTTTTTTGTTTCTCTTGTGTGTTCTTCCCCATGGTATAACCCATCTTCTCTGTATTTGATTCCAGTGCCCTGCATCTTATATATACATTTTTCTAATTTGGGGAGGGGAAGGGAAATAGCAAAAATCTGAAATAAGGCTACATTGTAACAATGAAATGTACAAGGCACTATGTTGAAAATGAACTTTACAACTTTTGGGGGGGTGGGGAGGGAAGAGTTAGGAAGGTGGGAAGGGAAGGGATGGTAGAGGGAAAACAAAGGAGGAGGTAACAATGCTCCATAGGAAATGTACTTATTACCTTACATGTAACCCCTCTGTTCAGTATCTTTACAATAAAAATATATATTAAAAAATAAAAAAAATATTAGGCCACAGCATTATTATGAATCTGTGTGAATGATGTACACCAGCACTTTCAGCAGTTGGGAGTTTGAGTCTAGGCTGGGTAACTCTGAAATACAAGAGAGAAAGAAAAGAAAGAAAGAAAGAAAGAAAGAAAGAAAGAAAGAAAGAAAGAAAGAAAGAAAGAAAGAAAGAGAGAGAGAGAAAGAAAGAAAGAAAGATAAAGAAATAAAGGAAGGAAGAAAGGAAGAAAATAATAAAATATAAATTAAAATAAACAATTCCGTGGTTTTAGAACTATTAAACTATATGACCCAGCTTTAGTCCTTAACACTGTTCTTGTGATATTAAAAAAATGTATAGGACAATATTCAATTTCACCAGAGTTGTTTTACTTACTTTTATATGAGGAATGGGAGTCCATTTTTCATGACATTATTCTAAGCATTGATTAAGATAGCAGGCATAAAGCCAAATAAAAAATATCTTGCATATAGGAAATGCTCAGATTGAGAAAGGTCCTGTTCTTTGTGACACCTACATTGTATTCTGATTCTATGATTTGAGAAGAGCAGATAGTTCTGACAGGAAAGTAAAGTTACATCTCTTACTATAAAGAACAAAATTTTAGATAATGATATTTCAACCCTTTGAAGTGATCTGCACATTCATTAAGGATATTTCTTTCTTCATATTACACATACAGAATTCTCAAAGGCAATTTATTCTTCCTTTTTGCCTTTCTCCTTCCACCTTGCTTTTTTCTAATCTTTTTCTCCCTCCGTCCTTCTTTTCCTTTCTTTCCTTCTTTCCTTTCTCACTTTTTTTTGCATTTCAGAATTTATAGCATGTAGAATAAAATATGTTACAGTAACCTCACAGAAGATATAAAACTACATTCTTGACAGCATTTTTCATTTTACACAACATAATGCTGCTTTATGTGGTATACAATAAGTTAGGTATGGGTGAATACTGAAATCCCTAGGACAAGTCCATTAAAAAATCAAGTGATGGCTGAAACCTCAATGGAAGGCATAGAATGCTTAAAATTTGATTAAGTCCAAAAACATAAATAAGGAGAAATGGAGGAACCACAAAAAGAAACTGAAAATTGGGCAAAGAGATAACAAATAGCAAGATCATTATATAATAATAATATCAATAATTACTTGTTTTAAGAGGCAGACTCCTTGAATTGATAAAACTGTAAGACTTTGTCTATAACTGGTGCAATTTAAGTATAAATAATTTTTTGAAGGGGGAAAATATATATATGCTTATTTCACTTTCGCACAAGACAGTGAAGAAAGGTTAATTCACCAGGAACACACAAAATCCCTAACCATCTTATAAGTATACAAATAACGGCTGCAAAATACGTGTTAATAAACCAAACAGGATTAAGAATTGGTCAAAACTCAATTAAAATTGAGGTTTCTAATACATTCAGAAGTTCTCACTTTCTTTTATCCTCATTTTTCTTTCTTCCTTTTCTCCTGTTTTTCCTTCCTTCCCTCTTCCTTCTTTTCCTTTTTCCCCTTCCTCTCTTCCTCTTTTCTTCTTCCATGTCAAGTTCTTCATTTCAAATTCTATGTGGTCCATTTGTGGATGTGTTAAAAATTATCTAATCACTCTTTATTTCCCTCATCTTGAAATTTATACAATAGCAGTTGGTCTAAAGCTGATAGTATAGGCACAAAAGAGAATATATTGCCTCACATAAATAAAATACTTCATAAACAATAACTGTCAGTCTCTACTACCACTACTTTTATTATCAGCATTGAGAGAACACAGCTTGTGAAAGAGAAGACTAGTAAGTAACCAGGACAACTATATTAGGAAAGATTTTACAACTGAAAAATAATTTATGCAATCATTATAAAGTGCAATTAATGTTCTTAGATGGCACAGTGGAGTTTCTGCTTGAATTTCTTTCATCGAGAATGAATTTGAAAGCAACTGCACAACACAAGCACAAAAAGGGCATGCAGACTTTTATGTGTTGACACATTGGCTAGAAATATTCTCAACAAGTGAAGGTTATGTCCAAAAATACCACTCAGTGTTTTTATGTGTGCCAATGTTTGGCTGATATTCATATATGAAAGAAAATGAGTATCTAGAGTGTGATTGAAAAGTTGATGTTGTTTGTGGATATATTGGAGATTTTTTTTAAAAAAGAGTAAACATTCTTTTCTCCTCAGGATATAAAAAGTTGAAAAGTTACTAAACAGCAAAAATCACATCATTAGAAATAACACAGAGATTTTAGTATTACCAACTTCCTGCTACCACATTAAATGAAAAGCAGCAACATCTGTTCTCCAAGCAGGTAGTTAGCACTTTCTAGGTAGGGCAATTGGAACCCCACCAATAAGCAATTCAGCTGTCTGGTATCTTACTAAAGATATCTTTATTCAAATCTGGTTAATATATAAGCATATATTTGTTACATTTTATCTCCACTGGGTAAAATTTATTTCTTAATTCCCCCCACTGAATTCTACAACGGGCTAACAAATACATATTATTGCCTCTAAATTATGAGTTCATTCATTTTTTTAATACAGAAGATAAAATTTTCTTCATTAAATTATTTTTCTGTTTAACAGGCATACAAAAATAATTTTAATATAAACAAACTGCAATTCATTACACATGCATCATTTTACTGGAAATGAGTTACATATTGAGTAGTATGTCCATAAATTTATGTTTAATTATAAATATGTGTTTATCTATGCACATACATACATGTAAGTGTATATATATTTACATAGTGGAGTCATGAATCAACAGTGTTAGAAAGAAAGGGTAAAATAACTTGTCTAATTCAATGCACATGATAGAGGAATGTTTCTTTTGTTTCAAAAGGAACTGTCTGTTCAGCTATCGGTTCCTTTAAAAGATAGTTTACCAATGCTCATTTTCAAGAACTGGGATGAATGCATCTTATATGGTACACCAGGCTATCTCTGAGAGCTGGTAGCATGCTAAGAGAAGCAGTCTCGTGTGTGTGTGTGTGTGTGTGTGTGTGTGTGTGTGTGAATTTCATTTTCACTACTGTTATTTGGAACCTCATTATCAGTAGCCTCAAGTCCTTCCAGCAGGACAGAGATATTCTAATTTTATCATCAGTTTACTTGGAACTCCTCATTCTGGGAGATATGAAATTTTCTTCCAAAGAAAAGCAATGCTCTTTTGGGGAGTTTGTATATTTAGAGAATGAATCCAGAAATTTGGTGGACTTGGCATCATCTAAGAAATTACAATTATACAGTGTTTTCAATTGCCATTTTCCTCTCTGCTTTCAATTGCCTTCCCATAGGGTACACAATGGCTGAATTAAATTTCGTGAAGTATGACCCTGGGCTGTCAATGGGATAATTTTGGCTGCCGAATGAATTTCATCCACTTCAAGTACATTGTAACGCCATTCATTATCTAAACTTCTACACCTCCCTCCCTCTGCACTTCTCCACACACTATATATTTAGAATTCTAGCCTATATTGTCTTCCATGCCCATATGCAAAAATACATTTTAGTCACAGATATTTGATCTTTATATGACACTAGTCAGCATCTAGCTTACTGTTTTGCAAATTTTAATTGTGTCTTGGCTCTCGTGTGCTTCAAAGCTGTGACTTTAAGCTATGATTTTGTCTCGATAATTACTATGCTTAATTGGAAGGCAAACAGCTACCTAGGGTAGATACAACTCACCTATGAGTGAGATCTAGGGCTAATATCCATTGTGAGCCTCAAATGACTCTAGATGTATTTGTTAACTTAATTTCATAGTTAGAATTTTTATTTTTTTGGTAGGTCATGGAGCTTGAACTCAGGGCATGGGCAGTGTCCCTGAGCTCTTCTGCTCAAGGCTAGTGTTCTACCATTTTAAGTGCTTCTGATTTTCTGGTGGTTAATTTGAAATAAGAATTTCATGGACTTTCCAACCACAGGATGGCTTTGAATGTGATCCTCAGATTTCAGCCTCCTGAGTAGCCAAGGAAGTGTCACCTGTCTGGTAGTTGTAAGGTTTGGAGAAAGGATATCTAGTTGCAAGAATCATAAGGCTGTGAATGTTTAGTAAGACTTAGAAAATTTATTCCAGATAAACTCTTTTAAGTTCTTTTTGGAAGTGCTTTTGGAATTTTATTATATTTTTGGTTTTTAACGAATGCTTATAATCAGGGCATTGGTGGCTTGTACTTCTAATCCTGGCTACTCAGGAAGCTGAGATCTGAGGAAAGCAGTTCAAAGCCACCTGGGGCAGGAAAGTCCATAAGACTCTTATTGCCCAAAAGCAACTTGAAAAAGCTAGAAGTGATGCTGTGGCTCAAGTGGTTGAGTGCTAGCTTTGAGCTAAATAATACTGGCACAAAGTAAAAAAAGATAAACACAACATTCACCATATTCTTAGTCATGAAAGCTTAGATATGTTTGAGTAGGTGAAAGAAGGCTTTATGTCATACTAACTAGCCATTGCCTTGTGAGTCCAAAGACAACAAAAAAATGTCCAATGTAGACCCATTCTGAAGGTCAGGCATGAGATTGCTTCCAACCTTTCATCATCATTTATATTAATAATTACTTCCTCTACCATGGAGTCAACTTGATTTTACAAGGCATAGGCAACTAATAAAACCAGACTTTCTGCAGGGGCAAGGCTGCTCTCTTAATTGCAAATGTAAATGTTGCCAGGTGTTCCGCACCCTTGTTCTAATAAATAAATAATTAGAAAACATGATTAATATGAAGCCTTGCTGCCCGGCTGTGCAGAGTGTTCTTGGAAAGCAATATGGGGAATTGATCTGGAGGGCAGAAATGTGTTGTTTTATGGCTTGCTTCTGAGCGATCCTTGTGAAAAGTGTGTCACATGATTGGGCCGAGCAGAAGCTCCCCATTTGGGGCCAGAACAGAATGACCAACATGGTAAAAGCAAACTGGCTTCTTCTTGCCGGGTAGCTGCAGGAGTTCCCAGATGTATCCACTGTCATAGGCATTCTTTAATTCACTTGTGCCCTAAATCTGACTAGAGTTTGTACTTCAACTCGTTGCTCCGGAGATAAGTGTACTTTGGCAACTTAGCTTAGTTTGCTCTCATGTCATTAGTTTTCTGGTGATGAGGAAAAAAAAAACACCTGCCTCAATTATAAATATTGAATGCACTTGTGAACATGCAAATGTGCAGACCCAAAGCCTCTTTCCCTATGATACTAGCTCAGCCTTACAATCTTAGCCTGCAAATGGAAATCCTGCTCAGAAAAAAAATTTGCAGGCTCCATCTTCTTCTCAGAAAAAAAAATACAAATCCATTAGCATATCAAAATATCTTACCATCCCTGCAGCAAGGAAACTTACATAGCTTTAATGCAGGAACCACATATGTACTCAAACACAAGAGTTTAATCGCTTCTCTGAATACATTTTGGCATATACAGGAAAGGAAAATTTGGATGAAAAATTTAGGCATTATCTACATTAAAGCAACTGTAATGTTAAGTACATAATAAGATGCTTTTTCCTTCTGTTCTGAAATCTCAGAATGGGTAGGAATTAAACTAGTAAGCAGTGAAAATTATCTATCTATCGATCTATCTATCTACCCATCTTTCTAGATATAGTATCTATATACATATATATGCATATATGCATATTTATATTGAGAAAGAACAAGAGACTGTTTACTTGTATTGGGGCTGCGAACTAGTTAGTTCCTCTGTGTTACATTATGTGGCAACTTACATATGGGGCAAGTAGGTCTTTTCAGATTAGATCCAAAGTAACAAGTGATTTTATTGATGAAATGGGAAAAATGACTTTCTTTTTTTTGGGGGGGGGGTCAGGTCATGGGGCCTGAACTCTGGGCCTGGGCGCTGTCCCTCAGCTCTTCAGCTCAAGGCTAGTGCTCTACCACTTGATCCACAGCACCACTTCCAGCTTTTTTTCATTTTGCATATGTGGTGCTGAGGAATCGAACCCAGAGCCTCATGCATGTAAGGCAAGCACTCTACCACTGAGCCACTTTCCCAGCCCGGAAAAATGACTTTCATAACAATGGCCAAACATTTCTTGCCACTTCTTGTACTATTTCTCTTGTTCCATCCAAATAGATATGACATGCATCTCTTGAATCTATTCTTGTGCTGAGACCGGCACTGGGCATTGGTGTATTTACAAATGCCTTGCAAACACTTCCCACTGTCTGCACACTGGAACTGATTCTTGCTTTTCTGTGGAAATCTGTTGACACCATATGTACTAACCTAGGCTGACTTGGTGTAGGATGAAAACAATCTTATGATTGATACTTCTTAACTGTACCAAATCTTACAGGTATTCCAGACAAGGTAGAAGACAGATTAAAAAAAAAAAGTTAATTCCAGTAGAACCAATCCAGCCCCCCAAAAACCAGGCTACACACCAGTGTTGGGAGAGAAAATAAGAGGTTGTTGCATTAAATAATTAAATTTCACAAATTTTAAAATACAAACATCACCACCCCTTTTTTAAAGTGTACAAATTCAATGAATGCAAGTGGATATAAACAAACTCCTGTGATAGCACCAGCATGACTGAGGGGAATAAACAAACCTAACAGAACTCATAGTTTCCTTTTTATTTTCTGACTGGTTTGTGGTAGAAACACTTCAGAGAAATCTACCCTTCATATCCTTTGTATAGGCACCCTACTATAACACTAGCTTCTAAATGTTAGTCATGTACCATAGATAAAATGTTATGTTGGCTGAACTGCTCTCTATTGGCGCAATCTCCCAGCTGTGGACATAGATTGTTGTGTTTTGGGTTAGTACTTGTTCTTTCTTATTTCATTTTGCTATTGTGAGATTACCTTATATATTTTGGGAATTAACCTCATACTGGATATATAATTTGCAAATAAATCCTCTCATTCCATATGGTGTCTTTTCATTTAGTTAATTGTTTCCTTTGCTGTACAAAAACTATTTAGCTTGATGTGGTCCCTCTTGTCTATTTATGCCTGTGGTTTTGCTGTCATAGCCAAAGAAATATATACTAGTATATTCTTCTAAACTAATGATAGCCATCTGAAGAGGAAACAATTACATTTTCAATAGTGTAAGAAGAAGAATATATGTTGGAAGAAAGAGGAGAACAGGGTCTTATACACTGAAAACTAGGAAGTATAAGTAAAATAAATAATCTACAAATAATTGAAAAGATAGCCCATGTATTAACTTCGGTGTCCACCAAAGCAATCTAAATGTTCATTGATGTCTTTTTCAAAATCCCAATCACATTTCTCACAAGAAAAAAGCAAAAATGTGTGAAATTTATATATTACCCAAAAGAGAAAACAGATAAAACAGTACTTAAAAAGCTTGATGTATATTTCATCAATCCACAGTATATTGCAAAAATGATTTAAGAATATGGTCCTCAGTTAAGAATATGGTCTCCAGCATGAAGTGAGACATGTAGACAATGGGACAAAATCAGGAGGCCAGAAATAGATCCACAAAAGCTAAATAGATGCTTGACAAGGGCTCCAAAAAATTATATACAGTGTTGAGAAGAACAGCCTTTGGAGCAAATGGCTGGGGAAATTAAAATCTAAATGAAAACTAGGACAAACTGCATAGCTATAACATGAACAAAAATGAACTCTAAATGGATTAACAAATGTCAGGACATAACCTGGAAATTATAAAATGTAGAGAAGAAAACATAGAGATAACTTTAAAGTTGTAATGTATACAACAAGTGTTCAAATTCTAGGAAACATTGGTTTGTAGCATCAAACATTTCCATAACATGACAGTTCCAGGTTTTTTTTCATTTAATCCTTACATATTGAATGTTCTGTAACAAAAACAATGAGATGTACAAGACGTTAAGTCGATAAAGGAACTTTACAACTTTGGCGGGAGGAGGGAAACGGGGGCGAGGGGGGGGGAAGAGCAGGGAGGGACGCAGTGGGGGCGGGGAGGGGAAAAATGGGAAGGGATGGGAGGGGGAAACAAAGGAGTAGGCAACAATGCTTGATAAGAAATGTACTCATATGTCCATGGTATAACCCCTGCTTTCACTGTATTTGAGGTTGGTATAATTTGTGGAGGGGAAGGGAAAAAACAAATCGTTTAAATAGGGATACAGGTGGACCCATTGCAACAATGAGATGTACAAGACATTATGTGGAAAAACGAACTTTACAACTTTGGGGGGAGAGGAGGAGGTTTGGGGAGGAGGGGCGGGGTAAGGATGGAAAGGAATGGGAAGGGGAAACAAAGGAGGAGGCAACAATGCTTGATAAGAAATGTATTCATTATCTTGCCCATGTAATTGTAACCCCTCTGTAGGGTATTTTCAACATAAAAAATATATAAAAGATTATCTATAATTAGCTTTTCTTTTTATCATCTTAAGACTGTTTCAAAATAATAGGTTAATTGATATATCATCATAAGACGCAAATCTTGAACTAAAATAGAGTTCTTGATTTCTTGATGAGAGTTGATATTGTCCCTTTCCTTTAACTGATACTAGTACATTTTTCTCATCTCTATATTTCTGTCTTTCTGCTTCATCTAAATGTGAAAAAGTAATTGTAAAAAGAAATATTAAAGAAAGGGTGGGTGAATTTTATGTTAGTGAGCAAAAGCAAGTTGGTGAGCAAAAAAAAATGGTGGGTCAGTATGAATACTGTGGTTACGGTATATCACATTGGTAGCATTTTAGCCTAGCATTGATGAGGCCCAGGTATCAATGTCTAAGTACCGAAGGATGGATAGATAGATAAATAAATGAACACACACATACATATTTATTTATGCATGTATGTTTTATATAAATACACATATATTTTAATATATGTATATTTTATGTAAATCACATATATTTTAATATATCATATAACTATGGTATATCAAAAACTTCATTATACTATATTCATCTATTTAATATAATCATTGTATATAGTGTAAATCAATTGTTACATATTATATAATATATATTATATTATTATATATTTAAAATATATCATATAATTTAAAAACCTTTATATATTATACAATTACTAAAAGCATTTTTTATATTTATATACAAAATGCACTTTTACATTTTGTATTTTACCTATGCAGATGTGCTGTAAATCTCTGGGCAAAACTGTTGGGAGAAATCATCCTCAAAATATGGCTCTTCAGGAGCAAATTTTTCAAACCCCCAGAGACTTGGAGATTTTTGTAGCATCTCTAAGTTGTACTTGGATTTGAATACTTTCCCAATTACCTTCTTTTGTTTCTCAAGCTATTTTCGGCTAGCAAAAGAAAGCAAGAAGCCAAGAGAGAAGGAATTAAAGGAAGAACAGGACAAATGCCACCTTAACTGCACTGGAAAAACATTTTGGATGTCATATGCATGGTCCAGTTTGGTGACTTCCAGGGTTAAGTAAGAAAGGAGCTGAAAGGAAATTGGGGAAATACAAAATTAGATGTGAAGCTTTCTTTTTATATGTGAGGGGGAATCTAAGTCCAAATGTGCCCAAGGTATAGTTCAATATGAGAACAACAGCCAAAAATTTAAGAACACTCAATGGAAGTGATAGTGTAACTCAAGTTTTAGAGCACTAGCCATGAGCACAAAGGTTCTGGGACAGTGCTCAGGCCCTGAATCCAAGCTCCAGCATCAGAAAAAAAAAAAGAACAGTCTCACTTTTTCCTGATATCTGTGTTATAGAGACTGACCTTTTCTCACTTATTATAACTTAAAATAAGTCATCATGCTTTTTAAAATCTTTAATCTTTGTAATTTTAACTATGATTTCTAATTATAAGCAGAAGACCCCAGCAGTGTGGAGAAGAAGTTTGATATATGGAAAATTGGATTTAAAATGCACCAGTTTGTGAATTTTGGAAAATTTTTCCTTTTAGCATAGTTGAGACTTTTCATGGGTATATTGATGTAGTACCATTGTGGATTTAAGCAAGGCAATGTATAAAAAATATTAACTTCAATACTTGGTGAACACCAAGGACTGAAAAGAGGTTAGCAATCATTATTTTCATTTCAAATAGAGCTGAAATGGATCATACTTTTGTCATATTTTCCTTTTCCCCCCCATGTGTATGTATGGGGGGAGGAAGGGAGGGTAGATACACTTGTACTGGGCTTGAACATTATATAGCCTGGATGCTGTCCCTGAGCTCATTCATGAAGACTGGCATTCTGTCACTTGAGTCACAGCTCTATGTCCAGTTTGTGGTGGGTAACTGGAAAGTAGAGTCTCATGATTTTTCTTACCCTGGCTGGCTTTGAACCATAATCTTCGATCTCAGTCTCCTGAGAAGCTAGGATGACAGTCCTGAGTCACCAACACCCAGCCAGATTGACTTTTTAAATGTATTTATTCTGTTATTATCCACAGACCACCAAATTTATCCTTAGAAAATACACAATCCACACATGGTTAGTTCAATTCACAGAGTTGTGTAATTATCACTACGATCACCATATTTTCTCTTTGCTTTTCCATGTGGGAAATTTCTATTGACCACGTTTTCAAGCTTATGGATTCTTTTCTTACCTGTGTTTGGCTCATTAGAGTCATTCTTCAAGTTAGATGATTATGGTTTCTAGCACTTCCTTTTGATTCCTAGAGGTTTTGTCTCTGGACTCACATAGACCATCTGCTATTACTTGCACCATGCTTTGTAATACCTATTAGTGTCTTTAAGGTTTTATCTACAGGCTGATTATTCCAGCATCTGTGATACTTCTAAATCTGACTATAAGGTTATTGATCTCTTTATATCATGTGTGTTTTCTCTTTGTTTGTTCTTATCTTCTCATCTTAGCTTTACCTTTGTTGTTGTTGTTGAAATCCAGACACAACATAACAAGAATTAGGGTGAAGAACTTTGCATTTGGGGTTAGATTGTCTATAATTACTGATTAGTAGGAGAGTATATGAGTTAATTCCATGCTTTTGTGACTAAATCTCAACCTTGTATTGGGCATGTGCCCAAAAATTGTTTATTTTACATACATATTTTTCCCTTTGGCCTGAGAGGTAGGCAGATACACTTTCCCTATATCTCAGGCAAAGCTCTGTAAATTATTTTATTCTAGACATGATTCCTTTTAATTATAGTGTATATAACCGGATTACTTTATTCCCCACTCCTGCTTGAAGAATGAGTGGATCTCCAGTGAGATGAACAAAGTGGAGTATATGGATGGACATCCTTTGAAAATGTTCTTTTTAAATTCATTTATCTATTTTTCATTGTAAAGCTGATGTGGAGAAGGGGTTGCAGTAATATAGGTCAGGTAATGAGTGCGTTTCTTTTTGAACAGTGTCACCTTGTTTTGAATTTGCTAGCATTTAGGTTGGAAAACAGAAACAAAACAAAAAACTACTAAGTTATTAATTTTCCTTACAGGGCAATGTTTCATTCTTTATGCAATGGAATGTAACATTTCCAATTCATTTCCTAAATATCATATAGCTTAAATGCTAGCCACCTATCTAGCTGTGGTCTTACCAAAATTAATTTTTGTGGGTTGTTTTGTTTTTGTTTTTTGGATTAGGTCATTCTATTTTCTGTCTCTGCATGTGATTCTACTAGCTCTGGGGACTACTGTTCACTATGATCATCCTGGCCACACACCTTGCATTTCTATTATCTAACTTAAATAAATAATACAGCTTCCAAAGTGAAGAGCAAACCAATTGCTTTCTCACTTGCTTGCTTTAGGGAGGTTTGGAGGTATCATGTCTTAGTTATAAATTATTCAGACCTTGCAGTAGTTATTACATATCAGAAAATGTGCTGAATTTAAAAAAAATGAATGTTTCAAGCAGAATGGTCTATTCGATGATCTTCTATATTCTCACTTCAAATATTGAAGCCATCTGCATATTTGAGCATGAAATAATTGATTTACAAGAGTTCACATAAGACTTGTTACATTTTTGTCCTGTCAAATAAAAGTAATGACAGTTGAAACAGGTTACATTACCTTTCTATGTTGGCATTATTTTCTTAGGAAATGTTTCTCTTTAATGACCATTTTATTAGTTGGATTGGGAATCATTCCAGTCATTCCAGTTCATACAAAATTCTTTGCACACGAACAGAAGTTTAAAGCCATGTACTATTTGCTTTTAAACAGTTATTTCATTGATAGTCCAGCTTCAAACCTGGAGGCTCATTTTCCCCAAGAAGATATCAAATATCCCCAAATATTGATCATCTCTCCCTTAACATCAACACAATTCACAATCTCATACCATAACGAGAACATATTCAAGTCTCCATGTTTCACATGAACTAATTCAGAAACACTAACTACCATGACCATAGAGCCTATGGAGCACACACTCTTCTGACAGCAAAGACCAAGCAGTCATTTTTTTTTAGAAAACAAATCTATGAGAAAACAGCTGGGAACTAGAATTGAAAATTCTCAAGACATATCAAATACATGACTATGACACCAAAGTACCATTTAGTTTACATTGTGTGATAGGATACAAAGTCTCTCTCATACCTATAGCACAAAATGTGACCCCAAGAGACAGAAAGCCCACCCTAAGTCAATACCCCACTATTATTTTCTTTCAAAACATAATAATTACTTGCAAGTAACTCCAGTGGCTCATGAGTGTAATACTAACTACTCAGGAGGCTCAGCTATGAGGATCATAGTTTGAAGCCAGTCAGAGCAGGAAGGTCCTTGAGAATCTTATTTCCAATGACTCACCAAAAATAAGCAAGAAGTGGAGCTGAGGTCCAAGTTGTAGAGTGCTAGCCCTGAGCTAAAAAGCTCAGAGATAAGACTCAGGCTTTAAGTTTATAGCTCTGAGCTCCTACATCAACAAATTGGTGAGATCTGAAACTAGCAATTTAATGACACATCTAAACCTCCTTGAAAAAGA
>NW_012267234.1:4178975-4193349 GCF_000151885.1 Dipodomys ordii
TGGGAAGGGATGTGAAGGATAAACAAAGGAGGAGGCTGCAATGCTTGGTAAGAAATGTACGCATTATCCTGCCCATGTAATTGTAACTCCTCTGTACAGCATGTTCACAAATAAAATAAAATTTAAATTAAAAAAAAAAAAGAAGTGACTCAGGGGCCATAGCTGGAATTTACACTAAAAAAAAAAAAAGACTCAGGCCTTAAGTTCAAGCCTCAGGACCAGCACAAAATTAATGATAAGAATGATAATGACAATCAAGTTATCCTACCTAAAACTAAAAGCATTTATACCAAAGAAATGGAATGTTGTGATATTCCCTCCTTTAAAAATGTTACCACAGATTTAAAAAAAAAAGGAGGGAGTAACAGTGCTTGATAGGAAATGTACTCATTACCTCATGTAACTCTAACCCCTCTACACAGTATGTTTACAATAAAAAAGTATTAAAAACACAACTTACATTTACACAGTAGTTGGTAAAAATATTCTTCTAGATTTTTCAAGGAAGGCATGGACCACTAAGAAAAAGTAATGCCAGAATGAACTCTCCTGCTGCTACACTCCATTCTTCAGACTTCTCATTTTAGTGATTCTATTTCCTCACATAAATCTTTAGTTACTTCAATGTTGCTTCAGCCTATTATCCTATGTTTCCCTTTTTTATTTTTTTCCTTTTCTTTTCCTGTTATACTTTGTCCAAAGATTCGTCCCTCATCACTACCTTGTTGTTATGGTTCTCGTTTTATCAAGAACACACCTAGTACCTCTTTTGGGCTTTACTTTTACTTTCTTCTGGGCTGAGTTGCCTTCACCGTGGTAGCTCAGGGAGCACGTGATATTGCTGCAGAACCTTCTCTAACATTTTCTAGAGTGTGGCAGTAAGTGTCATCAACATGATTATTTTAAACAACTTCACACCAAGAGGCCCAGGAGGACAGCCTTTGGTGATCATATTTATATCCCAGGGACAAGAGAAGAAGAGGTGCATTGAGAGTGTTTGCTGAATGGATGACTGAAACACAATTATAATGGTATCACTAGTTTATTGCTGGCAGTTGCATTTTTATTAATCTTACAGTGTTTTGATGATTAAAATCCACACAATGCAATCTGATCTTGAATAAAAGCCCCGGGGAGCTTTATTTTTTTATTTAAGCAATAAAATATAGATTTAGCATTTGAGATGAATCAAACTCAAAGAAATTAAGCATTGTGTCTCAAATTATCTAGTTTACAATTGCAGAGGGTGAACAGGGCCTGATATTTTCTGATTGACAGCGATAGATACACACAAATAGCATATTTGTGTTTGTTAAGCCAAATGCTGTAATTTCATGGAGAAAGAAGATTGCAGTCAGAAAAGGAGAGACTTTCTGAGCCAGGAATAGTATATAAAGATTAAGAACTATGTGTGCCTACTTCATGATAAAGGAATTCTAGTTAATTATAAAGAAGTTGTTTTTATGTGCCAATAATACTGCTCTTTTTTTGGAAACATTGTTATGAGCTTATTGCAGTGTATGTATTGAGACTTTTATGTGAAATGGGTGTAATTTTCCCTAAATACAGGTAGGTGACAACAACAAAAGTTGCTTGCATTCCAGCTCAAATTGTTTTATATAAAAATGCTGTTAAGACACGGCAGAGTTATCTTATAATTCTAGTACCTTAGTTGTTGAGTTTCCTTTTCTTTATTTGAAAATGTTGTCCTTTACAGCATAGAAATAGACAACAGTCCTCTAACACTTTTAGGGGAAAAATTGCTGAATGTAAAATTTGAAAAATTTTAGTTTCCTTTTATATGTACAAGCACATCAAATATGGGATGAAGCTGGGAGCTGGTGGTGCACTCCAGTAATCCAAGTTACTCAGGAGGCTGAAATCTGAGGATCGTGGTTCAAAGCCAAGCCTGGGAAGGAAAGTCAGTGAGACTTTTATCTCCAATTAACCACCAGAAAGCCGGAAGCGATGCTAGGGCTCAAGTGGTAGAGTGCTTGCCTTGAGCTGAAGAGCTGAAGGACAGTGCCCAGGCCCAGAGTTCAAGCCCCCAAGACCAACAACAACAACAAAAAAAGGGATGCATACAATGATCCCAACTCAAATTTTGTAGATAGCCAATACCTTTCTTTAAATTGTTTCTATGTCAATGTGCATTCTATAAGAGAATGGGTTTAAAAATGAACTGATCTAAAAGTAGGTGAGGATGCTAATACATTTTTATATAATAAATATAAAGAAACAATGCATGATAATTAAAGAGATTGTTTTCTATATGCAACGTGTTGTAGAATGAAATAGAAACAAAGAATAAACTTGCTTGAATGTTCAAATGTTCATCGTTTGTAAAAAATATATAAAATTTCTTTTGGATTTAAAAGGATGAAATTTACCTTGAATATAATGAACTATTTTAATGTGTGAATTCACTGGCAGTTAAAATATTAGTGACATTTTGCAGCTGCAACTATACATAGAGTATTAATTGTTTTGAAAACATTTTTATCACTCCCCAAAGGAAATGCTATACTTTCTCAGTAATCACCACTAGTGTTCTTTCTTTACCACAATTCCTGATAATCATCAGCTTACCAATTCTTCTATCTTTTATGACTGGCTTATTTCATGTAGCTTTGTATTTTGAAAATGCATCTGTATTTTCAACTGTCAAATTTGTTACTTCAGGTTATGTATGCCATCATTAATTTAGGCAAAAAATACAAAAAATTACAATGATAGTTCATCTGATGTAACTTTCTGCAATTTCTATCCTGAATTTCAATGTCATTATGCATCATTTCATAAATAATATGTATTGATTTAGTGTAATTTATATTATACAATTAATGAACATCAGTTATTTGTATATATCATTATCTAGATCACATATATCCATATCTGAACGAAAGCATTTTGTATCTATTTTGCAATTGAAAATTTAAGGATTGATAAGTTCATGAAAATAAGTGTGTGAAGCTTTTAACATTTTAAATAATTTAATGTAAAGTTGATTGCTTTGGGTTTTATTGCTATTGTGGTTCACTTTTAAATCAGCTTTACTATACAGGACAGCAGAAGTAGAAATTTATCCATCTGTATCAGATTAAAGGAACAATATGATGGTTGAATTGGAAAGTCTGATCTGATCATTAAATTGGACAGACAATATAAACTAGATACATACTGTATTATGAGTCAGACTTTTTCTTTGCTCTCTTACACACTTGCTATATGATCAAAGCTACATAGCTTAACTTTTTAGAGCTAAAATATTTTCACCAAAATTAAACCATAAATGGACATCCCAAATAACCACAGGGAGGTCTAAGTTATATGATTAACACAAGAGAAAACATAAAGTATTACAAATGTTTGTGATCATCTATGTAAATTAGCTATAGACAGATTATATATATATATATATATATATATATGTTGGTACGGTGGTTGATAGTAGCTACAGATGATGAGGATAGACAGACAGAGTGACAGATATATACACAGATAGATATTATATAGTTAAGGATGCATATTTTAAATCAGGTGTACTAAGAAAAACATAAGGCTTAACTAAATCCATTTCACTAAACATGTGTTTACCATCTAATACATGTAGAAAACTTAGCTTCTATTCAAGATGATCCATAGGCCAAAATTACATTAGGAATTGAATACAGACTATAGACTTCACATAGAATGGACTGTTCTTTTAATAATAATAATAACAACAACAATAATAAGTCAGCACCTCCCTTGGAATCCAGAGCTCTGTTTGTGGTCATGGAAGAGGTGGTGTTAACCACTGTGTTAACCATTGCCATCAAAATACTGAAGTAAAAAGCATGCACAATAATTCATCATTCCGGGGATCAGATTGCAGGATCAGCAGATAACCAAGATACTTTAAAGAATATTAAAAATGAGTCTGGCAGGCACATGGCACAAAAGCACATGGAAATTTCATTTCTATCAACATTCTATTGGTTCAGTTAGTCAAATAACAGCACTCAGGGTCCCAGAGTGCACCATTTTTTTGTATTCATCTTGTGTGTGGCATCCTGGAAGAGGTTAAACATATAGTATGACTAAGTAGTCATGAATAATTAAATGTACTATGTAGAAAGAAAAGACTTTGGTATAACACAATTAACTAAAAAAATTAATTTGCTTGTATGTCAGGTTCAAATTGAAGCCTTATAAATTAACACACTCAGATTAATTATTGCCTTAGACAGGAAAATAACATAACTCATAAAAGCTAGAATTCATTATTTAATAAGAAATAATGAATAAATGTTCTCATAAATGTAATTCACATTTGTTGGTGATCATGCAAATTCTTCCCAATAACTCTGGGCACATATTTATGGTCTTTTATAGATGAGAAAAATGGAGACAAAATAATTTTAAATGACTTGCCTGAGGAAATAGAATAGCTGTCATATTCAGCTTGCTATGTGCCTGGAAATGTTCTCACTTTTTTTTGTTTTGCATTGAATAATCACCTAATGTCTAAAATGTTCTATTGAGTCAAGTGTCATTGTTGTCTCTGCGTTATTGAAAAGGAATCGAAGCCTGAGAGAGGTCAAATAGCTTGCCCAAGGTTACTTTGGAAGAAAATGACAGACGAAAGATTCACCCACAGGCAATGTAATTGGGATGCAAGTTGCAAAACTTAATGCAGAAGATAATGTGGTCCCCAATTCCAGGACACATTTCCTTTACTCGAAACCCATGAAAATAACAATTAGTTGACAGACAGCTGGAGGTAAATTTTACATGCTCCAGTTTTCATATGACTGGAAAATCCAAACAGCGATAAAATAAATAAGATGCCTGCTAGCTTGCCCCCTGTCATTTGAAGACTAAAAGGCTGTTTAGGACGATGGTTGCAAAGAAAAGCAGAGTGGAATTGAAAGGCAGGACATTTTCTTTCCCTCTGTGTCCAATAGTCAAGCTTATTTCTGTACATTTTTTATAAAGGACTTATAGTTCTCTGCTACATTTCACTAAACATAAAAGCATATCTATCTGCAAAGAAGCAATGTCTCTCACATATCTAGATGCCTGAAATCAGAGCAGCTGGGGGGTACCAGGAGACCTGATCAATGTCATGAGAATTCTCTCCTATGGGTATATCACAAATATTTATTTATACATGTGTTCAATAGGTATACACTATCCAAATATGTCGTGCACACAAATATGCATCCTTATATTACAAGCATAAGCTTCTAAGGCTTGGAGTGAGGACTCTATAGCATAATTTCATTTCTTGCCAGTCATATTAATGAACCAGCTATTATGTGAACTATTAAGTCAGCCTTGAGGTTTTCTGTTTAACCCTTTACTTCCCGGCCTGAGGATATACTCCTTAGTACTATAAATTCTAGTTAATGGGGATAAAAGAGTAATACTTAATTTGATACTGAATATAGTATATAGAATAGAATGTCTCTGTTAATATAGCAATAATACTTTACTTGTACATCTTCTGATGGGAAAGCTATGTCTATAAATGACATTGTCCAGAGAAGTCACTAGCAAATATTTGCTAAGACCTAGGAGACCAAACTTAAGTGGTTTCATCTACTATATGTTATGCAGCATGTTATAGATTAACCATATTTGCACATTCCCAAATTTTAGATGATATTTTGTCTCTTTTTTTAAAATATCCCCTCTTTCATGGATCTTCTGTTCTCATTCGCACTAGCAATTTAATACCACAAAACTGGGTTGCCTGTCCATTTATATGTTAATTTTGAGCTTTCCTGCAGTATATAATTTCCGTATAGAATATGCCATCAATCCTAAATCTTGTTCACCAAAAGCAGTGGCTTATTGTGGATATATATATATATATATATATATATACACACACATATGTATATATATGTATCTCTCTCTATATATATATATGTATATATATCTCAGGGAGGAATTAGAACCATGGGAAAAAAAGCATGGCAGCTACCACATTACAAAAATTATTCTATCTATGATCCATGTGGCTTGACATACATATCAGTTGTTTTCTTAAGAATCCTGTAAGAAGCCATGCACTTGTGGCTCACGCCTGTAATACTAGCTACTCAGGAAGCTGAGATCTGAGGATAATGGTTCAAAGCCAACCTGGGCAGGAAGCTCCGTGAGACTCTTGTCTGCAGTAAACTATCAGAAATTTGGAAGTGGCACTTCCAGAGTGGTAGAGTGGTAGAGTCATAGAGTGCCAGCTTTGAGCTGAACAGCTCAAGCCCAGGCCCAGAACGCAAGCCCCAAAACCGACAAAAAAAAAGAATCCTGTAAGAAAAATTATGTTTCCTGTTACTACTGTTATGATTGCTAACAAGCAGAAAACAAAAGATCAGAAGTTCAGAGAGGTGAAGAACTTATTGCTCACTGATGCTACTCAACATGGACAAAGCTGAGAGACATTGTGCAGCTGAGTCTCTGCTATTAGAGTAGCTTTGGGATTTGCTCTATTCATGTCAAGTAATGAAGGACTGCTTCCCTCTTCTTCAGTTGCTTCTGTTACTAAAAGAGAGAGAGAGAGAGAGAGAGAGAGAGAGAGGCTTGACTGTCACAACAAGCTTTGTGGAAACAGATCTTTGATCCCCCTCCTTGGTTTTCCTGAATTTGCATAATTGTCTGGATTCTGTTGCTTCTATTGCATCTCTTTTCACTGCAGTTCAAGAGGAGGAGCAGATGCCGATGTACACACTCCTTTCAGGAGTCATCCTGGCTCACCTCATTTCTTCAGGACTTTTGTTGTGGCATCCCAAGGGCTCGTTTGCTGGCTAATTGTATTCTCAGTTCCTCTAAGAAGGCTGGAGCACCTGCTGTCCACTTCACTCTCTCTTTTGATCTCTCTAAAAATATGCAACTTTGATTATGTGAAAAATCTTCTGGAAGGGTAAAACGTGCCTAGAAAGCAACAAGACATCTCCATTGTAATGGTTTGGACCTGAAAGGCTATTTTCGGAGTTATGTGTAATTGCAACAGGAATAAGAACTCAATTGGTTGTGTCTCTGTGTGTAATTGAGGGATAGAATTTGATTCACATAATGTTTGACAGATTGGAAGCATCTGAGAATTGTGTATTTAACTTTTTAATACTTTATTTTCATTTGTTTGTTTGTTTTTTAATAAACACTTTACAGTTCAAGCTCTATTTAATCCGACTATATAACCTAAGCTGCCCTCAAACTCATTGTCCTCCTACTTTAACCGCCCAATTGCTGAGATGACAGGTATATGATATCATGCCTATTAGCCAACACAATTCGTTAAACATTTACGTGTCATTACTTTTCTATTTTAATCTAAGTAACCTTAACTGCTTCTTGGATGTTAAGGAAAAAGTCTGAAATGTCACTCAATTTCTAAATAAACACTTCTGATGAATAACAGCTATAGAATCTGATTAAAAAATAGCCAGGAATGAGTCAACATTGTCTTTAAAACTGAACCAATGAAGCAAAATGATTCTGAAGCTGAAGTTATCATTTCTTAAATTCTTATGACACTTATGTATACATTTCCCTGTCATTGGCTCTTTTTATTGCTCTAATTTTTAATGTTCAGGGTCTCTCACCTTCTTCCTCTTTTTCTCAAATGCTGGATATGAAAGCATTCCTTTTAGGGAACATTTTGTGTCCTTCTTCATGACTAATCTTTCTCCAGAGCATCCCTCTGACCCTAATCCTCTTCCTATGTTTCTTGCATAGCTGAGACTACAGGTGCAGACAACCATACACAGCCTATTCATTCAGATAAGAATTAACTTTATGTGTCAACTGGCTTCAAACTATGATCTACCCAATTCCTGCATCAGCTGAGTTGAAGATGTGAATCACCCTTGTTGGTCTCCATTATAACTTCTGCAAATCATGTCAGGTAAGTGTTGGTACAAAGTGGAACCAGGATAATCATTTGAAGAACTTATGAATACATATCATGTTACCAATGATTAGATATTCATTAATTCATCAAACATCTTACATATCTATGAACTGCATTGCTAGGCTTTTGTTTCAATTAAGTAAACATTCAGAATTTCAGATTAAACTGGTTTTCATGTAAAGTGACTGTCTGAAACCATTAAAGCAGTGTTTTTTTCAGTAGTATAAAATCTTTTTTTTGTCTCTCCAGAGATAAAGCATCTTAGTTTCTTTTTGGCACATGGCTCATTCACTCATTTGGCCATCTGTTTCACAAGTAGTCAACCACTGGGAATTACTTTAGTCTGCTACTGTTTGCTTGTCAAATTGTTTTATTTCCATCATTGACATCTTCAATGTGGCTTCTTACATGCAGTAACCTGAGATCGTTCATTTATTTCCCAAATGAAGAGAAAGATCTCTCTCAATTATGCTTCTGCTTTATAGACATCAAGAGAAACCAGAATCTTCCCATCTTTTAGGAAATGCAAAATTCTTGGTCAGATCGTCTAAAATGTTCAGTGGGAGGAGGAATAAATCACACCAGAGGGTTCAGTGATAACATTATGTACTTACACACTTGTCACAGCAAATCTTAATCTTTGTGAGAGGATTTCTTCCTTTGGATATTTAAAAGTAATGTTATCCCACACCCTGTTAAAAACATTATATATTGAAAATTAAAACTAACCTGATATTATTAAGTAATTGGGCCATTCCCTGTGTAGCAAAAAGAATTAAGAGTGGAATCCATGAACCCTCAGTAGTATACCGTTCCCATAGTAAAAATATACTAAGAATCCATTCATCTGTGAATCCTCATTTTCACTGGGAAGAGGGACAATGGGTTCCTGGGCTTTCTTAGAGCTCTTCTCTTTGTTTCTGTATGCTCACTATGTTCGGGTTGCTTTTGGAATTATATGAAACTAAAAATTTTAAAGTACTTTGTAATTATGGAATGTACTTGTTAAACCAGGAGTTCATTTTTCCCATAAACCAATCAAAACTTTCATATATCTTTCTCATATGAACAACAAAGCATTGTGTCTGATTATCCAAAGAAAAACAAGGCTTCTCCAATTTCAGGACTATTAAAATGTAGCTGTAGAGCTACAGTGGTAGAGTGGCTCAGTGGTAGAGCACTTGCCTTGAGCTAAAGAGCTGAGGGACAGTGCTCAGGGCCAGAGTTCAAGCCCCACAACCAACCAAAAAATGTAGCTGTATTTTCTCTTAAAAATGGATGCTACAGTTAGTTTTTACAGCTTATTGTAGTATGCTTTTATGACTCCTCACTAATCTTGGGATTTTTTTCACCTGCAGATCACAAATATTTGAAGAACTATTTCTATTCATTATGAAATCTTAATGTCATCTGTTTTAAAACTTGAATTGGTGTGAATTCAAAGGATTTCTCTCTTCTGATTGCATTTATATCAATAGTTAACAAGGTTTTTTCAGGTATTTATTTTTCATGGAAACAAATTAAGGACATTATTCTGTCCTAGTTTGATTTGGACTTTTACTGTAATATTTCCCATAGTCACACTACTTTCACTTGTTTAAAATTTCATTCTTTAAATGTTTTAGTTTTTACAAAGCCATACACAAGATAAGATAAAAGATACACAAAGATAAAACGGCTTAAAGAAAGTTCAAATATGTTTTCTCCATTCTTAACACATAAGATTGCTTTGCCAATCTAAGTTATATTTTGTTTATTATTTCCAGAAAGAACTTGTTTCAATATTCTCTGGCCTTTTGAGATTTATTATCTTATAAGAGAAGGAAAGGAATAAAATGTCAGGTCATTCATATTGCATATCACTAGGCTAGTTTTACATAAAGAACATCATTGAAAGGCTAGAAGACAGTGGTCAATGTAAGAATTAAAACATTGGTTAAACATTGGTTAAAGGAGAAGAAGCATCTACTGGAAGCATCTAAGTTTTATCATATGTGAATCATTCTTCAGTAACTTATATTTAGATAAAATGTTAAGGTAGAAAGAGAAGAGCAGAGGCTGAGAGAAGTGTTTTTTTTTATGCAGGCAATAATGTACCACATTTAATTCAAATTTTTGAGATGTATCCATTTTTCTCAGTTGGTCTTCTATTGGATTGGCCTTTCCTGTTAGAATTATGAAGGCAGAGGGCATTGCTCAGCTGTAGTCAGGATGATAACTACACTATTCCCTGATCCTTGGCCTTCTTGATGGTGTCAGAATGTTGAGCTATTCGATGTTACTTATTCATCCACATGAATTTTAGAGTTGTTTTTTCTATTTCTGTGAAGAGTGGTATTGGAATTCTGAGGGGAATTGTATTGAATCTGTACTGAGGAGAGTTGTAAGGAATTGTAGATTGCCTTTGGTTTAGCCGTATAACCCCATTGACTCTATTGCTCCATGACCATGGTTTGGTGATGGGGATAGGGCCTTTCCATCATTAGAATCTTCTTCAGGTTTTTACTTCAACATTTTATAGTTTTCATTGTGGAGCTCTTCCATCTCCTTAGGATCTCCAAATTAAAAAAATGAATAAAAAATTGATTAATAAATAGATAAGTTGAGCAGCAACCTATGAAAAGAAGACATGTGAATGGCTAAGAAATATATGGAGAAATGTTTGACATGCTTAGCCATAAAAGAAATGCAAATCAAAGGATCATGTAAAAACCAAGCAACAAAAAACAAGCAAAAACCAAGTAATGTTTCTATACTTGAACTTGTTTGTATAATTATACTTATTCTACTTATTAGTGGAAATATAAACTATAGTGAAATATAAACTAAATCAGTATGGAGCTTCTGAAAAAAATCTAAAGAGACCTATCATTTGATCTTGCCATACCACTCTTGTGCATATGTCTAAAGAAATATAAATCAACTTATAAGTGAGGTGCTTGCATACTTATGTTTATGTATTTATGTTCATAGAGGCATTATTTTCAAAAAGCAATAGATGAACTAAGCCTAGGTGAACATCAGTAGGTGCATGGGTGAGTAAAATTGTAGTGTATGTAAATGATGGAATGTTATTAAGCCACAAAGAATGGAAATACAAAAGTTTTCAGGAAAATGGATAGAACTTGAAATCATCATGTGAAGCAAATTGTGCCATACACAGAGTGTCAAAGATCGTACATTCCTTTTCCTCTGCAGAGGTGTTATTTGTGGGTATGGACTAGTGGATATCAGGAAAGCAAGAGGGCAAGGAGGGAGGGGTTGAATAGAGTCAAACTATTGTACAAATAGGTATGAAAATAGAATATTGATTCCTGTTGAATTTATTATGAGAAGGGGAAATGGGACTACAGAAAGTGAGAGAGGGCTTGTGTTTGATCATGTTGATTGTCTGAATATGTGAAAATATAATGGAGAATTCCCTTTGTCCAACTAACATATACTAATAATGTAAAAAGAAAAGAAAAGTGAACTCACTGAATCAATAGTAATCAGAGTAATCATTCACTTCAAAAAGTAGGGAAACACATAATCTCTCATGAAAGATAACAATATAGCATTCGTACTTGTCACAAAATTCGCCATCTTGGTTTGTGCAGTGTATTATATATGTAATTCCTTCCAGTAACTCCAACCATTTGCTAGGATGCATATGAAACAATTTTTGTTTATTCCTTCAGTTTGTGAAGTATTATTTATTTTATGTATCAGTGTATGACTTTAGAACTATTAAAACATGCTTAATTACATATTATATACATGTGTCCAATAATCAGAGGTATTTAAAGCCTTTATAAAGTTGATATGGTCTATGTACAAATAAATATGTCAATTAAAATGAGAGCATTAAAACTTCACAAATATCAATAAATGTATTAAATACACCAAGGTGAAAGAAGTTAAGTGATTTATTGAAATTTTCCCTTGTTCCAGTGTGAGAAACCAATATTAGGTCTATTTGACCCAACTTGTGCAGTCTTTCTTTGATTTAAAATATATTTAATGTGAATCAATGACAACAATTTTCTGAAGCCACTAGAAAACTACCTTCAATAGAGAAATACACATACAGATATTTAAAATATGGAAATCATTTGGTGCTACAAATAGCACGAACTTGCAGTATGAAGTTAATCTTCCATTTAAAAAACACTAATATGTATTACCTGTTGTATTTATTTCAAAATTACCCTACCACTTACTTGTTGATCAGTAATCTACACCGCAACTACTGGTGATGCAAATAAAAATTTTATAGTACCTACAAATAGCCACGTTTGCAAGGAGAATGTAATTTGGGGTTCCTCTTTCTTACACAATAACTAGGTCACTTAACAGTTTCCTGCATGTTCTAGAGTACTTTAGGGATACAAAATACCAAATAATAATTTGAGTCTCATAAAAATTATGTGCTTCAGCTGGGTGCCAGTGGCTCATGCCTGTAATCCTAGCTACTTAGGAGGCTGAGATCTAGGGACCTCGGTTCAAAGCCATCCCAGGCAGCAATGTCCATGAGACTCTTACCTCCAATAAACCATCATAAAATTGGAAGTGGTGCTGTGGCTCAAGTGGTAGAGTGCTCACCTTGAGCTGAAAAGCTGAGGGACAGAGCTTAGGCCCAGAGTTCAAACCCCATGACTGACAAAAAAACAAACAAACTGTGCTTCATACAACACAAACTTTTTATTTTTTATTGGAAAATTTTTAATTTCCCTTTTTAGGATGAAGACACAGATTCTTATATCCACTAAGGATTTGTCAAACAGCATAAACACATTCAAGCCTTTCAATTTCAATGCACCTTTTCACGAATAACAGTGACATAAATTAACTTCATAGGATGGAATATATAGCATGTTTTTCAATTAGTATATTGCTGGCTATGGACTTAGTTGTGACTAACTTGTTTTAATCCATGGCTAACTGTTTCATTTCTAGGACAATTTCATTCACAAGCATCAATGGATCCTAAGGAATCCTGTGCACTGGATAATATACTTGAATTGTAAAGAATAGGTGAGGAATTTTTTAAAATTATACATGGGTGATATCCTGTGGAAGTGGCTAGTATTTTGTCCAGTGAATGGTAAAGAATCAATGACCCTCAAAAATAGACAGACACACGTGCCATTAACAAACATATTTAAATAATTCAACTATGAACAACAAAAACAACAACAAATATCACAAGTTAGTATTCAAGCTTGTCCTCACAATTCAGTCAGTTATAGGATTAACTGGGCAGTTGTGGTTTCTAGTCTTCCTTGGAAAGTATACAAACAAACACATATGACAGCTAAGGCAATGAGACTCGTGTTCAGACTCATTGACTTCACCTTAAGGAGAGATATTAACATACTCCTATCCATTTCTTGAGCAAGTTTAATATGGTGGACATTCTGTAGTACAGAATGAAAATCTGCTACCTGATAATATTGAGAAGAACCAATTCAACTAAATAGGATGTGCTTTCAGAGTCATAAAATAATTCCTTTGGTTATCCATAAAGCTTCTCAATTGAGTAAGCAAAATTAGGAATTAAAAGACAGGCTATTTAGCCTCTTTTCCATAATATTCATTAAAATTTTTAAGTCTGCATGATGGATTTCTCTCATAGAATTTTTCATTATCTTTTCTTTATGACCATTCTTCATTGAGTTTTCAATCTACACAACAGTTCTTGCGGGTAAGGTAATTTGAATTAAATTTTCAAGCAAAATCTCTGAATATGTGTTTGTAAATGACTTCTAACTTTTTTTTATTATGATCAGGATATTTTCTATCAGCTCCATTCCTTTAGACACTAATTTAGTGCGTTTATCAAAAAAAAAAGCAATCAAGTTTGTCTGGCATAATGTGTTCTTTATAAATTTAGCATGGCCCCAGAGAATATGTCTGCTATTTATTAACAAAGCAAGCAACAGAAACCCAGCTTTTTAATTTTTTTCTCTTTTTCTTTTCTTAAAACCACACTCCTTCAGGGAATGGTTGTGGAGAGCGATTCCTGATTTGAAGGAGGAATGCACAGTGTGTTTTCTATAAAGGGGAAAGGCCCTTGAGGCAAGGGGTAAGTATTTTCAAACTCATGTGGAAATCTCAACTTTCAAAATTGGATGGATTTGCAAAAGGGTCTAACCCGTGATCAAATCAAGTGTCTTGAAGTGTCATGCATGTAGCATATAAAGGTTTGCAGGCTGGTCAGGGCTGAATTTCTCAGTCATTTCTCTTGGAACTTTAGGGGAGCAAGAAAGGTCCTGCCATCTTTCTGTTTCACGTCTTACATATTAACAATTTAATTGGTTTCATTACATTTTGGGCTGATCTATTTCATTGCATTTCCTTAAAAACATTCCATTTTATTAAATGGATTTTGTCTTCCTTCCTTCCTTCCTTCCTTCCTTCCTTCCTTCCTTCCTTCCTTCCTTCCTTCCTTCCTTCCTTCCTTTCTTTCTTTCTTTCTTTCTTTCTTTC
>NW_012267234.1:4193399-4223045 GCF_000151885.1 Dipodomys ordii
TCCTTCCTTCCTTCCTTCCTTCCTTTCTTTCTTTCTTTCTTTCTTTCTTTCTTTCTTTCTTTCTTTCTTTCTTTCTTTCTTTCTTTCTTTCTTTCTTTCTGTGTCATGGGGCTTGAACTCTTGGCTTGGGCGCTGTCCCTGAGCTCTTCAGCTCAAGGCAAGTGCCCTACTACTTATGAGTCACAGCGCCCACTTCTGGTTTTCTGGTGGTTAATTGCAAATCAGAGTCTCATGGACGTTCCTTACCCAGGCAGGCTTTGAACCGCAATCCTCAGATCTCAGCCTCCTGAATAGTTAGAATTACAAGCATGAGCCACCAGCGCCCAGCTACTTTTCTTTTCTTAAATGAAATGATATAATCTAAATGAATGCAAGCAGATAAAAGATTTTGGAAAACTCCTAATAAAATGCACAGATTTATAGATTGAAATGTATAGTTCACATGAAGAAAGGTTACAAAATTCAAATAACCTTCGCCAATTTTAGCTTATAAAGGAATTACTTGTTTGAGATGAAATATTTGCAGATGAAGTAGTGAGACTACATTTAACATACATTCTTGGTGAATCTGATCTTTGTGCTCTGATCTCTTCTTGTAATAATTATCAGACACCCAATTCTGAAATTAAAAGGTCAATTTTAGCCCTCAGTTTAGGAATTTTCAGTCTGTGGTCATATGTCCCTGCTACATTTGGAGCAGTGATAAACAAGACTCCTGTCAGAAACGCGGCTATGAGAACTGCTAACCCCTAACAGATGGTAGACAGAGTGGAAGAGATATAAATTAACCTCCTCAGGGCAGGTTTCTAAGTGTCTTAGGAACTCTAACCAGGCACCATTTCCTAAGTGTCCCCACCCACCCCCATCTCCCAGTAATGCTATGGTCTGTGATCCTTCCTTTAATATTAGCTGCCTACCCCGCTAAGGAGGCAGATCATATTAGATCTTTAGAAGACTGTCGGGAACCAAGGTAAGGACCTAACAATGCTCAAAGTCACAGGAATCAACTCCAAAGGCACCTCCAAAGGCCAACAGACACCTCCAAAGGCCAACAAACTCATTTCAGCAGCAACCTAAATAAAATCATTCTGGATTATAACTCAAATTATAAAATTAATCTTCAAATGTCTACAATAATATAAATCAACTTGTGAGTGAATAAATAAGAGAAAAGGACGGGAGAAATTATGTAAAACAAGTAAAAATACAGAACTCCTCATATGTAAGTGTCCAGTATGTGCATAGTGACTTCCTTTAACTGGGACAGTGAGAAGAGGAACAAAGAAAACCCAATTCTTACAGATGATGAAAGCTTTACTCTCAGGCAAGCAACTTGGATGGCATATATTGTGGTATGATATAATGAGAATGCCAAGGTACCAACCTCTGTGTTCAAAGACACCTAGCCTCAGGTTATGAAGAAAATATCAAGCACAAAGTAGAAGATATTGTAACTGATATATAGAACAGTGTTGTTTAAACAGGAAGATTTAAGTCATAATAAGATAATATGATAGCTGGTATAAGAAAGCATCTTAGCCAAGAAGAACCTAAAATGAGCTATCATAATGAGTTATACTCGGTCATCTCCTACAGTCTTATCAAGCAAAAATAGGGCATAAGGTAACCACTGACGAAATCAACACTAAACATGAGTTTTAATTTACAATAATTCCTTGAAATGAATAAATTCTTTACAACAAATAAAGCAGGTGTGTACACACCCGTGTGTGTGTGTGTGTGTGTGTGTGTGTAGCAGGTGCATATATATATATATATATATATATACACATACATATATGTATATTAAAATAGGGGAACCTGACTGCAGAGTATAGAGCAACTCGTTAGTTTAATGATTTACTGTGAATCCCAAAGTATTCTGAAAAAAGTTTTAATGAACATAGATGCTACATTCATTCATCCCCCCAGAACATTTATAACATGGTTTGATAATGTGAATTTTTAATACCGTCTAGGTTATTTTGTATTAGCAGCTCATTCTCCCTACCCTTACTCGCTCTCCCTTTCTCCCCACTGCCCCCTCTCTGATTAATTTGACCTGAAAACATCTACTTGTAAGGATATAGCAAAGTAATGATCTTAGAATGAGTGTGCTACTTAAATTTTGGTCCTTAACCACTTCCCACTGGTTCTTGCTGGTCCTGCCAATGGAAAGAGGTGGAGATATTGAAGAACATAGCACCATTCCACTTTATGGACAGCCAATCCATCATGCAGGAAACACCCCCACACCCCATCATCCATGTGTTTCAATAGTTCATTAATACCCCAGGAGGCAAAGGCACTAGTAACCTGTCGAAGAGATGCTAAGATGTTCTTGCTGTTCTTCTCAAGCAGTATCCATATGTCATCAGTGTTATTGAGAATTAGTAAATCAGAGAAGCCAACAGTGGAGCATCTTCCTGCTGTGAATGAGGCCCTAGATTTGATTACAAGCATGGCAGATAAAAACAATTTTTCCTAATCTGGGTGCAGGTGGCTCACACTTATAATCCTAGCTACTCAGGAGGCTGAGATCTGAGGATCACAGTTCAAATCCAGCCTGGGCAAGGAAAGTCCATGAGAGACTCTGATCTCCAATTAACTACCAGAAAACTGAAGTGGCATTGTGGCTCAAGTGGCAGAGAGCTTGCACTGCGCTGAAGAGCACAGTGGCAGTGCCCAGGCCCAGAGTTCAAGCTCCACGACTGACAAAAAAAATTTGTCCAGATTTTCAAGTGATTAATATGATGGCTTGACTGTTGGAAGTGGTCCCCACAGATCTGTTCTCCAGTTGAGGGGGCTATGGGCGTTTAAAATATAGGGCCTCAAGGGAGGTCTTTTGGCCATTGGGGATGTGTCTCTGAGATGTATTGTGGGACTTTGGTACCTCTACTCACTGAATCCTACTATTAAAAATCAGTACTCAATCTGACAACTGCTCTTGCCATAAAATGTGATTATCAGTGAACTTCAATATCACAGAAAGCCTAGAATGGTGCCAGGACTTTCACCTTCCAAAAGAATGAGGGAAGCTAATTCTCTCTCTCTCTCTCCTCTCTATCTTTTTCTCGCTCTATTTCTGCTTCTGCTTCTTTTACTATTTGTTTAAATAGTTGTACAGAAGGGTTTTTAATTCAACATTGAGGTATATGAGCATAATTCATTTTTATCAATGTCACCCCTTTCGTAGGCTTCCTCCATTCCACCCCTTCTCTTTAAAATGTTAAGGTACTTCCTCATAGTAATGCATATTTAATACCATTTATTTGCTATTATGCATGGAGATCAGATCATTGCTATATTTGCTCTTCTTCTGTATGAGTCACTTGAAATTTGTGTCCGCAAGTAAGAAAACAAAAAATACTGTTAACAAGCATTCATTTTCTGTCACTCAATATTTAAATCAGGCACATAGGCCATGTTGTCTCTCATTTTTAGATCACTGTTAAATTTGTCACTTTGGGATCGACAAAGTTTGTCAAGACACACAAAATTTGGCTTACATAACACATTTTTGTCTCAATATTTGTAATTGGTAACTAGAATATATGTCTCTTTATCTGAGGTAAATAAGATAATATATGCATGACATAATACTTTATTATGTACTTTGCAAGACTGTAATAGGTACTGTCTTGCAAAAATTTTGAAGCCTTTGTTCATGATTCTGCCTTATTCTTCTTCTGGTTAAATGAAGTTCCAATCAGTGTACATGCAACATTTTCTTTTTCTGCCAGTTGGCTAATTTCTTTATTTGGCTATTTATCTTTGTTTTGGCTATTCTTTATCTGGTTATTACGAATAGAACCACAGTAACCATAGGTGTTCAGTTATCTACCTGCAAACTGATTTCATTTGCTTTTATTTACCTATAATTGAGATTTCTGAATCATATTACAGTGGTATAATTTTAGTTCTTCTGAGGTACTGCCAACTGTTCTCCATAGTATTTGTAATAATATAATATCATATGTACTTTTCCCCAACTTATTTGGCACATCATTATTCTCCTATCTAGAATTTGCTAACACACGTTTACATTCTGTTTCAAAATCCTAATACAAGATCCTTAAAATTTAATCACAGCCTCCTTTAATTCTTCCTGAAATAATTCTTGTAATCCTGCCTTGATTCCTGCATTCCTTCTGCTTTGTTAATTCCACCGGTTGAGTGACTCCTCCAATCTCTTTCTGTGTTGGTGATCTTTAAGATAGCATCTAGCTCAATATAGAACTGGCACAGAGAATTGTCTTCCCATTTGGAATTCTCTTCGTTTCTAAGATGACACATGTATGCCTCTGGCTTCAACCATTTTTCCTCTACTGTCATTGGGAAAACGGAGGTATAATACTTGTCTAGCTGTTATTTGGGATGGACTCTTTCAAATTTTTCTGTGTGAGCTGGCTTTGAACTCTAATTCAATGATCTCTATCTCTCAAGTTAGAATTACAGACTTGAGCTACAATGCCACAATCTTTGATGTTGAGCCTTGATGTAGACTTTCCTAACACAGTAGAATGGTCTTTCTTTGGATAGATTGGCAAATATCTATAGAAATAAAATAAGTCATTCAACTTTTCAAGGCACAACATGAACATTCTGGTTTTGCTTTATATCAAATACATCCTGTGAAAAATTGTTACTTTTCTCATCTGAATTCTGAGATTTCCATGACCAGATATTTTACATAGCTGAGCTATTTCCAAAGAAACCCCAATATCCAACACACATCCCACTTTACAGCCGGCATGCGGTATTCAGCACTCTAATGACTTTAGTCCAAACGGAAAAACAGGCATAATATCATTAGAAACAGATGTTTTCCTGTAAGAGCCTTTGATTAAATCAGAGAAAATACTATTACCATGCTTTTAAAAAATTAACTTATTTTTTGAAAAAATTCCCACTCTAATACCAAATTATTTTTGTCATACTCAATGAATTCTCTGGGACTAGTTGTGTCACTGAAACTGTATTACTATTCTTTATATTATATTTCATAAATAGTTTAAATTATGGTAGTCTAATTACAAAATTAGGTGAACATCATGCAAAGAACTTCAAATGCTCAGGCAGGAAATCATGATACAAATATGATAACAAAACATATATGTGTGTGTGTCCATAGATATGGATATATATATATGCATATGTATGAGAGTTTCCTGGTATTTTGACACCTACAAATGTATTCTCAAAGGTAGCTACACAGAATTTCAAATACAAATAACATTTCAGAATCCTTTGTGGAAATATAAACACCCAAGTGACACAGATCATGTAGAATATTGGAGAAATAAAAACCATTCCCGTGTCTGGTTTTTAAGTGCTCTCTCTCTTTCCAGAATTTGCTTAAATCCCAGAGAACATATATACAAACAAATACTATTTTTATGTTTTACGAGAGCAATCTCCTGTGTAGTCTTGCAAGTCACAGGGATTTCTTAGACATGTCAGAGGACCTATTTTCTTCCAGAGTTTAAATGCTATCCATATAATTCTCTCTATTTACACTACAGAAATATGTAAAAAAAAACAGAAAGAAGAAAAAGAGAGAGGAGCAAAGACAAAAGTTGTCAGCTCTCTCTCCTGATGGAAAGAGTTTGGCGAGATATCTTTGGAATAACTTTTGTGTTAAAATATTGCTCCTGTTACTTCTTTAAGCTCCAGTGACTCCAAAACTTAGAGTGAAATTTTATACTAATTATTCAAATGTGAAAAAGTAAGTTTTACCTCTCATTCTACATCCTCATTTCTGTTTTCCAGTCATTGTAGGAAGGACAGTTATAGACAAAACAACAGGTTATTATCAATATTTTGGTATTCTATGTGTCTATTGTTATTTCTCAAAGTATTTTTGTGTTTTTCAATGATTTATTCAGTTATATATTTGATCATTTATATTAATATTCATTCATAGGTATGTATTGTTTGCTCATACTTTAAGACCCTCATTTTTTGTTTGGCATTTTGGAGACAGTGTCTCAGTAAATTATCTAGAATGACTTTTTGGTCACTATCTAGTTTAAGCTGAACTCAAACTTGATCCTTCTGCCTCTCATTCCAATGCCTGAGATTCAAGTGTATATTTAATTAATTTTGGTATGGAACTTTTCAAGTTACAAATCTTTTCAACTTAGGCATGAAATCATTTACAAGGTAAAAGTTTTTGTTATGCAAATGGTACTCTTAAGTATGGAGACTTTTTTTTATGTCTCTAAAGAATAAATCTGAGTCATTTTCTGGGCACCAATGTGTTCATTGCTGTTAGATTGTCAATGTTTCTAGGCCATCTAATAGAAGAGAGAAAAAATAATATACTAAACATTTGTCTTTGTGCACATGCATTGATATTTGTTTTAGTATTTATTATAATTAATATGATATATCTGAGTACAAACCAGCATCTTACCACACAATTTATTCTCATTCTCCTTTTCTTTTTAATTTATTTCTCTGGCAATGAGAAATACAGTGATCAGTAGCTGTAATATATTGCTTTTTAGTAGAATAAATATAAAGATGTTTCAGAAGTATTAAATCATATCTGTGTGATAAGCACATTCATAAGTATATTTGAGTGTGTAAGTCACAAAACATTTGACAAAACATTTTCCAAAGCTTTTTTGAGTTAGGACTAATCTCTTTGTCTCTTTTAATATACTACTTATTATAGATGCATTTATGATAATTTACATTAAAACTCAAGTTTCCCTCAATAATCTTGTTGGCTTTTCTTCTGTTTCTTTTCTTTTTTTCTCCTGTTATTTTAAAATTATTTCAAACAATTGGATGGGGGTAGTACAGACTTTTTACACATGCTAACATATCATCCCAAATATTAAATATTCTTTTTAATCTATATGTTTAGTTTTTTTCATTTTTTCCATTCCCTTTCCCATCCTCTGTTGTATTTGCAAGCATTACCAGTAAGATAGCATATAAAAGGAGAAAACTTCTCTGTCATGTTACAACCCTAAAAGAGGCAACCTACAAATGTTATCATTAAGTATTATTTCGGGTACAATTGGTCTTTGATCATATTCTCATATTTATCCATGACTTCAAATGTATTTTTAACCTGCGCATGTATTATAGGATAGGAGATGTTAAATGGAAATATTTTAAAAAAATTATCAGACTATAATCTGATAGTTCTGTTCTGGTCCTTGCTGATTATGTGTATATGATATTGAAACAAAATTACTGGAAAACTGTGGGCATCTTCAACTAAAGATAGAGTCGGCTTCCCTAAAATTGCATCTGTGTTAACTTTGCTATGATTGCTAGATAAAATAGAAAATGAGAGTCTCAGACCTCAAGCAACCTTATTCTTGATGCCTATGGGAATTCTTCACCTCACTCTGTGCCTGAGTCCAGACTTGCATGCTATATATATAAGAAAGAGATCTTCCACAAATAGATGAAGGCAAATGCCTGAGTTAGTCTATCCAAACCAGCATGAATCTGTCGACATAGACCGAATTTCCAATCCACAAAATTGACCAAAGGGACTGACAATAGACACAAGAGACAAAGCCTGTCATTGTCTACTCTTCTCCAATTCTCAACATAGAGAAAGAAACGTGTCACTATTTCTCTTAGATTTTTCTCTTATCCTTTGTATTTAGCTCCTATCTCTTGAATATTGAAGGAAGATGTTATAATATTGACAACTCTGATAATATATCTCCACAGAGTCCACTTTCAAGACATTTGATTCATTGTAAATGAACTATCAATAACATTTAAAATTCAGACATGAGAAATGGACCATTTGTCTGAGTTTGATCCCTTTAACAAGATGAAGTCCAGACATATGTGACTAATGATCCAAGAAGTCCTGACTCAGTATCATGTAACTATCAATCATGTTATCATTTACTGACCATAGAGAGTCAGTCCATTCTTTTCCAGTTTTATCCATCATTAATTCATGACTCTACAGACTGCAATCTCCAGATTTGTTTCTAACTTACCCTAGTACAAATATCTACCAGCATAAAATCTTAAAGAGCCTTGTAAAATTCAAAGTGATTAGTAGTCACCCAACCTTTTGCCATCAATTATATTTCCTCAATTTGAGAAATCAACACTACATATTTGGAATATTTATTATTGTGTTTGTACTACTTCATTGAAACTCCTTTAAATAGAATGGGTTATGTTTTACCTACACAGGTGTTAGAGAAAAGTGTTATTAATGTTAGGTCTCAGGACTTTATCAAAAGAATGCATTTTAAAAATATACTGACCCTATTTTTGTTACAGAAATCATGTTTCCTTCAAAAGTTTTACAACAGTGTCAGGATCAAATACACACTGTTTATAATGTGAGGCCAAACAGTGCCTGGCTTCTGAAAAACCTGCCAACTTCATTACTTGTGACATTCTATTACTCTAAATCCTCAAAAGCACATTCACTCCCTATACATACAGAGACTGACATGGAGAGGTACATTTCACTTTTTTTTTTGCCAAGGCTTCTATGACTATCTATTCTTATTTTCCAGATAGAAATTTTCAGTGTCCTCTTTGACTATTCCAGGCTTACAATAAACTATTCCTTCCTCTGTGATACTTAGCTCCATAAACTCAGTGTATGTGGCATGGTAACTGTCCATTCCTGGATTAGATTCTTTCAAAATAGCAGCCAAATCTTCGTGCTCTTCATTTAGAGGACCACGTGGAACTAAGGAACAAAGCTATATTTGCCTTCCTTTTCTGTCATCTGATCTGTTTGACACCTAATAAAAATTCTTGACCAAAGTGTTCATTTATGTTTTATATGAAATTAATAAAATAGAAAACATACCTCCTGTTACATGCATTACATGAATGTTGAAAGTAAATAGTACATGAGAAAACAGAAACTGATTTTAACAAATAGAGAGACAATTTTAATTGGGAAAAACATGCATTGAAAGCACTGTTTTTAACAGAAAAATATGAAGTAGAAAAATAATTTCCTAATAACTTTGCATAGTAGCTAAAATTGTATTTAAATGAAATAAAGCCAAAATAAAAATATGGGCCCAATATTACTTTAGATAATAACATCTCTGGGAAAAATTTTATACTGTAAATAGTATTCACTTAAAATTAATACAAAGTAAACAAATGTTAACACATAGCATATTAATTGCTGTGAATGAGCTAAATGTTAGCAGCTCTTTCCTTCACCCCATATGAATTATGGCCAAAGACTAAGTAGACTGTTGTTTTCAGTAGCAGAGAATTATTGGCAAGTTCATGGAGCAGAGATCTAGTTTATAGTACTGAACTCTTCGCTAAGGTCAATTATTTAAATCATTATCAAACTCTTGCTACCCAGAGTGAACTGTCAGTGCTAAAAACTTAGAATGATTTTAGGATCAATAAATAGTGGCTGATCTCAGTTCAAGTGAGTCATGGACAAAAATGTGAGAACTTACCTGTAAATGTGTTGAAGTGAAAAAAGGCTAAGTTTGGATCAAGTAGTAGAATATGTTTGTGGTAAAAAGGAGGCCTTATTTGCAAATCCCAATGCCACCAAAAAAATAAAAGAAAACTGGAATATATTCAAAACACTGAAAAATTATGGAAGGACAGATGGGATATGCAGGGAAAGGTGTGAAGAGAAAGAGAAAGAAGAAACAATTCAGTCTAGAATTCTACACTCAGACAATTTTTTTTTCTTTTTGGAAAATAGGGCAATATAAAAACTGTTTCAACAAATCTAAGCTGATGGGACAAGCCAATGGATTTGAATTGGTGAAGTAAGTCATTCACATCAAAGGAAAATGTTGCAGAACACAGTAGAGATCCACAAACCAGAGGCGAGAAAAACACCAAAATGGCAACTACATATATGAATGTCTAGAGAAGAAATAAAACCAGATTCACAAACTCTTATATAGATCTAAAAATTCCCTCCTCCCATTTCTTCTATGATCACAGTGACCTTGCAACAAGCAAATTCATTACATGGAATTTGAATCTAATAATCTACAAATTTACAACGACAAACTGGACTGTAATCTAGGAATATATGATAACTATGAGCCCTATCTACAATAGTTTTTTGTGGGCCGCTATTGGATTTACTTTACGAACTGGTCTTCCCATTGGGGAAATTGTTTCTCTTAAAATGCTAGAGGATGATATTTTTCTCTATTTTGTTTTGAACAATTGTACCAAATTGCTTATATTCTGGATATATAGCAAGGTCTTCTAACATAAATATATACACTTGGAACCATCATCACAGTCAAGGTAATGAATATATCCATGAATAGTAAAGCCAGTGATAGATTAGTTGAGAAGGGGGAAAAAAGCATCCAAAATAACATCAATAAGTTTGTGTAAAACCTTTAGAGAAAGGTCAAAGATGGTAAAGGCAGAATGAAAGCTAGGTAAGGATGATGACTCAAAATTTTAGAGGTTTTTTAAAATGTCTCTTAGGTAATAAAACGGTGAGGTTTGACTGATGTTTGAAGTTGAAAACAGAGGCCAGAAGACATGCCTAAAATTGGCATTTGAAATATAAAACTATATGGTGATAAGAGTACTCACAATAACTCCGAGCACAGAGGTATTTATTGGTGGTCAGATTAAATGATTAAAGCTCATTTTAGTCATTTTTTGTTGCAGTCTCATTGAGACTGCACAGATATTGGCTCAGAAGTTATGGAAGAATAAAATGAGCTTTGAAGCAGTTTAAATCAAACAACACAAACAACTCAAGACATACCATTTCAATATCAATGACAGAAGTTCTAACACATAGAAACCTCTGTTACTGCAAAGCAAACATTTTCTTCCAGAATTGATAAAAATTAATAGGTTGACATATGCATGAATGAAATGGATGAAAAACATAATTTACATAAGTCTAATTGTTAGTGAAAGGTGTGACATACTCCATGAAGACAAAACTTGGAGAATTTTTAATTGTTTTCAACGAGATTTGGGTAGTCAACAGGAAAGAGTGAAAATGAGCACTATGAATCATAGTCTTCTGTTGGCTATAAAGGGAAGATAAAGACAGGAGAGAATGACAAGACTTCAAGAACAATGACTTGAGTCTTTAAATGGCCTGTCAGATCCGACAGAGATAAAGAGTGTGACTTGGCTGGATCAGAGGGGCACAAGTAGTAGAAAATGAATTTAAATTGATCTGGGCTAGGGAGGCTCTTTGTGTGAGATGCTACCGTGCTTAATGCGGGCCTATTTTGATTCACAGCTGGAAAGTGGAAGGAAAGTCTAGGAATTGGAGGTACACTGTTATACTTAGAGAGTACGATCAAGCAAACTCCTTCACAACTCCTTAAAACTCAGGGTTACTTATGACTCTTAGCCATGAGTGTAAATTAATAAAATTAAGAGAACCTATGACACTGGGCATTGGTGGCTTGCACCTATATCCTAACTACTCAGGAAGCTGAGATCTGAGGATAGAAGTTCAAAGGCAGCCTAGGCAGGAAAGTACATGAGACTTTATTTCCAATTAACCACCAGAAAACAGGAAGTGGAGCTGTGGCTATAAGTGGTAAAGATCTAGCCTTCATCATAAAAGCTCAGGGACAGCACCCAGGCTCTAAGTTCAAGCACCATGACCAGAAAAATACAAAATAAAATAAAATAAATTGTATTAAATATTTACATTAATTGAAATTTTCTCGGCTGATTTCTAAACGGAATAGTTTATTATTATTTCATTTTCTACTTTTTAAATAAAAGAACTGAAAACAGAATAATCTATGGAAACATAAGTAAATTCTGTAAATTGAGATCATTTAAAAAACATTCTTATCCCAGCATTGGTGGCTCACGCCTGTAATCCTAGGTCCTCAGGAGGCTGAGGATCATGGTTCAAAGCCAGCCAGGGCAGGAAAGGCCACGAAACTCTAATCTCCAATAAACCACCAGAAAACCAGTAGTGGTGCTGTAGCGCAAGTGGTAGAGCACTAGCTTTGAGCTGAAGAGCTGAGGGACAGCGTCCAGGCCCAGAGTTCAAGCCCCATGACCAACAAAAAAAAAGAAAAAGAAAAAAACATTCTTCTACTCTATTCTTCTGCTGTAATCTCAACAAATCTGAACTTTAGCCACTTAAACTAGATTGGAATGTTATGGAAAATAATTAACTTGGAAAATAACGTATACATATTGCTCATTCATTATCTTTAGTTTGAATTAAGTAAAAAATAGAAAAAATAAAATTGAATTAAATTAAAATAAATATATGCCTGGCTGAATATTATGCTATGTGTTGTACTGTTTTATATACTAGGGACTTAATATTTACAGAATTAGGAAAAATGTCTTTGAGTTCTTACAACAATCTTACAGTGTAGATTCTTTTATGTGTTCTGTATTATTTTAATATTCTACTAATTGTCTTGCTTGAACTCAGGGCCTGGGCACTATTTCTGAGCTTCTTTGCTCAAGAGTAGCACTCTACCACTTGAGATTTCAGCTTTGTGTGTGTGTTTGGTAGGGGTTTAATTAGAGATAAGAGTCAGCAATGTCTGTTCTATGTTTAATATATTAATGTAAACTGGGGGATGGTGGCTCACCCTGTAATCCTCATTACTTAGGAGACTGAGATCTGAGGATTACAGTTTGAAGCCAGCTGGTATAGGATAGGACATGAGATTTTTTTTAGCTCTAGTTAACCACCAAAAAGCTGTGGCTCAAGTGGTAGAACAATCAATAGCCTTGACTTAAAAAAAAAATCAGGGAAAGTGCTCAAGTCCTGAGATCAAGACTCAGGACAGGCACATATACACGCATACACACCCATGCATTATTAATGTATTTAAATTGTACAAAATAGCAAACCTTGTGGTCCTATTACACGATCATGTTCATAGACAAGTTCAAAAAGTATTCATACTCCTTCCTCTTTACCTGTAAGTAAAACATTGCCATCTTATTTTGTTAGAATAATTTACACAATAAGAGTTAAAATAGTATTTAACTGTTTGCCTCATTTTTCTGTTTTGTTCTTGTACACTATGAACTATATAACAGATGATACAAGGAAAAAGGGCATCCAACAGCCCTCTACACTCTTACTTGTTTGGTCAAACAATTCTCACTCGAGTTCCTCTTGTGGAAAGAGTGTAAGTATTCTGCAATTTTATTGTTCTGTTTGTGTTTCTCCTGAGGAATAGGACGTGTTCTACTCATGTCTTTATATTGTTCTATTGATAACATGACATACAAAATGTGAGTTTATATTATACATCTACTTCTACACAATGGTACTCACTAAACTTGCTTTTTTCCCTATTCTTTATTGTCATTTAACAGTAACAACAAGGTCTTTTCCTTTGATTAAAATTCCCTGGGTAGTTATTCTTCCAGATTTACTGGAGCTATGGAGTGTTCTAAATTTCAAGCACTGTCAGTGAGTGTGTATAACTCTCACTGCTGGTTACATGCCATGCTTCAAACTGCTGCCACACTATTTTTATTTTTTATTGGTTGTGGGGCTTGAAAACTGGGCCTAAGTGCTGTCCCTGAGGTCTTCAGTTCAAGCCTAGTGCTCTAGCCCTAAAGCCATAGCCCCACTTCTGGTTTTCTGGTGGTTTATTGGAGAGAAGAGTCTCACAGACTTTTCTGCCCGGGCTGGCTTTGACCGTGACCCTCCGATTTCAGCCTGCTGAGTAGCTAGGATTACAGGCATGAGGCACTGGTGCCCAGCTTGCCACACTATTTTAGGAAGAAAACAAAGGGATTTGACTGTTAAGAAATACACACACACACACACACACACACACACACACACACACAATGATCAATGATCTTACAGTGATTAATGTGCTTGCTAAATTGATTAGTCAAATGTCAGTGGTGAAAGACCTTCACATTTCTTTCATATGTAGGTGTAATGAGTAAATTCTGCAGAAGGGGAGGCAAAAATTTTAACCATCTTCACCATTCCTTTTGAGTAACTAAGGGGCTATTTCTCTATTTCTCTACAGATTTTCCTATATGGTTTTGAAGAAAGCACTAATTCTGTCTTATCACAACACAAGCTGACGAAACAGATTCTGAGTGGAATAGCTGCCTTTGAAGACAGACAGACATTAGAGAAGGAAAAGGTTGGGCATAAAAATGAGGAAAAAGTATGCAAACCAATAAAAAATATCTTGTAGAAGAAAAAAACATCTTATCTTTGTCTTGTTGTTTCTCTTGTTCATCTTATTTAGGTTTTTGTTTGCTTTGATTTTAAATCATAGGCCGCCACATCCTAAACATTTTTGAAACATGTTTTCCTGCTAACCTTGGATATACTGATTCTAAAAGTAGAAGAGCACTAGAGGGCACTGTGGCATTGTACTTTGGTAAAGTGACCTTGTAGGACTCAACTGGGAAGAAGAATGTAGTTTTTCAGAACTCAGGATGAGCACACACAGGTACTCTAGGGTATTGTCGGTACATGTGGATGGGCAGAGCTGTTTGGACAGTTAAATCAGTTAGAGCCCCACCGAGGCAGCTCCCGGAACAGAGATTGCTTTCCATCGCCAGCCGTCACCATGGGCTTCCGAGACTTCCTTTACTGGTTGCTGAGGCTCTACTGTGATATTATGATTTTCCAATTGCAGTGGTAATGGATCATGTTTTGGCAATTCCCATCTATTAGAATCTGTGCCAGGGTGATGGATTAATTTAGGGGTATTTTCTGTCCTTGTTATAATTATTGGGAAAGGAAGGGGAATAGCTGCAGGCCTCGGGCCTTACAGCACAGGGTCTAGGGCTGAAACCATAGGATTGAATAGTGGGAGAGGAGAAGAGGGACAGAAAGAAAGAAGGAAGGAGGGAGAGAAGGGGCAGAGAGAGAGTGAGAGAGAGAGAGAGAGTGAGAGAGAGAGAGAGAGAGGGGAGAGAGAGAAGAGGCAGTCCAAACAATATATAATGTGTTCATAAGACAGTTGAGCCAAGGTCAAAGTCTCAACATGCTGGCTGGGATCCTTATCAGTGCGCAGGTCAGATTGGAATGTGGCGCTAATATTGGAAAATGTTTAAATGTATGCTAATAAAACTGGATCCTCTCAAGCAGTACCTTTCCTTTCTATTAAAAAAAAACAATCAACTGACTTCACTAGAAATCATGGAGCCTTAGTGTTTACTATTTGTATTTTTAAAAAACATTTATAATGTTTGCATGAAAAGAAGTACCAAAGACCTTACTTTAACATCCTATTTCTCAAATACCAGATATCAGTCAATTTCCTTGTGATAAATATGTATGGGACACCTGTATTGTACTTGGCCCTGTGAATACAAAATAAAACTTTAACCCTGGAACTTTGCTCAAGACCAGTGCTCCACTGGGTCAGCCACACTTCCATTTCTGTCATTTTAGTGGTTCATTAGAGATAAGAGTGTATTATATTAAGTAAAGTAAGCCAGGCCCAAAGAAACATAGGTCCCATGGTTTCCCTTATTTGCAATAACTAGTATATATCTGCGACAAAGTTCAGATAAGTTGATGTTAGGTGAAATGAACCCCAAGATAAGCATTCAAATGCTTTTTCTTTTTCTTTTTTTATTTGGGTCCGGTCGTGGGGCCTGAACTCTGGGCCTGGGCGCTGTCCCTCAGCTCTTCAGCTCAAGGCGAGCGCTCTACCACTTGAGCCACAGTGCCACTTCCGGCTTTTTTCTTTTTGCTTATGTGGTGCTGAGGAATCGAACCCAGGGCCTCGAGCATGCAAGGCAAGCGCTCTACCACTGAGCCACCTTCCCAGCCCCTCTTTTTTTTATTTTGGGGTCCGGTCGTGGGGCCTGAACTCTGGGCCTGGGCGCTGTCCCTCAGCTCTTCAGCTCAAGGCGAGCGCTCTACCACTTGAGCCACAGTGCCACTTCCGGCTTTTTTCTTTTTTTTCTTTTCTTTTATTTTATTTGTGAAGATACTGTACAGAGTGTTTCTAATGCATTTATAAGATTATCTCTTTGTTGCTTTGTATGTTCCTCCCCCCACAGTATAACCCCTGCTTTCAAATGCTTTTTCTTTCTTGCGATTGTTTCTAACACATTCATAAGATGAATTTTTGTTGCTGTGTATGTCTCTCCCCCACGTATAACCCTGCTTTCATTGTATTTGATGTTGGTATAATTTGTGGAGGGGAAGGAAAAAAACAAATCGTTTAAATATGGATACAGGTGGACCCATTGCAACAACGAGATATACAAATCGTAATGTCAAAAAACAAACTTTACAACTTTGGCAAGGGAGGGGAGGGGTGGATGGGAAGAGTTGGGAAGGGAAAACAAAGGAGGAGGCAACAATGCTTGAAAAGAAATGTACTCATTACCTTGCCCATGTAATTGTAACCCCTCTGTATAGTATTTTCACAAAAAAACAACAACAACAACAGAAAAAGATTGTCATAGACTCTCCTGCTCAGGCTTTCAACAATGATCCTTAGATTTCACTCAGCCTCATAAGGAGTCGGGATAACAGGCATGAGCCACCAGCTAACGACTTACAATTTTTTTGAATGAAGTAATAGTAGGACATGAATTGGGTTTCCTATGATTCACAGGCTCTTTTGTTCCTAAATTCCTGTAAAAGCTGTACAATTTGGATCCATAATCCTCATGAGTGAAGGAAACTTACAGATTCAAAAGGCCACATCCTACTTTACCCACTGATTTAATTAAAATGACCTGTATCCTTAGAAGATTCCTGCTTGCCAGCTGAAATAGCAAATAAAGTCTCACTTTTTGGCATGTATTTGTCCAAATCACACATTATCCTATTAGGAAAAATGAAATACATAACAGAACGCATGAGAGAATTAAATGGAAAAAAGTATCACATAGGAAGGAATGGGTTGTTTAAATATTCATACATGGCAGAGAACACAATGGAATTTTACATAAATGTGGACTCATAAGAACTTTGATGAGTCTATAACACGGTTCTGTACATCATAAAGCATGGAAATATATAAAGATTTAGAGCACAGTCTCTGAAATGTTTTTAATGAATGATGAGAAAGGAAACACAGAGAAAGATGGTGAATCCATGTGTTCATCAAGCTAAAAACTTTGACAAGAACTGCTGTCTGTGTCAAATAAGAGGACTCTATATAATTACTAAGAGTAACAAAGAATAAACCTGTGATTGATAGGAAAAGGCATGGGAAATGGTAGCTGACTGGAAAACTGAGCTAGTTAAGTGAATATGTGAAAGGACTTATCTAAAAATCTTATAAATAGTCAGGTTGAATGGGTAATCTCTGACCAAGGGGAAACAGTGTGTGTGTGTGTGTGTGTGTGTGTGTGTGTGTGTGTGTGTGTGTGTGTGTGTGGTATGTGCATATATTTTTTTCAAGGACCTGAAAACTGCTACCTAACTAACATAAAACACAAAAACATGCTGAAACAAGGATACGTGTTGACCCATTGTAACAATGGGATATACAAGACACTATGTTGAAAACGAATTTCACAACCTTGCTGGGGAGCTAGGGGCTGTAGGGGAGGTTGGTAGGGAAGGGATGGTAGGGGAAAAACAAAGGAGGGGGTAACAATTCTCAAAAGGAAATGTACTCATTACCTTACTTATATAACTGTAACCCTTCTGTACAGTATCTTTACAATAAAAACTATTTTTAAAAAAGACAAAAAAAAACCCCACAAAAACAAGATAGCAATGGTACACAACCCCAAATTCTAGCTATTCAGGAAATTGAGATCTGAGGATCATGGTTCTAAGCAAGCTGTTATTTTAAGAATACCACAGCTATAAAACTATTGTTGTTCAGACAAAAGGGACTATGAGAACTCCTTGTGCACATTGAAGTAGACAACCAAGTATTTCACCCATGGTCATGTTTAGCCCATTACAGAAATGGGTAAGTCATTCAACTGGGCAAACTCTGCCTACTGGAGCTAGAATCCAAAGCTCCTGGAAGCTGATGACAGCCATGAGCAGGTGGCATTTGGACAAGGTGAAGTCTTGATGGTGTCACTTCCCAGGCAAGAGCAAGTAACAAGTTCCACTTGGAGTGCCTCTTCTGATTCCACACTATACCTTTCCCGGGTGGCTAGAGCCTTCAGTAGCTCCTTTCCTTCTACTGGACTCATCCTTATCAGAACAACTGTTTCCATGTTGCTGTCTTTCAAATTCAGATCACCTGTCCCTCCCTTTCTTGACCTCCCAGCAAGACTGTTTTACTCACAGACACTTAAGTTATGGACCCCAATCCAGGCACAAAAGCCTGCTTTGTGCTTCTTTGTGTCTCCAGGAGACCTTTGGCATCTCTTTCAAATGTCTTCATTCAATCAGGATATTCCCTTTGACATCATTCCTTTTCCTTTCCCCCTTACTATTTTAATAGAAAATAGATCATAACCGAAACCCTGATACCAGTCCCACTACTTTGCAGTGTAGTTCATTGCTTCTACAACCTATTTGAGATCCAGAGCACTTTCAATCCACCAAACTTCTGGCTCCTTTACTATTACTTCCCATTTGTTACTGTGGTCACACAATTAAAATCCTCTTTCATAGGATGGGTGTCTCTTTTCTTGTCCATCTCTGCAATTAGCAGTTGGCTTTCTAGGAGAACTGGAAGATATTACATTGTTTTGATATATGTTATTAATTTAAAATGTTATGGAAAGATTCACATTATTTCCATTGTTTTATTCTTTTAAATTATTCATAATCCTGTAATATAAACTTCATTAATGTAGTTTTTGTTTTTGATAGAGTATCTACTTAAGATAAGTTAAAATAGTAGTATAAATTGATTAGTCATTACATGTATCATCTTGCTGCAAACTACAATAAAGCCTTAGAAACAAATGGAATAGTTTAAATGAGTTAGACAAAGAATTAATGTAGCAGTTTGTAACATTACCAATATTAGGTGAGTTTTTTGTTTTTGTTTTTTTGGTGCTGGTCTTGGGGCTTGAACACAGGGTGTGGGCACTGTCTCTGCACTTTGTACTTTTGTACTAGTGCTCTATAAGCTACAGCTCCATTTCTGTTATTTGATGGTTAATTTGAGATAAGAGTCTCCCAGACTTTCCTGCCCAGGCTGGCTTTGAACCTTGTTCCTCAGAACACAGCTTCTTGAGTTGCTAGGATTACAGGCCAGAGCCACAGATGCCTGGATTGGGTGACATGTTAAAATGATTACTTTTCTTAGATGTGAAACCATGTAACTCTGCAATTGTAGTTGTGTATTTGCATTGTATTTCCTTTTCTGGAATAAATGGTTATTTATAAACAATGCATTGAAAAGGATGGGAAATCAATGGAAAATTAAATAACAACAAGGGGTGAAACATAGCTAAAAGAACAAGTAAAAGAAACATAAATAAGGCAATATGATTTGTCATGGGGAAAAATTATCTTTCCCATGGTATTTCACATAGAATGGACCAAACTATGTTTGAAGAATTCAACCCACAAACTTTAGATGATTAATTTTAAACTCTCAAAGACCCAACAAGTCCTAATGTAGATTATATTATTCACATGGTTTATTTCTTTTTTTAGATCAACCTGAAAAATTGTGGCAACTGAATTATGGAGTTATATTTGGGCTGAATAACTTTTGTGACTAGAAAATAGAGAAACCCTTACTTGTCCCTTCCCACTATAATAGACAATGAACAAGTTATGTAAAATTTATTTAAAAATGGATCCATCACTTAACTTACCATATCACGTAAAACAATCATGAACCTCTTTTTTTTTCTTTCCTTAACCATAGTTTGGGCACATATATTGGGAAAGCTACATGATACCTGTTTTTGAACAATATAATGGAACCTACATGAGAGAACATTGCTTCTGAGGCAAAACCAGAATAAAAGGTAAGGCTCTTTGGTCTGTCAGATGTTCTGCTTTTTTGTGATAAATCGTATTTTACATTTTTCCCAAAAGCTTGTGCATTCAAGACATAGTCCTCAGGGTGACTATTGGGAATTATTGGAAATTTTAGGAGATGGGATCTTTTGGAGGATCTTCTATTATTCATTAATTTGAAGGGGATTGTCTTTTAGTCTATTAGTCTTTTGTAGTCTTTGGAATCTTGCTAACCAGATGAGCAGTTCGCTCTACCATGTGCTTGCCTACATTGTCCTTCTGCATGCTCACCAGAGTCCCAAAAGTAAAGGTTTAAGGTGATCCTGGACTAGAATGTCTTACACTGTGTGTCAAAAGTAAACCCTCTTTGTAAATTAGTTCTCGTAAGTATTTCATAATAGCAATAGAATACTGATGAATAGCGGATCCCAACCCTGGTTATACAAGCTCTTCTTAGCTGATTTAAGGGGTGTGTGTGAAATCTACATTATTATAAAATTGGTGATGAGAAGCTTGGAATTACCTATCATTCGGTTCTTTATGAGGGCAGAAGTGACACCATGTCAGAAATTAAAGCAGTACATAAACAGATGAACAGAAATCTTTCATGGTGTTTGCATCTCAGAGTCTCCTACATGTGATCAATAGTTTGTATTTGTGCTGTGAAGGAATGCAAATATAATTCATTAATGTAGATTGAAATTATCATTGTATATTCTAGGAGAAAACATATCCTTTCTGTGGTCTAATTCTACAAAGGCATATTTACATTAGAAATCATTGAAACCAAAGTGTTTCCCCAGAGTGGAATTACAATTATATTTAGACATGCCTGCCTCTTCCTCCTCCTTCTCCTCCTCCTCCTCCTTTTCCTCCTCCTCTTCTTCCTCCTTTTCCTTCTCTTTCTCCTTCTCCTCCTTCTCCTTCTTCTTTGAAAGTCCTGGGGCTTGAACCCTGTGCCTGGACACTGTCCCTGAGCTTCTTTTTGCTCAAGGCTAGTGCTCTGCTACTTGAGCTATAGCACTACTTCTGGCTTTTTCTCAGTGGCTTATTGGAAATAAAGAGTTTCACGGACTTTCCTTCCTTCCTCGGGCTGGCTTTGAACTGCGATCCTCAGATCTTGACAAAACCTATGTTTGCATCCTGGCAGGAAGATTTGTGTTCCCAGGAATGTGAACAGATATTTGCAGACAATATTATCAAAAGTTCATGAGCAATAATTGTAGTTCTCACTTGATATTGCCTTTTGTGAGTTTCGCTCAAGATTAAATGTGGGGAAAAAAGCATCTAAAATGTATTTAATGTGCCATCTCTGAAGAATTATGAAAGATAGGCCTTTTTCAAAATTGTTTTCTGACTCATTTGAAAATTCAGTTCATGAAGAGGTAGAGATGATTGCACATGATTGTATCATCTGTCATGAGAAATCCATTACTGTGCCTTTATCTACTAATCATGTGGTAAGAACACATCTCATCTCTTACCCAAACAAACAAGACTCACATAAATGTATGCACATTAACATAAATGTGTATATACATTTATGACCTACGGCTCATTCTTGTAATGCTAGCTACTCAGGAGACAGGTCTGAGGATCACATTTTGAAGCCAGCCTGAGTGGAAAAGTCCATGAGATTCTTATCTCCAATTAGCCACCAAATAGCCAGAAATGGGGCTGTGGTTCAAGGGGTAGAACACTAGCTTAGGCCCTGAGTTCCAGGCCCAGAACCAGCATAAAAAAATCAACAATAAAACATGTATGTGATTAACAATATTTTATATGTATAATATTTAATATTACATGCATGTTATTTAAAATGTTTCTCAACTATTTATTTCCCAGAGATATAACTCTTCTCCACTATAATTCCAGCCTTCCAATTTGCTTTTTCAGTAGTCGCTATAATACATATGTAACTGTAATCCCTCTGTACATCACCTTGACAACAAAATTAAATTATAAAAGAACACCATTATGACTCAATCTTAAAGGTCCTTCCACTCAGCACTACTCCATGAGAAATTAAATTTCTCACATATGAACTTTTAGAGACACATTCAAAATATTGCATAATATGTCCTTTTCCAAGTTAAATTTACTTTCACTATTTCTAAAATAATTATACAAATGAGCCCCAGTGACTCATGTCTGTAATCTTAGATTTTTAGGAGGCTGAGATCAGATTATCACAGTTCAAAGCCATAGTGGGCAGGAAAATCTGAGAGACTCTTATCTCAAATTACTACAAAAAAGCTGAAAGTGGATTTATGGCTCAAGTGATAGAGTGATTTGTGTTGTCATGAGCACAAATCTCAGGGATGTACCCAGGATCCAGGACCAACAAAGAAAGAATGAACAGATCTCTTATATTCAAATGTTTTTTTCTTTCTTATGATTGTTTCTAAAATATTTCTAACATATTTCTTTATTGTTTTGTATGTCCCTCCCCAACAGTATAACCCCTGCTTTCATTGTATTTGATGTTGGTATAATTTGTGGAGGGGAAGGAAAAACAAATTGTTTAAATAAGGATGCAGGTGGACCCATTGCAACAATGAGATGTATAAGTCTTTATGTCGATAAACAAACTTTACAACTTTGACCAGGGGTGGTGGTGGTGGTGGAGTGCGTGTGTGGGAGATGGGAAGGGATGGGAAGGGGAAACAAAGGAGGAGGCGACAATGCTTGATAAGAAATGTACTAATTACCTTTCCCATGTAATCGTGACCCCTCTTTACGGTATTTTCATAATAAAAAAATTTTAAAAAATGAAGTTGAAAAGCAGAAGAATAGTAAAGTAAAATAGGGCCCTTCAAAATCAACACTGGTTTTCCAGCGTCTCCAATCACAGCCCCAGACATTGATATGTCCAGTTGCTGAATTCAAGCTCAAGTTTCCTTTCAAACATTAGCACCATTGCTATAAATCTACCCAGCAATCCACCTAACTTTTTTCAAAATTGACCCAGCTAGGTGTTTCTTCAAAATCCTCAAACTTTTAAAAATCATATGAATTAATAAACTACCTGGTTGAATAATCAATCTGGATATTTTTCCCTAAAGAGCTGATCTGATATACTTTTAAAGGTTAAAAAAAGTCAATTTCTGGTGTAAATGAAGGTGTAATTTATAGGCAATAAATTATGTGATATATCCCATATATCTGAGGGTCGTCCTATTTCGTATTTTGTCTACCCCTCCCTTTTTTTTTTTTTTTTTTGCTAGAACTCATGTACTGCCCTGGAGCCTCTTTGTGCTCAAGGCTAGTGCTCTACCACTTGAGCCACAGTGCCATTTCTGGTATTTGAGTAGTTAATTAGAGATAAGAGTTTCAAGATGGGGGGGTCACCAGGGAGAGAGGTGAGCGAGAGGGGTACTTTCCTGCCCAAGCTGTTTCAAACTATGATTCTCAGATCTCAATGTCCTGAGTAGCTAGGATCACAGGCATGAGCCATAAGAGCCCCATTTCTCTACCTCTTTTAAACAATAAGGTATTGGCTTGTAGTCTCTTTTTATTTAATAATATGGGGCATATTGGCAATTTATCTGTAGCAAGTTGTTTTAATGACATTTATTCATTGATTTACCTATTTACTAACATAATTATAACATTTGCCATACCTTTCTCTACAATACTAGAAAGAACAATCCTGCTTGGGATTAGTCTATACTTTAACTGCTTTTTTCCATTATTTCTTACTTTTTCGCTATCATTTTCATCCAATTGAAATAATATTATCTTCTGTAGACTTTTTACTATATTTTGATCTAGTGAAAACACAGATTTCTAACACTGATTTGAATATTGCTACTGCCCAATAGTGGAAGAGTCAGATAATTCCCATCATTTCCTTACAGTAGCACAAAAATGACATGATACAGTAGATAAAATTCTGTTATAGATAAATGTTGTGTTATAAGAATTCAATTAAATTGGCTGGGAATGTTGCTTAGTGGTAGAGTGTGTGTCTTGCACACATGAAGCCCTCAGTACCACATAAACAGAAAAAGCCACAAGTGGCGCTGTGGTTCAAGTGGTGGAGTGCTAGCCTTGAGCAAAATGAAGTTCAAGGACAGTGCCCAGGCCCTGAGTTCAAACCCTAGGACAAGAAAGAAAGAAAGGAAGGAAGGAAGGAAGGTAGGAAGGAAGGAAGGAAGGAAGGAAGGAAAGAAGGAAGGAAGGAAGGAAGAAAGAAAGAAAGAAAGAAAGAAAGAAAGAATTAAAGAAAGAAAGAAGGAAAGAGAAAGGAAGGAAGAAAGGAAGGAAGGAAGGAAGGAAGGAAGGAGGGAAGGAAATAAGAATGCAGTTCAAGAGAAATTACATGCATTAAATTTCATTTTGTCCTTCATATTTCATGAAAAGCCTGGTTTTGCCTTTGTTTGAAATAGTAGCGTGTATTTTTAGATGTTGGATGCAGAATCATCAACCGAAACTGTGAGCTCAAAAACACCTATGACTGTTAGGTGGTAGGTGTGTCTGTGCTGAATGCTACAAATGATAGCAAGCATGCTATTATAAAATGTCTGGTGGGAGGATCTAATTTAGTGACATCCTGAAGAAAATATTGTGGGACTCTGGGTGACATTGGGAAAGAATTCAAAGCAGAAGAGATGTGCATGTACTTAAGAAAGATAGAGGAACATAGCTGATAAAGGGAGGTAGATGTAGAGGCATGTACAGAGATGGCTGATGGGTAAAGGCGATACAACAGGAAAAACCAAATTGGAGATTGAGTTGCTCCTGATTCAGTCTGGAGGTAACACAGAGACAGACACCAATGCAGGAAATGCCATAAACACTCAAAAATGTCCACATACTTTCGCATGAATTGGAGCTATTCCAAATATGCATGCTTTTGCTCTTCTTGGACTGGTTTAAAGTATAGAGGTGAAATAGCCATATTCCAATTTCAAACATAATCCTAATAATCTTTTACTAGGAAGACCATGTGAGGTTTTGACTTCTTTTTTCACTATTGGAATTTCAGAATATAAACAGAAATTTGATTTATAATCATCATGTTTTTGGGCAGTGACGGGAGTTTGAACTTGAGGCCTTGTGCTTGCTCAGTGATGCCCTCAGTCATTTCTGCCTTAGTTATTTTTAAGGTAGATTCTTGTTTTTTGTTTTTTTTTTGCCTAAACTGTGATTCTCTTATTTGTACTTGCTGTCACAGGTGGATGATCCATACCCACTACCATTCCTAACCTATTTTTCTATGAAAAAAAACCCCATAATGAAATTCTATCCATAATTTCAAGATACCCAAGAAGGGTGAGATGTCTCTAGTGGCTGCAAACCAATGAACTCACTCTTTCTGTCAATTCATAGCCAGAATTATTTTTCTACAAATTGAATGAAATATGTCTTGTGCTTAATTCCCATTGCTTCTTATGACTTAAAAGTATCACACAGAATCCTTCCTTATCTTCCCAGCCATACCTCTCAGTCTTCCTCTCATGTCTTATACTTTCTAACTCTCAGTTCCTTAAAAATGTCCTCTTCTTCCCACTTTGAGTTTTCAGTCCAGGCTCATCCTTCTTCTTCAAGATTGCTTTTAGCTTTAGCATACCTACCTCAAATATCCAATTCAGGGTGGATTTTCTTCAGGAAGCATTCTGTGAGCCATAATACTCTGTTAGTTTTTTAAAAAATATATAAGCTGTTTAAAGTTATTTACTATTTTGATGAGATTTATAGATCATTAAAACAGTGGGACATTTGCTCTGATGATTCTTACCATGAATTTCATCATAATTGACAAAGAAAAAAATTCATATTATAGTTGCATCCTAGTTCCTTAAGCACAAAGTATTTAATAGAAATCATGTAATGAGTAGATGAGAACATTAATAAAACAGGTTTTGAGGATAATTAAGTTTGTGCCTAAGGCAATCCATTTGACAAGAATAGAAGATACCAAAAAAGACCTTTATAGGTGTTTCAGAAAATAAAGCATCCTTTCTTTTATAAAAAATGTTCAGTAAATTTTATTTGGTATGTTCAGGTAGTATAGAGGAGTTGTCAGAAGTATTTTTGTACTTTTTATTGTAAAAAATGCTATACAGAAGGGTTACAGTTACATGAGCAAGGTAATGGGTACATTTCCTATTGAGCATTGTTGCCTCCTCCTTTGTTTTCCCCTACCATCCCTTCCCTCCTACCTCCACAACTACCCCCGACCCCGCACCGCCGAAGTTGTAAAGTTCGTTTTCAACCTAGTGTTTTGTATATCTCATTGTTACAATGGGTCAACCTGTATCCTTAGTTAAGCATTTTCTATCAAACATTATTTTTTACTGAAATTTTGATTACAAGAATATAAACTTGAGAGGAATTCTAATGGCTGACTTTGTTCCAGGTAATTATGACTTATTTTTCAATTTATGGAATTATTAACATTCAGATGAGCACAAGATTTTGCACAATCATAACTGACAATTATATAAGCTGTTCAGGGCTCACTAAGAGGAAGAGATTGTGAATTGAACAAGGCAGCCACGCACATTATTTTCCTCAATTTCAATCCTATTTTCTTTCAACTTACATAAAGTTTCATAAATAATAACATTGCTTCTTTTAAAGTAAGTTTTACTATTTTATCAACATTCAATAACAAAAGGCAAGCATTCTTCTTCCATGGCTTTCATAACTTTCTCTACATGTTGAAGTAGAATTCAAAGACAGTGCACCAGACATCTCAGTTGACCTATTAATGTTTGGTCTCTGGCACAATTGAAACTATAGGAACTTCCTTCTACCATTAAAGTTGTGATTTATTTCTTTTTTTTGGGGGAGGGGGTCCAGTCGTGGGGCCTGAACTCTGGGCCTGGGCGCTGTCCCTCAGCTCTTCAGCTCAAGGCTAGCACTCTACCACTTGAGCCACAACACCATTTCCGGCTTTTTACTTTTTAGAGTTGTGATTTTTTTTTGATAAACTGTTAGTTCTTTCTCGTATTCTTTATTTTTCTTCAAAAAGAAATTCTTGGACCATGTGTTCTGCTACATCGCATTATCTGTTTCAAATCCGTGGACTTGAGAAATATAAAAATTGTTTCTCTACCCCTCTGTAGATGAATGAATCAAGAAGAGGTGGCATATATACATAATAGAGTTTTATTCATCCATCAGAAAGAATGGCATTGCCCCATTCATAAGGAAATGGAAAGACCTGGAAAGATTATATTAAGTGAAGCAAGCCAGGCCCAAAGAAAAGTAGGTTGCATGTTTTCACTCATATTTAATAACTAGAATATGTCTATGATACTCTTAACAAGGGATCACAACAGTCCAATTGCTAAGTGTATAGGACCATATATAATGAAGCATATCAAAATGAACTCCAAGAATTGGAAAGAGGAGGTTCTTATTATGTCTTATATGCAGTTATTTCTAATTTTTTCTGGTATAGTTTTCTGTACTTTTTGTCCTGTATATAAGTTTATCTGATCCATGGAAGGAAAAGGGAACCACAGAAACAGCAGGACAAAGGATGCACTCATGCAACAATGATACTCAACTAGAAACTACATTGGAAATGAACTATTCAACTTGGGGTGGGAAGGGGAGGGGGGCTAAGCCGGAGGTAATGAAGGTGGGGGTAACAGTTGTTCAAAAACAAATCTACTGCTGGGTGCTGGTGGCTTATACCTGTAATCCTAGCTACTCAGGGGGTTGAGATCTGAGGATGATGGTTCAAAGCCAGCCTGAGCAGGAGAAGCCATGAAACTCTTATTTCCAATTAACCACCAGAAAACCAGAAGTAGCACTGTGGCTCAAGTGGTAGAGAGTTAGCCTTGAGCTGAAGAGCTGAGGGACACACTCAGGTCCAGAGTTCAAGTCCTATGACCAGCAGCAGCAGCAGCAGCAGCAGGAGGAGGAGGAGGAGGAGGAGTCATTGTCTTACTTATGTAACTCCACTCATTACCTTACTTATGTAACTGTAACACCCTGTTGATCACCTTTACAATAAAGATAAAATATTATTTCTCCATTACTCAGAATATTATTCCTCTATGAAAAAAAGATTTGTATCACAATCAATTTACATAGAGATTTATATATTTACATTATGTTTTGACATCTACTATTTTGCCACCACAGTTGTCAGCTGCCTAACAAAGCTTTCTTATCTCTGATTCTGTCACTCCTATTTTTAGACATAATAAACTATAAAATAGTATAACCTAAGAAACTCATATTTCATATGTTATAGCTTAGCAGGGATTTAAACAAATGCTTTATTCTTAGCTACTCTGACATATCCATTACGTTTTTTTCCTTGTATCTGCTTTGATTTATATTGCAAACAACATATTTTAGAATATGTTTAAATTTTCAAAATCTCACTTTTTTCAACACTGGTAATGAAACTTAGAGCTTAGGTGACACATGATTTGTCGTGTTGTATATATTTAAGAAACTTGGCTCTAAGAAGATTCTAAGATAGGATTTCTTTGTGGATCAGTCATTTTACTGGACTATAAAAAATTTCCCAAATAAAAAATAAAGATTGTTCATTGTATTCATAAATTTTAGTAAAACCAGAGTGGACAAATAAAAAGAAAATGTTTACAACATAAAAAGTAAACCTACACAACTACAATAGTGACCTATCTCTTAAAGTAGAAGATACAACTGTTGGTCATTGCCAAACAATAGGCTATAAGAATACAAAGTATTCTATCAATGAGTCAATAATCCAATAAATAATGGACAAATAAGCAAACTAAAGACTTCTCAGCAGCAGCAGCAGCAGCAGGAGGAGGAGGAGGAAGAGGAAGAAGAGGAGAAAGAGGAAGCAGCAGAAGCAGAAGCAGAAGACAGATTGGCCAATACACCCCTAAAGAAATGTTCAACTTCTCTAGCCAGAAGGAAAATGCAAATCTGAACAATAGTGAGATTCCATATCACCCCAGTATGTTTGGCCATCGTTAAGAATAAGAACAACAGATTATGGTGGGGTTGTGGGAACAAAGGAACTCTAATACACTATTGGTGGCAATGTATACTCGTGCAATCACTCTGGAAGGTGGTGTGGAGATTCCTTACAAAACTAAACATAAAACTATCCTATGATTTAGCAATACCATTTCTGGGCATTTATTAAGATGATTAGAAGTAGGAGAAACTAAAGACACTTGCACAACCATGTTCATTGTGGCTCCATTCACCACAGCCAAGTTATAGAAACTGCTTAGATATTGTACGATAGATGTGTCGATCAAGTAAATGTGAATACACACACACACAAACACACACACACACACACACAGTGGAATTTTACTCACTTAACAGGAAGAATAACATTCCATTTTCAGTGAAATTGATGGACTTTAAAATATATGTTAAGTGAATTAACTCAGACGCAGAGAGACAAACAGCATACAATGTATTTCCTCTTGTGTGAGGAAGTTAGACCTAAATAATAAACATATATGCAAATATATGCAGAATTATATGCATGTATATACAAACACATTGACAAAAGTTTGTTACACTCAGGGGAGGATTCCAATGGTATAATTCCTTTGAACAACTGATGAACACATGAACAAAATGAATGCCAGGAAGCTAAAACATATTTAATTGAGGTCAAGAGAGGATAAGGAAAGAGAGAATTTTTTTTAAATAATGCAAGCCACAATGAATAAGATCTATATATAAGATATATATATATAGGGCTGGGGAGGTAGCTCAGTGGTAGAGCGCTTGCCTTGCATACATGAGACCCTGGGTTCGATTCCTCAGCACCACATAAGCAAAAAGAAAAAAGCCGGAAGTGGCGCTGTGGCTCAAGTGGTAGAGCGCTAGCCTTG
>NW_012267234.1:4225435-4226231 GCF_000151885.1 Dipodomys ordii
GTCTATTGGCCATCCTTCTTTCCTCTTCAGAGAAGTTTCTCTTTAAGTCTTTAGCCCACGTATTTATCAGGTAGTTGTTTCTTTGAGTGGTCTCATATTTTTGCCTGCTTCAACAACAATCTCCTACCTGTGCCTCTTGTACTGTAGACATACAGGCATGTACCACTATTCCTGTTCTGTTGGGAGTCTCATTAATAATGATTACAGACATGGGACACCACAACCAGATTTGAATAAGTATATCATAGTTACTGTTTACAAAATGATAAATCATTTGTTATCTAATCTTATCTCCTGAACCATAGGGACACTATAACAATTTCAAATCAGTTATATGTTTTCTCCATTAACATGTATCAAATCACTTAGTGATTTTTTTTGGTGGGTGGGTCAGTCGTGGGACTTGAACTCTGGTCTTGGGAGCTGTCCCTGCACTCTTCAGCTTAAGGAGAGTGCTCTACTGCTTGAGCCACAGTGCCACGTCTGGTTTTCTAGTGATTTTAATAAGAGTCTCATGGACTTTCCTTCCCGGGCAGGCTTCGAACCATGAACCTCAGATCTCAGCCTCCTGAGTAGCTAGGATTACAGCCGTGAGCCACTGGCACCCGGCTGACTTAGCCATTTTTAACTAAATATGTTCAATAAATAAATTGCAAAGTAAAAACATAATTTGCATTGAAAATGATGTTAGGTGGTTTCCCTTATATGTATGAGTCAAGCGGAAAAGGTCAGATAATGTGATGTCAGGAAAATGAACCCTTAGATATGTATTTTAATGTTTTTTCTTTCATGCATG
>NW_012267234.1:4226436-4270706 GCF_000151885.1 Dipodomys ordii
TGGGGGGAGGGGGGAGGCTGGGAAGGGATGTGAAGGGTAAACCAAAGGAGGAGGCTGCAATGCTTGGTAAGAAATGTACGCATTATCCTGCCCATGTCATTGTAACTCCTCTGTACAGTATGTTCACAAATAAAATTAAATTAAATTAAAAAAAAAGAAAATGATGTTAGGGTGGATGCAAGCAAACCTTGGTTGCTGTTTAATATCTGAGTATTTACCAATCTCCTGATCTGATAGCTATGTCTCCAGTTGTTGCTCTCTCTCTCTCTCTTTATGTATACATATATATATATATATATATATATATATATACATATATATATATATATATGACTCATGGTAAAAACTCTATCTCTTTAAAAAACAGGACAACCATGCTATGATAATAAATTACTGGCATACCTATTAATAGGTATATCATATACATCTGGCATTTATTTACAAGGCAAAAACCTGTCTCCCGTTTACTAGCTGAATTTTTTTATCACATATTTCATCTGTGATAAACAGGTAGCAGATTTTATTTTTATCACTTAAGACAGGTTTTATTTTTTCAGCAATCTCTAAAATATTACATGCTGATAAAGTATTTCCCAAACTCAAACCTTTTCAACTTAACTTTGGAATACTTACTATCTGGACCATAATTCTGATTTCTTATCTAGCATTCTTTGGGATTTGCTGACTGCTTAATTTGATATGTTATGGCTATTCATAATTTAAATAAAAATACATGTTAGAACAGATTTCTGTGTGACAACAGTTGGTTAATGACTCCTGCTTGCAGTTGCCAGAAAAAAAAATTACAATGGGCATTTGGAGATGATGGTGAACTTGCCAAATATTCTGTATAGGCGTTGCAGTTCGCTCAACTGATTCTTGCACCTTCTAAGCCACAGAACTTCTCTAACTCAGGCTAGATTTTACTTGGATTCGTGTTCTAGCTCAAAACTGATGTGACAACTCTATTTTCAAAATCCGTCTGCCTTGAATTGTAATCATGATTCCACACATGAGAACTATAACATAAGAAAATGCCTACATACTTTATCACTTTGATTTCAGAAATATTTCTTAGTGGTCAGCACTGGCATTATTGGACTGAAAGTCTTTGAAATTGTTTATTCTTACTCACACTTATAAGAAGGTTCCACCCTTAAATGAATGACAGACATCTTAATCTCAGGAGAAATAATGTGTTTATATACACTGCATAAGTATAAATGATTTGGGATATCTTACAGGAAAATTCCTTAGCAAAATCATGTTGCCTCTTGAAGTGATAGATGTAAACTGTCTTTTGGTACCTATGTGGTGAATATTTGTGGACCTATGATATGATACAGCAGTTCTTCTGTGGACATGGATATAGTACAGAAGTAAATCTGATTAGTCTCCTGTCCATGCGATCAAAAAGTCATCCATTTTCCAGTGAGTCCATTACATTGCAGTTGGATAAATCATGAAGCACAAGGTGAACTGACAAGGTTGTAGATGTTATTTCCATCCACGGGATGAGCAGAAGCAGGTCCAGTGAAAAAATGCAGTGTCTCTATTATATGATGATGTCATCTTAAAATCTCTTCTTCCTTCTCTGGGTAGTATATTTGCTTATCTTTCCAAGAGCAAAACTTTTGGAGAGAGAGGATAGGGAGAATGAGGAGAGGAGTAAGAGAGCCAAGGGAGGGAGGAAGAGACAGAGACAGAGAAAGAGACAGACAGACAGACAGACAGAAAGAGAGAGGGAGAGAGAGAGAGATGGAGAGAGAGGCAGAGAGAGAGACAGAGACAGAGACAGAGAGAGGAGAAGAAGAGGGAAAAGGAGAGGGAGGGAAAGAGGGAAAGATAGATTTGGAGGTATTTTCAAATCTTCAACACCCCTCTTGTCTCTCTGTCTCTCTATTTCTGTCTCTGTCTCTCTTTCACACATACAGTTTTAGCAAATATAGAAACTAATTCTTAGCCTTTTCTATTAAATACATACATGTAAACCATACAGAAATTCATAGTAATACCAATATTTATTATTTAATAATAATATTGTAGCCAATCTTTCTTTCCTCTCTCCCTTTCTTTCCTTTTTCTTTTCCTCCCTCCCTCCTTTCCTCCCTCCCTCCCTCTTTTCCTCCCTCCCTTCCTCTCTTCCTTCTTTCCTTCCTCCTTCCTTCCTTCCTTTTGTTTGCTTGCTTTTCTTCAATGAAAAAATAAAGATGACTGTCCTAGAGTTTCCAATTTGGATACAAGTATTAGGAAAAGTTCCTCAAAGCAGATCAGTCACCATAAAATCTTATCTATGTTGTCTTCAGAGTTATTTATTCTATCTTCAAAGCCTCAAATTCTTAATTTTTTGAGATTATATCTAAGCTAATAGAACTAAGCTAACTTCTCTTATAAACAGCCAGCAAAGTACAAAGTATAGAAAAGGAGTTTTTAATCATATCTCATTTCTGCACATGCTAATTTTCCTAGACATTTGACTTCAAGCGCTATGACCAGTTTATCATTAGAAGAGGACAGAGTTCCCAAAGGAAACTCTGAAAAATAAATACTAGCACCCAGATAGATTGTGGTGCTGATTGGAATGAATGTTTGGAAACATATACTGACATAAAATATCACCTTCTTAACAAGTGACATTAAAGTAGAGATATGATAGATTCTCATCAATGACACTGTTTACCTTGTTATAAATAAACTCTAACTTACTGCACAACAGCCTCTTCATTTCCCTACTGTATTCATACACACACACACACACACACACACACACACACACACACACACACACACACAGTGTTATCATAGGAACCAGTTCTTAGGCATGCTAACCTAAAAAAGGTACCGTCATTGATAAATTAGTTTGAATGGCACTCAAAGGCTTGCATCATCTATATTAAGCCTTTATTTATAACCTCAGTTCCCATGATACTTTAAAATCTAGTAGCCTGGCACTTTTCCCAATTAAAAGGTCCCTTTACTGTTTAAAATTGAGACTCAGGCTTTGAGATCCCCGGTCAACTCACTAAGCAACTCTTTGGCGCTTTCCTTGGCATCATGCTTCCTCTTTGTAAAGTAAAAGGTTAAGCAAAACAGATGTCTGTTTAGGAAAGCCATTTGCTTGCTGCCTTTTAGCAAGAAAGCTACAGTCTATATTGCACTACATTGCATCTAATTGAAATGATTACCAAAAAAAAAACAACAAACATGGTGGAGAAGACTATGACACCAATTGTGGTTGAGAAATGACATGATATGCGTTATGCTCTGAATGTTGGCATCTCTCCAAAGGTCATATGAATTGAATAGTTAACAGGAGAGTTTATAGACTGGAGCTATTGAAAAGTAGTTAAGTCATGAGAAAAAGGATTTTATCAAGCCATTGAAGATAGCATATCACTAGTTTGAGGAAAGAGAGAATCAAGGCACCATCGAGAGAGAAGATACCCTAAGTATCAGGTACCAGATTTGTCTGTGTTTGATCATGGTCTTCCCAGCCTCTAAAACTATGAGAAGTGAATTCATACTATTTAGAAATCACCTGGTCTAAAGTATTCTGTTATGTCAGAACAAATGGTTTAAGACAGTGTGAAGAAAAAAAAACAGCAAACATTAACCTGGATTCCCATTCTTGTTTTTGTCCATCTTGTATATTATGGAATGCTTTTATTTTGTAGATTTATGATGCTTACATTGGTTTAACAATCACTGGCGCACAAGCTCTTTGAAAATTCAGACAGAAAATCACGTGTGACTGAAAATATCAAGGTTAAATCAAATATATTGTAATGTTTCAAAACAAAAAATTAATACAATGATAATGATATAACTCCTGCTTTTATTTTATATATATATATATATATATATATATATATATATATAAAATAAAGAAGAGCCATCACAATATTTCTTTCCACTCTATTTCACTTCATTCTATCTCACAGGAGTAAACTAAGTTTAAGAAGCTCAGAAACAAGCCAGGCACGGTGGCTTATGCCTGTATCACTAGCTCCTTAGTATGCAGAGAACAGGTGGCTTGCCTCTAATCCTGGATACCAAGCAGCAGAGATCAGCATACTTGTAGTTCCAGATCAGCCAAGGCAAAGTGCTTGGGAGATCCTATCTTAACAGACCAGCCAAACATAGTGATATACTACTGTGATTCCCAGCTAACTTGGAGGCATAGGTAGGGCTTCTGTGGCCTAAAGCTAGCCAGGGCATAGAACACAGATCCTATTTAGAAAATATGCAAAAAGGGCTGGTGTTGTGACTCTATTTGTAGAATCTTTGACTAATAAGCACAAGGTCCTGAATTAAAAACTCCAGTATCACCTAAAACAGAGAAAGAAAAAAGGAGAGAGTTAAACATCTCAAAACCTCAAAACAACACATTGAACTGAATATTCTTTTAATTTTCTAATTGACTTTATAGCAGCATTTATTGTGTATGCAATAGTATGAAGTATATAGGTACCTAACCTATTTTTGCAAATCTATCGCCTCTAAGCAGCAAACAGCATGGAATATGTCCTACTTATCAAGGAACTAACAGATTTATTTATTTACAGAGATGTAACATCTTAGTGCAAATTCTAAACAATGTAAAACACAACAATTGATATTATTTAGACAACTGTTAGGTCTAATTAGCTGGATTCAATTGTTTTACATCTCAGTCTATACATTCTCAGAGGAGAAAATCTATTCTCAAGGTACATTTAAGTTAGGTAATCAATTATGTACTGCCAAAATAGTTCTGAGGGTACATAAAATGTCAAAATTCATATACCTGATTTTTTAAAAATTATTTTGTGTATGATATGTGAATGAAAAAAATTTTGTTTTGAAAACACAATATTCTGAAATGGAACAATCCTCAAAATTATTTTCTTCTAGTCTAGTATTGATAAGACCCACAGATCTGGCACAAAAAAAGAGAAAGCGAGTTATCTACAATTAAGAAAGTACAATTGTAGGGCTATTATTGCCTTTTAGTTCCCCAAAGTTTGTGGAGTGAGTTTTGGCTTCTGATCTTTAGAATGTGATACTTTGTTGAAGAGTTTAAATAATAGTATACTCATGATGCATAGCACATGTAGGTCAGATGAGATGATAAAAATAAACTGGAGAAAAATGAAACCAAAGAATTGAGCCATTTTCTTATTTATTTAAATTTTATTGTACAGGTGATTTCCTGAGTGGTTACAGTCGCATAACTCAGGTAATGAGTACATTTCTTTTTGGATAGTGTTACCCTCTCCCTCTTATTCTCCCTTTCCCTTCCCAACTACCCTTCCCCCCCCATTATATTTAATTTCCCACATAGTCTTTAGTGAGTATCACAGCTGAATTACTTCCCCCTTTATCCCACTATTTTAGTGATTCCCCTTCCCTTCCCCAAATCAGATAAACATATATAAGACAAAGGGTACAGAAATTAAATAAAAACACAAAGGGGAAAACAGAAAGAAAAATACTCACATGAAAAAAATTCCCACAATTCTTCTTCAGTGCAGATATTACACTTAGATTCAGCAAAGCTGAATGAAGACTTCTCTAACTAGCCCCATAGATAAAGTGAGGGATAAGATTCAGAGAGTGTACATGGCTTAATTAAAAACAAAGAGACTGTGAGTGGACAGAGAATTACATATTCAGGATAGGACATTAGCTAAATCAGCCTCTTGGTGAACATCGGAGCCTGTAAGTGTAGGACGATCAGATGCACAAGGAGAGTTGAAAGCAGATCCAACCAGTCACGCACGTCATTTACATGAGTGGATGCCTTCACACTGTTTCCCAGAGGCTGGATTCTTCCCACATGCAGAAACTTTTTTGGAGGTAAAAAAGTGATGAGGGAACTACAAACCTTGATAAGTCATCACTTCAAATTGAAATCTTACTTTACTAGAACTCTCTCCTTGCGCAATGATCCACCCCCTAGAGCAAAGTAAGGAGGGTTGGTTATGCACATTAGCAAGGCCAGATTCCCAAACATGCTAATATCTTTTCTTTTTCTATCAGAATTGAACTCTGTGTTGAGTTGTATTCTGTTCCTAGGGTCCTTGTGTTGTATCCAATGGTGTTAGCCATTGGCCTGTCAGAGAGTAGAAAAACATAATTTCCAAGCAAATCATCATGTAAAGAAACTCATTACGCTGTATTATTCAGCCTTCAGAAACTCAAACTCATTTTCTTCTCTCCTGAAGCTGCCTAATTTGGCACTTGAAACCAAAGTCTTGTAAATTAATTTGAAATAAGATCGCAATTACATTAATATAATATGCAATAAGATCACAACTACAGACATTAATATGTGTATGCACCAAGATACATCCTTAAATCATACTTATAAATGTTTAAATAGGGATACAGGTTGACCCATTGTAACAATGATATGTACAAGACACTATGTTGAAAAACAAACTTTACAATTTAGGTGGGGGAGGAGTGTAGTTGTGGAGGTGGGAGGGAAGAGATGGTAGGGGAAAAACAAAGGAGGAGGCAACAATGCTTGATAAGAAATGTACTTATTACCTTGCTCATGTAACTGTAACCCCTCTCTGCAGTATTTTCACAATAAAAACTTATTAAAATCATACTTATGGAAGAATTCATTAATCAATTAATTATTTGAATGAAAATTTGAGCATATTAACAGTAAAACACAGTAACATACTCATATCATTTTTTTTGGTACCAGTCTTGGAACTTGAATTCAGGTCCTGAGTACAATCCCTGCACTTTTTTTTTCTTTCAAGGGTAACATTCTAAGCATAGCTCCACCTTTGACTTTTTAATAGTTAACTGGAGATAAGAATCTCCAGTCTTTTTGAAACATGATCCTCAAATCTCAGCCACCTGAATAGCTAAGATTATAGCTAGAATTACACCAGTGTCTAGTAACTGATATAATTTTAAACACTTAATTGAATGCATCTTTAGATGTGTTGCATTCAGCTCTAGAAATGGCATAGATTATGTCACCATTTTTTATGGGTTTCAATAGCCGTGTGAGGTTATAAAATAATCTATTTCACAGGTGATCATGTCAGTTAATAAATGTAATTGATCAGTAATTATTCTTTGGTGACTAGTACCAATGTAGAAATGTGAGGTTCAAAAGTAGTTTTTCCTACAGACTTGCTAAGTATTTCTTGATGTTTCTCAGTTCTACTGTATTTTTATGTTTTTTTCTTCATTGATACCTTTAGCCTGCTCCTACCAATCATGATTCCATTTCTCCTTTGTAGCTGTGTAGTACACTTAATGGCCCAATTATCTTATTTGGTAAACATGTTTAATTCACATGTCTATGATTTTTAATTCATATAATAGGGCAGAACTGTAGAAAGTGGATACAATGGGTGATTAGATGATTGATGTTGCATAGCTTTAGCTACACTTTGAATATTCCAACAGATACCAGGCAAAAGCAAAGTTTGCCTTTCTGTCTTAAGTGCTAGGGGACATAAATAATGAAATGCTTACACTCAGAGGCAGCAACTCCAACGACTTCTCTCCTCCCTGCTGCTGCAAGGCAGGAAGCCAGAGTCCAACTTGAATTAGATCTCTTCACAGTACAGGTAACTCACCTCATTCCTTCCCCATGTCCTGCCTCCTGTCCCTGACCACCCCCAGTGGCTGTTCCCCTGCTCTCATGATGCTTGCATAACCCCATTGAGACTACTTCTGAGATAAATTTGAACAACAAACTGTAGAACACTCATAGAACCATGAGTTACAATAAAATGTATCAAAAGTGAACGGAGACCTGGAAGTATCAGCTCATCCCAGAAGAGAATGTGTAAGTACTTTATATCTTAAGCGTTGCTCTATTTTAATTCTACTCAATGACACAAACAATTATGGTAGCTCTGGTCACTTGAATAGCTATGGAAGGTCTCAGAAATATGAAGAACTATTTATGATTGGACTCCTCAAATATTCAACAAATTATTTAACTGATTGGTAATAATGTGTTTTGATTCCTTTTATTTTCATGGCACTGCTCAAAGTAGTCTAGATGTATGTATATATATATATATATATATGTATGTGTGTATGTATAACTATCCCTATATATATATATATATAATATTCCCAATAATTCTATTGAGTATTTTTTTTGTGTGTCCTGTTGTGGGGCCTGAACTCTGGGCCTGGGTGCTGTCCCTCAGCTCAAGGCTAGCGCTCTACCTCTTGAGCCACAGCACCACTTCCAGCTTTTTTCTTTTTTCTTATGTGGTGCTGAGGATTGAACCCAGGGCCTCAGGCATGCAAGGCAAGCCCTCTACCACCTTCCCAGCCCCATCTATTAATTTGATTCTATTTACAGGCAACAAAATAAGGCATAAAAATTTCAACGAGTGCAACTCAGTTTTGGTGCTAGATCATCTTTTCAGAATGTTCCGAATTGAAGCACAAAGATGTTCCCTGGCTCTCCTGCCATCAGTGAGCTGATTTTAATGGAAAGTTTAGGAGTAAATATGGGATAAAGTACTTTGTGCATTTCAGACCAAGTATAAATATACTTAGCTATCAGTATTATTATAGACACTTTACTAAGAAGATAGATGTGATAGAACTCAGGCATGCTCTAACAGCCTCTAATCCACTCCTCAGTGGATAGGCCTTAGCTATGATAAAGCTATAAACATGCAGGTGAGTGCATAAACTAATGAATGAAGGGATGCTTGGAGTATACTTCTCTGATTTATCTTCTGCAGAGAAATAGTTAATCGGTCTTTCTGAAATAGTGCAATGGTCAATGTGTTCAGATTACTGTGTTCTATTTGCCAAAGAAATCATAACCTAACTGTCATGGAAGGATTGTCATCTCAACATTCCCTTGGTGAGTATAAATGCAAAGTCCATCCAATGGAACAGGGAATGTTAGGCTTTTATTGTATACAAATCTGACTACCTTAGACAAACACAGGGAAATCGATTATCTCAACCTAATATCATAAATAGTGTAATTCTGAAGACAATTCTGAAATTAGATTGTCATAAACAAGAACATTAGATGACAATGGGAAGTATCCTGTAGCTCTTTATGTATATTCTGAAACTCTTTGAAAATTCCATGTAACAAGCAAGAAAATAAAGCCAACAGTTCAAAGTGACATAGCTGAAAAGATACTGGGCTTCATGAATGAAGTTTATCTAAATCAAAAGCCACTGACCTTGTACATAGAAGTTATTAGTCTTGTATATTATATTACACATATTGCAATATGTATGATCAATAGTATGTTATATATTAACTTAACTAGTAGTATATAGTGCATATAATAAAAAGGTCAATTTTATTTATTGATTTATTCAATACCATTCATTAATATACAAATACATACAATATCAAATTTCACAAGTTTATTATTGAGAAATCAGGATTGTAACATTTAATGTCAATATCTATTTTGTGGTTTGTTCTAATATATCATCAAATTTTATTTATTCATTGGTCCTTTATCAACTCTCTGGTACACAAAACACAAATGTTAATCCTTATTTTGTAGATGGGAAGTTTCATGCTTAGATAAATACTTTAGCTTTGTTTCTACATTTTATGGGCTGTTGTATTATTCTTCATCTATCTGAAATGATGAAATTTATGCCTTCTTTTGTCACCAAAATTGATGCTTTTCTGAATATATTAGAAAATTTAGTGTGGATTTTTATAAATTAAGGGGGCCAAGTGTTGTGACTAATTTCTATTTTTTTATTGTGAAAATACCATACAGAGGTGTTACAATTACATGGGCAAGATAGTGAGTACATTTCTTATCAAGTATTGTTGTGGCTTCCTTTGTTTCCCCTTCCTCCCCGCCCCCTCTGTCTCCCACTCCCAAATTTCACTAAATGGAGATTAGGGCCCTCATGAATTTTCGAGGTGATATGGTAGAACGTTTCTTCATGGTGAAGCTGAGATTCAGGCTTGTCTGAATTCAAAGCCTTAGCCATTTTCTTTTATACAAGACTAAACCATGTAAGGTATTCACAGCTGCAGGAACCACAAATTATTGTCCTGAGATCAGAGTTTTGGGCTATCTGCTCAGTCTCATACTTGACTTTTATTTTGTTTATGTTGTCTCAGAGACTTCCCTGGTGACATTCTTGTCTTTCAATGATCTCTTCTCTTAAAGCAGTTTTATATCTTCAAGTTTAACTGTGCCTGCATATAACATTAATATGCAGAATGTTTCCTTGTCTGCCTAAAACCTCCTCTTTACAAGTGGCTGAGACCAACCATTGGAATTGTTTGTCCTATTATATTGAGGGGGAGTGACAGGTCATCACTTTCTCAAAGAAATGGTGCTCCAACAAGATGTGCATAGAAATTAAAGTTCTAGATCACATTTGTTTCCTAGTTTTACTGTGATCACATTTTTTTCTCCTCCTTGTTTTTTTTTTTGTAATGAATCCTTATTTGTTTAATGATAGTGATTAGATGCTTTAAATTACCAGAAATCAAATCCATTTCCCTCAGTACTCGGCCTCTAGTTGAGAACTGTCAGTTGTGTGTAATCTAGGCTCCATTTCATAATCGTACTAAATACACACAAACAAGCATCTGTTGCAGTAATTTAAATATTTTCTCCTTGTGCACTATATGTATATTAAAAACAGCATGTGCTATTTGAAATATTAGTTGTGATCTTGGATTAGAATATTTTGGTTGTGAATAGCCAGCATATAATGATCACAAAATAAATGAAGCAGAGCATACCTTTCAGACTCAAATAGGCTCATCTTCCACTTGACTGTGTATTTTCCATTTATTATTCTGGGTCACGTTTCAAAGCACTTACCATCCACACCTCTAAGAGGTCACACCTCTCCTTGCTTTAGGTGATTTTTAAAGACAATAACCCCTTTTCTTAAACTATCCTGAGATTCAAATACAATTATGACACTTGCTACCTTGAAATAATAATGCTGATTGAAATTATAATAGAAATAGAAAATTAAAATGACAAGAAGCAGGCCCTGCAGTCTAGACAAATGTATATCTCATAGAACTCAAAGAAGAAGAGGATTGCTGGAAAATATTGCTGTGAAATTGATTTTTGGAGTATAATGTTAATAAGTATAAGGGAGGCCTGTACGGTTTGTGTAGAAAGTGGTGATTCATACCACACTATTTTGGGTATAGCGGCTCCTGGTATGAAGTAGTACCTGTGAGTAGCTCTACGTGAATAATCACATGTTTGAATACATGCACATGAATATATGTGTAGATGCTTGTGCTCTGTATGCGTATACACATATACATATACAAATACATGGTACCATGCAACTTCAGCATTGGTTTGACAGGAATGATGAAGAATCCAGAGAGAAGGAGAAGCCAAGAGAAGTACCTCCATGTGAATGTGAGGTCAGTCACAATATAGAAGCTGTTGCTTAGCCTATGTTTATCTTGGTATAACCCTCAGTATGTATATCCAGCTAGATTGACACTTGTGTGGTGTGGCAACCCCATGCCCCATTTCATCCACCAAGAAGTGTTCTCTCTGACTTCCTATTTTTCAGGGCATACTCCCAATGACCCAGTGAGAGTATGTGTTTCAACAGCATCCCTGACTGCCTATTTTATACTTGTAAGTATAAGTGTAATGGTCTCCCTCTGCATCTGGTAACGGATACCATTAATTAAGCCTGACAAATTAATGATAGGCTATATTAAACACATTTGTCTAAGCATTTCACAGTTATATCCTGCTTCCACAGGAAATCATTTGGAGTGAAAGAAAAACTATTTATAATTCTGGATTCCCCTCTAAAGGTAGGTTTCCTAATCTAAAAATTACCACAGATAAAAATTACTACAAATAAAATCCATCACATGCTTTTCACCCCAGACTGGCAGAATTTCCATGAACCAATGTATTGGAGGCCACATTGTAAATGTTAAAAAAAGCATTAACAAATTCACATTGTCATTCAGATAAACATTGGACTCAGGGTCTATTGCTCTCTCCTAGTTTTTTCACTCAAGGTGGTACTCTACCACTTGAGTTACCTCTCCACTTCTGGCTTTTTGCTAGTTAATTGGAAATGAGAGTCTCAGGGACTTTCTTGCTTTGCTAGCTTCAAACCTCAATTCTCAGCTCTTGTTGATCTGAGTATAGTAGGGTTTCAGGCATGAGCCACAAGTGCCAAGCCAAACACTGTTCATTTAATAAGACAGGTACTTCCTATTCTGGGTTTCTTAAATTGTATCTATTACAGCTCTATTACAATTAAGTTGAGTTACTTGCTTACCTGAAAATGCAACTTGAGGTTTTCATATCTTCTTTAATGACTTCATGCAGACAAGCAGGTTTTGATTGTGCTGCTTAATTCAACCTACATTGTAGGGAGTTACAAAGCATATCTCATTTCTATGTTGTTCCAATGCCTGGAAATAGGTAGTTTACTGAGCAGAACATTTCTTTATACATTCACTTGCCTAACTACATGTTAGGTGTTTTGTCAAGGCTAGTGTTATCAAAGGAAATGAGCAGGAGATACATGGAGAACAATTCAAACATACAGAGAATACCAGCTCTCTGTGCCCAGATATCAGGTAGTTTAGAAAGTGGAAATGGTAATGATGAGGTCTCTAGCTGATACATGTGGCCTCAATTAAGAAGAGAGAGGGTGGTCAATAAGAATTGAGTTTTATTTTTATACTTTTTTAATTGTAAAAATACTGTACAGAGGGGTTACAGTTACATGAGCAAGGTAATCAGTACATTTCCTATCAAGCATTGTTATCTCCTCCTTAAAAGTTTGCTTAGCTACATAACAGAGACTATATAAGAATATGACATGTCTTCCCATTTTATGTAAAGACCCAGCTAGATTAGTCTGTTTTAAGATCTAGTAAAAGGGGCCTTACCTCAAAGCTAACCTGGCAATAGCTCAGTTAGGAATAGAGAACCATATTATTTTAACTCTTAATAACTTGGGCTTAGAGTTATCTAGAGATAACAGAACTAAGCAGTCTAGAGATGCTCCCTTGCATTGAGCTATAGCATTTAAAATATCCCTCTACATCAATCATTTGTGTTGAAGGGATCTAGGAGGGAGACAGAGAGATCAAGACACAGACATAGATGCAGACACAGACACAGAGACATAGAGACAAAGAGGGAGTTATATATTGATCAATAAGAGCTGGGTGATCTAAGTTGGGTGCCTGTGGCTCACAACTGTATTCCTAGCCACTCATGAGGCTGAGAGCAGGAGGATGGAAGTTAGAAGCCAGCCCCAGACTGAAAAGACAGGGAGAGCTGGAGGTGTGGCTCAAGTGGTTGTGTGCCATCTGTGAGAAACCTGAACTTTTTTCCTACTCTAGAAATATCCCTCTACGTGTAGGCCTATCTTTTCATCTGAAATAGTTGTTCAACAAGTAAGAGTCTGAAAGGATACAAAATGTTTTACTGCCATGTGTCAGGTAGCTTGATGCATTTCATGCCTGGATAAAGCCAAATGAAATTATAGCTGAAGGAGATAGTACAGCAAATGTTCCTCCTTAGAGGAGGGAATAAGGGATATGTCTCCCACGGAGAAACTGATGGTGACAATGTATCTGACTCATATTTTAATTGCCAGAATAAAATTAAATAGCCATAAGTTCAGACATGTTAATGAGCAAGAAGCAGAATTGTGGTTTTTTTTTTCCTCTGCCTATTGAATTGTCTAATGTTTGCTGAAAGGAACAAACAGAGCATTCTGGATCCAAATAATCCCCTGAGGTCTTGTAAGTCTTTTAACTTGCAGATTAACATCCAGTGGCCTTTTACAAGGCCCTTGGGAGAGGATACTAATTCTTCAGCCATAAATTTCTACCCAAAAGACAGAAGTTTAAACAGTTTTTTTTTTGAGCTCGTTCTGGTGGAATTTCATTAAATCGGGATATAATAAAATATAAATCCGACTTTTAATGTGTTTTTAGCAAATCTTTGGCACAATTATGGGTTTCTTTTTCAGCCTACATAACTTACTTTGCTATTCCTCTTTGTAAGATGATATTTGTTACTTTTTATATATTAAAGAAGACTTTTATTTTTATTAATTTGAAGATAAGTACTATCAGAGAATGCCTTTATTTCACATTAGTACTTTGCTTTAGAAAATGTGTGTCATTGTAATTTTAGCTTAAGAGTCTAGCATACATTGACTATTTTGGTTAGTCCACATGGGTGACTTGTAGAAAAGATATGACAGAGTAACAATGAGTAATAAGTCATGTTAGCAAACGTCTTGTTTATTGGAGATTGTGTACCTGATTGTTCTAGATATGCTGTGTTAGCAGAGAAAATTTGGCTATATGTTGATTGCTCATTCACTTATTCCACAATGTATATTCTGTAGATTTCAAATATCTCAGGTCCCAGGAATCAGATTATTGAGATTTTTCACTACAAGAAGTGTGAAAGAGTAGATCCCCTTTGGAATCACAAGTGAGTTCTTCTACTCTTGGATCTCTACGGGAAGTACAAATTATTGGGGGGTTTACTTGTCTAATGGAGTGGCAGAGCCACAGATGCCAGATGCGAAAAGAAAACTTACTGGTCTTGCATGTTTTATTTTCATAAAAAGGTTTTACTATAAATTTTTAAATATAGCTCCTCAGAAATTTTTTAACAACCAAGTAATGCATTCTTTCTTAAGCAATGATACGAATAGTAAGCTGGGTGTTGGTGGCTCATGCCTGTAATTCTAGGTACTCAAGAGGTAAAGATCTGAGGATCATGATTCAAAGCTAGCCTAAGCAGAAAACTCCATGAAACTCTTCTCTCTAATTAACAACCAAAAAGCCAGAAGTAGAGCTATGGCTCAAGTTATAGCATTAATTTTGAGCAAAAATGATCAGGAACAGAGACTAGGCCCTGAGTTCAAACCTCAGGACTGGCACAAACACATACAAAAGAAGTTGTGGTACCCATTAGACCTAATGTTTATATGTGTGTATGTATGTATGTGTATATGTGTTTATGTGATAACCACCTATATACTTGTGTATTTTTCTATGACAATTTAACTCCATATTAATGCTATGATTAAAATAGTAATTAGAAGGAATTGATCTACAAATTATTTTAAGAAAATATATTTTAACAAAGTAGACTGAGTAGGAAAGGACTATTTGTTGTATGAAAGGAGCATACTACTTTCAAAAATTTATTATATTAAGTGAAGTAAGCCAGACCCAGAGAAACATAGATCCCATGGTTTCCCTTATTTACAATAATTGGTATATGCCTGAGACAAACAGAATAGGTCAGATAAAGTGATGTTAAGCAAAGTGAATCCCCAATATAAGGACACAAGTGGGTTTTTCTTTCTTGCTATTGCTTCTAATGTATTTATAAGGTAATATGTGATTTTTTTTGTTGCTTTGTATGCCCCTCCCCTGCCACGATATAACCCCTGTTTTCATTTGATGTTGGTATAATTTTGTGAGGGTAAAACTGTTTAAACAGGGATACAGTTTGATACAAGACGCTATGTCAAGAAACGAACTTTACAATTTAGGTCAGGGTGGGGGGGTAGGGGGTGAGAGGGAATGTAGTGGTGGAGATGGGGGGATGGTAGGGGAAAAACAAAGGAGGAGACAACAGTGCTTGATAAGAAATGCACTCATTACCTTGGTCATGTAATTGTAACCCCTCCTCTATACAGTATTCTCACAATAAAAAACACTCAAAAAAAAGAGAGAAAGAAACATAGTTCTTGATTTTGATGAACTCAAAGCAAGGGATAGCTTATTAAAAAATTAGAAATGCTGTATATTATTTTCTGTTTAGAGAATTCAATGTGGATATGTTTCTTACTGAGGTAAGAGGCTCACAAATTAGAGGAAAACCCAAGTTATAGAGTGAGACACATTGTAAAAATAAATAGCTAAACAAATACATAAAATTTACCTTCCTGATTGTTGGCCTATCTTACAAATCTACATATATTGTATGCTTTCAAAAATCCATAATTAATGTAAATATAAGTAGGAAAATTGTAATCATTGGGGGATGGCAATGTGGCTTAGTGGTAGAGTGCTTGCCTAGAATGCATGAAGTCCTAGTTTCAATTCCTAAGTACTACATAAACAGAAAAAGCTAGAAGCTGTGCTGTGGCTCAATTAGTGGAGTGTTAGCCTTAAGCCAAAGAAGCTCAAGGACAGTACGGAGGTCCTGAGTTCAAAGCCATAGGACTGACAAACACACAAACAAAAAGTAATCATTGATTTATGACTTTAAAATATAAAATCGTTTGGTAACTATTTAAAAGAAAACTCCTACTTCAAATGTGGGATTAATTTGAAACTGTTTTTTTAATAAGCTTAAAGTATTTGCAGAGAATTTGAGCACACATGAGTCTAAAATCTGATGAATATCACAAAGTGCCCTATTTCTTCGAATGACAGAAGTATATTTTTATTGTTGCTTTCTTGTCAGTCTTATAACAGCTTTGTGTAAGGATTAGACATTTGAAAATATCTAATGTAGCAGCTGTGTAATTCAGATTCTCCTTTTCCATGTCTTCCTGTAAGTGTCTGTTTAAATTGCTGTTGGTGATAAATTTCCCGAACTGGTTTTTGTTTGGCTTATGTAGGTTGTAGTATGTAAACACTTGTTCCCTGCTAAACTAGTGCAGCTAAGAGTTAAGACAAAGTCCTCAAAATCTTTGGCCCAATAACTATTTTTATGTTTTCATGAGTTTCTTGGAGTGCCATGGAACTTGCTTTCTGTGCTCAGGCAGAAAATATAAAATTCTCTCTTATTCTTTGGTACTTTCAAGAATCCCCAAATCAACCAGAGCTCAGAGCCTAGAATATTCTCTGTGTCATGTTTACATTCCTAGGTACACACAGACATTCCTGTATGTGTAACAGGAACTTCATGAAAGGCCTTTTATTAATTTTGCATTTTCCAACTTTTGGTTTTATGTGTTTCAGTCAACAACTACTTCTTCCTCCTCCCTTTTCTTCTTCCACCTCCTCCTCCTCCTCTTCTTCTTCTTTCTTTTCCTTCCCATTAGCATCACTGACTCAGAGTGTATGTTCAGCCAGTGTCTTTCACTGATCTTAACAAATACTTTCAATGGATGATGGTTTTTCCATTGCAAAGTCAGATCAATAAAGATGGTCCCTCAGAAGGCTTTTCTCTGAAACATCTAGACTCATCAGATTATATCTGGTGGCAATCCTCTGAAACATCTAGACTCATCAGATTATATCTGGTGGCAATCCTAGGGCAATGGAAATTTTAGAAAGTTTTAATGCTGTTTTCTTTTTTTTTCCCCCATAGGCTCTTGGCTGCTGGTTTACACTATGCTCATGGATGAATTAGTTTCCAAGCTATTTTGAAGATCATAGACAGATAGGAAAGAGATTAAAAATACCACAAGACTCATTACCCTTACTGTTGTTATCCTGTTTGCATTTTTAGGACAATTTGTTTAATTTTAAAAGTGCTTCAAAATGAATTGTACTAATTTTGGTCACTGTGGTTTCTTTTGTGAAGTCACAAATATTTGAGGAACCATATGCCATCATTCTATTTCCATTGATATCGTTCTATTGCTTCACTTCAGATTGTTTTAGATTGAGCTTTAAAGAAAAGCCACTAAATGGTTAGATTTTCCTTGGAAAGTGTTCTTGACACAGAACACATTGAAAGTAGGCTGGATTCTCAAATGCTTGATCATGGCAAAGTTAGAGAAGCAGATTTGTTTGAAAAAAAAAGACAACTCACAAAAGAACAACCATGATTAAAAGATGGTTTTGAGAACAGATGTGCATTTATGTCTGTTTAGGTAATGGTCTTCCAAAACAAAATTTATTCCTTTCTACTAATTGTTACCATATAGTCGAAGTGCAAAGTTTAAAATGTAAATAACTGAATAGTTTTACTTACCACAGCTGAGGGGAAAGTAAAAAAAATATATTTGAAGGAATTACTAAAGGGTGAAAAGAGTTCTTTATATATATATATATATATATATATATATATATATATGTGTGTGTGTGTGTGTGTGTGTGTGTGTGTGTGTATAAACACATATACCTATACATACATCTATATTACTGAAGATTGAACTAGACAAATGCTCTATCACTTAGGCTGTCTCTCATTTTTAAAATTTATTTTAAAAATCCATTCTTATTTCATTCTGGTCCAATACACAGACACATCATGGAGATGTGTATTACCAGATTTTGAATCTGGTAATTGCTAGTGATTTGACCCTATGCAAGTCGGGTTTTTTTTTTTTTGTTTGTTTGCTCACTTTCTTGTTTTGTTTTGTTTTCAGTGTCTTTTTTCAAAATTCTATGAATTATCAATAACTAGTAACCATATTATCTTTTTAAATTGAAATTGTATTTCTATAAAACAATTCATCGTGAGAGAGTTTTTATATAGCTAATGGAAAAGACAAGATGCTAGCTAAGACATCTGGGGGCAATTCAGAATTTAGTAGCTAAGGAGCAGCACTATCAGCTCAGGGATTTATGATATCTCAGAACTGCTACTATCCAATGATGTCATAAGAGAACTTAGAGAGGTAGCCCAGGCACAGTCCATAGTTACTGCCATATTTAGAAACTCCTTTCTAAAAATTTCAAAATCTTGAACTCATACAACTTAAACTAGCTAACTATCTTATTCCTCTGTAGAACTATAAACACTTTGAAATGTGAATGAAGTTTAAATTTTATACCTAACCTATCACATGCATGAACTTGCATGAAAAGATAAAACTTTCAGATATAAAGACTGATTTCTCCTCAGTGTATGCCAATTCGATGGCACCAGAAATTCGGATTATATCAAACCATCACAAGGCAAAAGCAGGCCCTAGTCTGATTGTTAAAAAATACTCCAACACAATGTTTCTGAGTATTGTTTAGAATTATTTCAAAAAAGCTTCAAACACAAAGTAGCCCTTAGAGAATAAAAAAAAGGCTGAAGTATTCAAGTTTGTGGGCACATAAAATGCACGTAATGTTGTTTGTTCTTACAGAGGGACGCACAGAATTATGGATTGAGAACTGCAGGATTTTTTTATTCTCTGCTTTTTTTTGCAAAGTAGTATGTAAAGCATATATTCAATTGAGATTCTAAATACTATCTGGAGCTTAGAATTGGGATGCCAAGGATGTGAGCTGTATCACCATGGAAACAAGGCATACTTGCCCTCTCCATCTTTTTCTCTCCATGAGTATCTTTCAATATGGATTCTCCATGCTTTCCAGAGAAGCTGGAAACATTGGTCATTACAAACTGGAAAATGATACCGAGACAAGACTGTATAATCCTCTACTTCCTAAACATCATTATCACTTTTCGAAAAGCCTACAAACAAAAAAATCATTGATAAAATATTATATTTCACTGATAAGGGTCTGATACTTTCATGATTAATCTTGGCACAACCTAGAAATTGAGGACCCCTGATAATAAACAATTCTGCTAATAAGTAAAGGATTTTGAATTGTAAGTCAGAGATATTTTGAATTCCGGATATTTTCTCTCTTAATATTTATATGCCTTTCTGGTAGTGACAATAAAATAAATTATATGATATATTACTTAAATTTTGTATTTATTTCATAGATATAATTTATTAAATATGTAGATAGATAGATACCCTTTATGTTTGCTTCTGTTTCCAATCTATAGAATTGGAAAAATGTACTCTTACATCCATGAAACCCAAACACTCTGGAGTTTAGTAAACTATACTATATTCTTAGTATTTTGCTATTGTTCTTTCAGTATGTGCTTTTCATTTTTAATTTATCTGAAAGAAAGTATTTGGCTGTCCAAATAAAGGATTATTTTCTCTCTTTTGATATTTAAAAACAGAACAAGCTGAATGCATTCTTTAAATTGTGGATCCTGCATTGATAATGACTATTTTTGTTTGTTTGTTTGTTTTTGGGTCCAGTTGTGGGGCCTAAACTCTGGGCCTGGGCGCTGTATCTCAGCTCTTCAGCTCAAGGCTAGCGCTCTACCACTTGAGCCACAGCGCCATTTCTGGCTTTTTTTTCTTTTTGCTTATGTGGTGCTAAGGAATTGAACCCAGGGCCTCAGGCATACAAGGCAAGCGCTCTACCACTGAGCCACCTTCCCAGCCCGATAATGACTATTTAACAGAATTTCAGTATTGTATATTTCATTTTGGTGATCCAATTAAACATCAGCATAGATTGTGACTGTGTGTTCACATCTCCCACTTCTCTAGTTGTTTCCTATTTCTCAGTTATATTTTTGGTAAATTTCCTGTCTTGGTTATATCAACACAAACCCGTGTAGGATTTTCTGGCTTTGATCCCAAAACGCAAGTCTCTTTTTTTCCTATAATATTCTTTAAGCATGGAAGCCCACATCAGAAACAATCTTGCATAACACTTAAAGACAGTGGACAATGGGAAGATGGATAATGGAAATAAATGTGGCTTGAAGAGAGCCAAGTTAAGAAGACAAGCTTACTAGCAATCTGGTAGTTTACCATGGCCTTCAGGACACTGGAATGCAGTTAAGTATCAGCTAAAACAATATTTCAGTAGGGAAAAGAGGCTGCGTTTGTGGAATTTCCCTTCTGTATTTTTTCAGGTTACCAATCTGAAAGTCCATCTACTGTAGAATTCCTTCAGGAATGCTCTGATTTGAATTTGTCTGATTTGTTTAAAGACAGTTAAGTTTATCAGTGAACTCTTTCTAAAAAGAACCACAAGATTAACAAGGAAATAGTCAATCATTTCAATCAGTGTTTTGTGAAAAGCTGCCTGTCCATTGCTGCGTTTCCCCCCCCCCCCCGTTCATTTTAATGACATCAGGGAAATTGCATAATCACTTCACCCCTGACTCAGCTTGCCCCAGAACCACAGTCCTACATGATTTTACAATTAAGGAGGGGCGGTAGAGGGAGCTCTGACAGCATGAATTTCAGCATTGTAAAAATGTTCCCTTTGAGTTAGCTGCAAACTCACAGCTTCTGTGAGGATCTAACACCTGGCGAGATCCACTGTGATTTTTCTAGATGAATATTTGCATGCATGAGATAATGCTTATAAGACCCGAAACACAGAAAGCATTTTAATATTACCCATGTGTCCCACCTTCAGAAAGATCTCTGAAATGCTTGTTGATAAAAGACTGTCTTAAACAGACACCTTGCCTTCAGTTCCATTCCCCTGTTTTTTCTGTCATTTTAAATGTCAAGCACAGATTTCAAAAATCAATACCCCAAAATATTTGGTATGACACTATAAAATTTAATTTGTTTCCCTGATGGAGAAAGAGAATAAAAAATCTCTTTCCCTTTCTCCCTCCCTCCTTCTCTCCCTCCCTCCATCTCTCTCTCTCTCTCTCTCTCTCTCTCTCTCTCTCTCTCTCCTCCCTCTTTCTGTCCATGCTTATTTCTCACTTATTTGTTCTTTGGATCAATATTGTTTTTGATTTCCCAGTTTGAAGCCTAATTCTAATTTGACTTTCCCATGCTACCACATCTTCAGTTTACCATTCCATCGACTTCCCAGCTGCCTTTTCTAATCACAGGCCAGACGTGTGATGACAAAAAGAGCCAATGACCTTCTCTGGGAGAAGTCCCTTGGAAACTTCTCTCCTGAGGTTTATGCAAGTGGAAGAACAGAACTCACAGCCATCACTACTAATGACTTCTAGCAGCTGGGCTAGGGAAGGAGGCCTCTGGGTGCAGCCAACAAAGGTCATGCGAAAACACCAATGTCAGCTCACCGCAAATACCAAGAGGTGCATCTTATCATCAACCACCCAATTATTCATTCTGGAGTAGCAGTGTATTTGTATCTCTTTTCCTGTACCATTTTTGGACTGTAGCGACCAAAAATACTGTTGCTCAGAGTCAACAATACTTAGGTTAGAAAATAAAAATAAAATAAAATAAAAGCTACAATTACAATCACGCATCTCTGTCTACAGAATTTTTATAGTTCTACCACTCGTCATTCAGGGTAGCTCTGGATTTTGATTTATGTATAAAACAAAAAATAAGTCTGATATGATAAGGCTTTGAAGGCATCAAGGAAGATATATGTGATGTTTGACACAATGGCCCAAAGAAAGAGCTTTTATAAAGCTTATAATAATATTCATACTGTAGTTTCTCATGTCCTTGTTTTATTTGAGAAAAGTCATTTGAGAAAAAGCTTAATATATCAATTTCGGTTGTGTCAATGATTCACACCTGTAATCCTAGCTACTCAAGAGAGATCTGAGGATCCTGGTTCAAAGCCAGCCCATGAAGAAAAGTCCATCAGACCCTGGCCTCCAACTAACTCCCAAATAGCCAAAAGTGGAACTGTATTTTAAATATTACAGCTCTAGCCTTGAGCAAAAAAATCTCACTGACAACCCCAAGGCCCTGAATTCAAGCCTGAAGCATGCACATGTGTGCACATGTGCGCGTGCACACACACATGTACAAGGATATCTACTTAGTTACTGTTATGAAACCATGTGTGTTTCCTTTTATTAGATTTACTTTTCTTTTTTATGATGTGTATAACTCTAATAAAATTAGTGCCTTAAAAACCTGGCCTCGCTTGGTGACGGTGGCTCACACTTGTAATCCTAGTTACTCAGGAGGCTAGGATCTGAAGATCATGATTCAAAGGCAACCGGGGTAGGAGTCTGGGAGTCTATTATCTCCAATTAACCACCAGAAAACCAGAAGTAGATCTGTGGTTCGATGTTGGTAAAACACTAGCCTTGAGTGAAAAAGTTCAGGGACAGCGCCCAAACCTGGAGTTCAAGCCCTACAACAAACAAATAAAAAATAATAATAACTGCCCCAACTGAATACTATTCAGTTATAGTAAGGAGTCACCAACTGTTTATGAGGTACTTTAGCTAGCCAAAAAAGCAAGCAAGCAAGCAAGAAAGTAAAGAGAGACATAAAAAAGAGACAAGTAGGCTGACCTATAGAAGGGGGGATGGAAGAATAAAGAAATATTCTGAAAAGTCTGACTATTGTGAAACCTACTCCAAAAACTAAAATGGAAGTCAGAATCTGAAGACAGTTTTCATTTTATAGGGAAACACATTTAAGGAATCGATTTACAGAATGTGTGTTAGATTACAAAGCCATTATAACTCACCTTTGCTTGATTCTTTTATTGCCTGAAATGTTTACAATTGAACATTATCTACAAAGCATAAATAAAAATAGAAAAAAAAGCCAGTCATTATCTGTTCTCTTTTTAAGAGACTATTGAGATTCTATTTCAAGACAGAAGGGAGGGAGGGAACCAATGCTAGGAAGGAAGAAGCAGCTACCTGCACAGGCTGAGAGGTCCCAAGGCAAGCTGGATGGAAGTGAAGAGGACTTGAGTTCCCCAAAAGACATGGACACATTGAACAGCAGAAAACCCTATGGATACTTTCAGTCGCTCTTTTTCCCCCTCAGTGTCATCTTCTTCTTTTTTTAAAAAATTTTTATTATATATTTTTTTGTGAAATACTGTACAGAGGGGTTACAATTACATGGGCAGGATAATGCGTACATTTCTTATCAAGCATTGCAGCCTCCTCCTTTGTTTACCCTTCACATCCCTTCCCAGCCTCCCCATATTCTTCTTAATTACTGAGATCCATAAGGAAGACTTGGATTTTCCTTTATACCAATTGCTTTGAAACAGCCCCATCTTTAAGGAAATTGAAAGACTTGGAAAAAATTATTTAAGTAAAGTAAGCCAGACCCAAAGAAAGGTAGCTGAATGGTTTCCCTCATTTGTAATAAGTAGAAAGTGACGATAAATATTCAAGTGAACCAAATGGATAGTAAAAGACCAAAAATTACACAAGGATATGATCAATTAGACAGGAGTCTAATCATTCACCCAGTGAGAACAAAGGAGGATATTCTTAGGAGAGGATCACAAGGGCTCTCTATATTAATGAATAAGATCATATAAAATGATGCTTATTGAAATGAAATCCAAGAAAGGCAAGCAAGAGACTTTGCTTTTGTTGTTGTTGCAGTTCTATTGCAGTTCTTTTTTCTCCTTTTCTTCTTTCCTTTCTTTGGTTTATTCCCTTCTGTCACTGTTTTTGATTTCTGTACCCATTAGTCTGTATATAAGTTTATCTTACCTGGGAAGGGGAAGGGGAAGCACAGAAATGGTGGGGCAAAGGGTGAACCAATTCAGCAGTGAAACCTACTAGACACTATGTTGGAAATGAACTCTACAATGTAGTTTGTGTGGGGGGTGGTTAGTAGGAGAAAAACTGGGAGAGAATGAGGGAGGGGGTGATACTGTTCAAAAGGAAATCTACTCAACCTGACTTATATAAAGTCTAACCTCTCTGTATATCACCTTTGGAAAAAAAATTAAAGGTGTGGAGGGACACCAGACAACATAGAATAAGAGGTCAGAGGATGAGGCTTGTCTATCTAGGTCAGGCTTATTAAACAAGTTTCTGTTTTGGACTATGACTCTTCAGGGAATAATAAATTATCCCTTAGAATACGGACACTTCCAAAGGCAAAGGCATTCCTTCTCATACTTTATTTTTTGTTTTTATGGTGCTAGGGCCTTGCACATTCTAAAAAAGTGTTTCATGTCATCCTTATTTTACTTACTTTAAAATTGATGACTTACCAGGTATTGGTGGCTCACACCTGTAATCCTAGCTACTCAGGAGAGTGAGATCTGAGGATTGTGGTTCAAAAGGCAGCCTAGGCAGGAAAGTCCCTGAAACTCTTATCTCCAATTAAACACCAGAAAACAGGAAATGGAGAGGTAACTCAAGTGTTAGAGCCCACGCCTTGAGCTCAAGATCTCAGGGACAGCACCCAAGCCCAGAGTTCAAGTCCCATGAGAGACAAAATAAAAGTAAAAACAAGCAATAAATAAAAACTGATAGCTTATGATTGTAGCTAGGAGCTTGTAATATCAACCCTCAACCGGAGGAAATGAAACAAGGTGTTCATCCATAAAGATAGATAAAATTATAACCAAGACCAAAGCAGAGGCTGGATCCATCCTTCTGCAGTAAGTGAGTGTTGGAATGCACCATTCCAGGGAAATTTAGAATGTTAGGCAGACTAAGTCCCAAAAATATTCCCAAGGAAAACTAATTTCAGCTGCAATGAAACAGGACCCCAGAAAGTTCTATAATGTAGACAATTACTAGAATGCTAGATCCCAAATTACCTGACTGGAGATTAATTCTTATACCTCCCAACATTACTAACTATAGGTTAAATAGCTTGGGTTCTCTTGTAGTCTAAGCTTTGAATCCAATCTTTGGCATATTATAAGACTTAAAACTTGTGAACTGTTAATATAACTGAGTTCCTGGTCTTCCATTTGTAAACAAAGATAACTGATTCTCATGATGATTACAATAATTTGCTAAGATTTGGTCCAAAATAACACGTAGAAATCATCTGGGGTGCATCTTTAAGGGGTAGATCATTTGCTTAGTGAGCACAAGTTTTTGAATTCAAACCCCAGAACCAACCCCAACCAAAAATTATACATATCTACCTAGTCTTTGCTTTTTATGCTGAAATAGAGAACTATTGAAGAAGATAACCATCACATAATCCTGCTTCTGGGCAACAGATCAGGTCCTTAGCCAAGACTGCATTGAGCTTTGAAACAGTGCTAGGCACAGAATAAATATTTGATCTAACAAATGAACTGATGTAATCACTCTTCAATGTTAACAGGTCACAGATGATTCAGATTCTCCAAGAAAAACCATTAAAGGAAACTGCCATAGAAATGATTTACTCTATTGCTCCCTTTTTATACAGAGGAAATGGAGGAAAAAGAAAAGATTAATCACACGCTTGTGTCAGGACAAATGATTGGAGACAAGGTTAACCAATTGTGGTGTTAGATTTTTAATTGTTCTCTTCATATCATTTGGTTTATAAAAATGAAATTAAACTGACTCACTAATCCAAAATCTTTGGAGTAATATTTATTCTTAATATGGTTACAAAGAATTTCCATGACTAATCTTTCAAACCAATGGTTCCCAAAATGCAATCTGTAATGCACACAGGCATACAGCACACATTATCGCAATGATAGTACTCTATTTAAGAATATGTTTAGGAGTAGGTTATGGGAATGTAGATGTAGAAAAATTTTTATTTACTAGATTTAATTTCCATTGAATGTGATTTTTTTCATTTGAGGTAGAATAAACACATCTGAATTTTTATGTGGCATAAAATTTAGTGGGAGTCATACTGCTTTATTTGAGAAATAACTGTTTGTATCTTTGCCTTGGTTTATCTTTAAATGATTTCACCATTCAATTATTTGAATATAATGATATAATAAGCATCATTTATTTAGCTTAACTAAACAAAATTGTAACTTTCACTTGTGGCTTTGTGGATATTCAAATAGAATTTTTTCTGCATAATTTTTGCATCTTCCTATGAAAAAGTAATTCTTCTGTTTATTTTGTTGTTGTTATTTGAGTTTATTATCCTATTATTATTTATTATTGCAGCAATAGTCTATGTTTGCAATTGATTTCCATGTTCTGAAACTTTATATAATGTCATCTCACAATATGAATCATTCAACATATTATATTCTTGGTAAACATTATAATCTGGGGATATTGGTGGCTATCATTCCAGCTTCTTCACTTTCATGTCTGTTTCATAAGTAATTCATACTTTACTTATCTGTTTGCTATGGATATGCGATTGGGTTGTTACTTAAATGCTTTCAAATTGTTGCTCTTAAAAACAATGCTGTAATTAAACAGTGTGCCTTTTTGCTGAGCAACATATACCCAAAAATGATCATTTTGTATGATAGTAACACATGACATAAAAGTATTTGGAAAATGAGTGATAATTTTTGGCAGTTTAGTCAGAATAGTCTACTTCAGCTTAATTTTCCTCCTCTAAAAAATGAGGAGGTTAATACATTTTTTGTGTGTCAGTCCTGGGGCTTGAACACAGGGCCTGGGCATTGTATGTCAACTTTTGTGCTTAAGGCTAGATAGTACTCTATCATTTGAGCCACAACTCTGTGGCATTTTGGGGATTAGTTTAGATAAGCATCTTATGAACTTTCCTCTGTTGACTGGTTTTGAACAGCCATCCTCTGATCACAGCCTCACACAAAGCATGGATTATAGGTATGAGCCATTGCTACCCAGTGAGGTTAATAATTCTTAAATGATTTAATAAAGATTATATAAGCCATCTTTTGATTAGTAATGAGTAATGACACCAATGAAAAGTCTCCTTCTATTTTCTTTCTCATCCAAATTTATATCTATGAACAGAAAACAGAAGACACAGGACTGTCCCACATTTCTTGCATTTATCTCATTAAAGATGTCATGCTGTATAGAAAAGACTCATCTTCATCTCTCTCATTTGGTTGAATAATTTTTATTTTAATACTCAAAATCACTGTGTTTCAGTTTCTGTGTTGGTGACCTGTACATATAGATGGCATTTCCATGCTTTTCTGGTTTAAAGAAATGGGAAAAAAAACTGATACTACTGAGTCCTATTTCGCATTCAGATTCTTTCTCTTCTATTCAATATTCATTTGCTAATCCTTGCTGAGACTTCTCAAATAAAAACATTAAATGAGGGCTTTCCTGAAATTTGGAAGTAAATCAATCTGTCTAAATGGAGAGAAAAATGTTGTGAATGGTATTTTGAGTAGCAGGAAGGCAGGACTGGGAAGGATGCAGATCCAAGTTGATGGGAAAAGAAATCAAAGACTGAAGCCTGTCACTGGTGGCTCACGCCTGTAATCCTAGCTACTCAGGAGGCTGAGATCTGAGCATCACGGTTCAAAGCCAGCCCAAGCAAGAATGTCCCTTAGACTCTTATCTCCAATAAACCACTAAAAAAACTGGAAGTGGTGCTGTAGCTTAAGTGGTAGAGTGCTCACCTTGAGCTGAAGATCTGAGGGACAGCGCCCAGGTCCAGAGTTCAAGCCCCACAACAACAAAAAAAAAAGAAAAAAAAATCCAAGACTGAAGATTGCACTCTCCCTATGTACAGGGCTTCACCCAGAGCCCCTCATTTTGCAAGGCCGAGACGAGAACTAAGTATACTTACAATTTTCAAGGTTACAGTCAAGGCCAAGGGTACTTCTCTGAGAACCAAATTTTCTCTCTGATTGTTGGTACATGACGCCTACCCTTCCATTTCAGAGCAACTTATGTTTTACCAGCCAAACAATAACTAATATGCATACTTTTTAAAGTGATAAAGATTGATGCCAAGGCTTTGCCAGTACCCAGGCAAGCACCCTACGCTTGCCACAAAACTTCAATGATACAGGCATAATATTTACTTTTTGTGAACATACTGTACAGAGGGGTTACAATTACATGGGCAGGATAATGCGTACATTTCTTATCAAGCATTGCAGCCTCCTCCTTTGTTTACCCTTCACATCCCTTCCCAGTCTCCCCCCCATCCTCTCCCCCTCCTCCCCTGCCCGCACCAACGTTGTAAAGCTCGTTTTCGACATGACAACTTGTACTTCTCATTGTTGCAACAGGTCCACCGATACAGGCATAATTTTAAAGAATATAATGTTTATGTGAAAGTATGGAATGAATATATAATGCTTTCTTTGTCCCAAGAATTCTATTTGTATGACTATAACAGAGAAAATTACTTTGAAATCTGGGGAAATATTTACATAAAAATGTATCTATTTCTACCTTCCTTAAACTCATGAAAATGGAAATCGCTAAATGCAAATAACCAGGGAATAAATAACTGAAATGTCATTCGAACTAAGAGAAAAAAATTGATAAAAGTACATACAGATTTTAATTGTATAAATGTTTTTATATTTAAAAAGTGCATAAGAGTAAAATTTTTTCTACAATAGTTTCTTTGGTTGTAGCAAATATATTGTAATATATTTCTTTCCATTTAGTGTGTGTATTAGAAAAAGTATATATATATGTATATATATTCTTCTGTTGGAAGCAGTGTGAACCACTGAATCAATTATCTCATACTTGCCAGCCAATATCTGTACCACTTGAGTCATGTCCTTGCTATTTTGCTTTTACTTTCAATCAGATATGGTCCAGTTTGGCCTTGTGATACTCTTACCATCACCTTCTGAGTAGATGAGATTATAATAGTGTATGAAAAGTCTAGGTATAGAAAATTTGTGGGAAAAAATAAGATGCCCTTAATTACCCATAGATTTTTACAGCAAAGTGAAATCCAGTATCAATCTCCTTCAGCCGACTGCAATTAAGTACCTACAAAAATGTGTGAGTTTTCAAATGAAACATAGCTCATAATTTTGAACGAAAGAAGAATATATTAATATAGATCACTTTTCTAAATCTTTAGAAATTAGAAGCATTAATAAAATAGATTTAATTTAAATAATATTAATTACATCAAATATGCATAAATTACATACCTTACTGAACAGATATACCTATAATCCTAGCTAAGCTGAAGGCTGAGATCTGAGGATGTTGATAAAAAAAAACCAGCCCCACTTAATATGATTTTTTTCCAGTCATATTAAATGAAGTAAGCCAGACCCAAAGAAACATAAATCCCATGGTTTTCCTCATTTGTAATCATTAGTATATGTGTAAGATACTCTTAGCAGATGAGCAGAATAGCACAATATATATGTATATATGATCATATAAGATGATGCTAAGTGAAATGAACTCTAAGATATGGAAACAAGACACTTTTCTTTGCTGTTGTTATTTGTAATGTATTATATGATTTCTTTTATTATTATTATTATTACTACTACTATTATTTTGTGTTTTTCTTCCTATGATTTATCTCCTGTTGTCACTGTATTTGATTTTGGTACCGAGTATTGTTTATACATTTATCTAAAGGGAAGATAACAACAAAATGGCGAGACAAATGACAAAGTGTGAACCAATGCAACAGTGATACTCTCAAGACAATATATTGGAATGAATTTTACAACTTCAGGGGGGTTAGGGGGAGGGTAAGTGGGGGAAAAATGAGGGAGGGTTAACAAGTTTGAGAAGTAATGTACTCATTACCTTCTATATGTTACTGCAACCCCTCTGTACATCACACTGACAATAAAATTAAACAAACCAACAAACAAAAGCCAGCCCCAGCAGGCTGTGAGACTTTTATCTCCAGTTAACTACAAAAAGTCAGGAAGTGAGCTGTGTTTCAAGGGGTAAAATTCTAGCCTTGAACAAAAAGCTCAGGGACAGTGCACAGGCCCCGAGTTCAAGCCCCAGTACTGGAACAGAAAAAAAATAAAAAAGAAAAGAAAAACACAATTACTGCCAGGCTGGATAAATGAACAATAGGTAAGAAAAGATTTTTGAACATAACACACGTTGAAAATAATTGAAATGAAAAGTAATAGAGACAATAATATAAGACTATGTAGCTCTACTTGTATGATAGAGATTAGTCTTTTAACCAAGAAATATTGGATGTGTAGAATGGAATTTCATAATGTTAATCAATCTATCTAGCAGATATAATAATCCATAACCCTATCAAATTAAGATTGTGCTTTAAAATAGATGATGTAGTAACTTTTCAACAAAAAAAGAGTGTTGGAACAATTCATATTCTTAGAAAAAACATACTAGCATGATTTATGAAGATTTGGCAAAGTGATCAGATGCAAACTAGGACATAAAAATGTTTAGCAAAACAGTTAACAAAATTAGTCTAGCAGACATAAAAAACCTTAAAACCACAGTGCAAAGACTAAATGCATATTTTTTATTATTATTTTATTTTATTTGTGAACATACTGTACAGAGGGGTTGCAATTACATGGGCAGGATAATGCGTACATTTCTTACCAGCATTGCAGCCTCCTCCTTTTGTTTACCCTTCACATCCCTTCCCAGCCTCCCCCCTCCCCCACAATCCCAATCCTTCTCCTTCCCCCCCTTCTCCCCCCCCCACACCGTTTGGACATGACAACTTGTACTTCTCATTGTTGCAACAGGTCCACCTGTACCCTTAAACAACTGGTTTTTCCCCATCTCCTCCTCAAGTTATACTGACATCAAATATAGTGAAAGCAGGGGTTATACTGTGGGGGAGGGACATACAAAGCAACAAAGAGATAATCTTATAAATGCATTAGAAACACATGCATGAAAGAAAAAAAACATTAAAATACATATCTAAGGGTTCATTTTCCTGACATCACATTATCTGACCTTTTCTGCTTGACTCATACATATACAAAACTTGAAAAAAATTATATTAAGTGAAGTAAGCCAGGCCCAAAGAAACATAGGTCCCATGGTTTCCCTTATATGCAATAAATGCATATTCGTATCTTTCAAAAAGTCAATAAATGATCAAAATTGTAATTAAAAAACCATGACTTATTTACTTACTGGATGCATTGTGGTTTGCTTGGCTTCTTGTTTTGCTGGGATTTGACACCTAAGCCACATCTCCAGACTCACTCTTTGCTTATTAATTTAGTGATGGAGTCTCAAGGACTTTCCAGTTTGTGCTGATATCAAAGCACCGCGCTCCAGATTTCAGCTTCTTGAGGAGAATGGGTGTCATGTTTTATTTAAAATTGTTAAAATTATAAAATTTGATATCTTAACAAAAAAGAAATACTTAAAAAAAAAAACGGTCATGGGGCCTGAACTCTGGTCCTGGGCGCTGCCCCTCAGCTCTTCAACTCAAGGCTAGCACTCTACCACTTGAGCCACAGCGCCACTTCCGGTTTTTGCTGCTTATGTGGTGCTGAGGAATTGAACGCAGGGCTTCATGCATTCAAGACAAGCGCTCTACCCCTGAGCCACCTTCCCAGCCCAAGAAACACCGTGTAGTAAATGAAAAATTTGTTGGGGACAAAGATAAGTGGTAGAGTGTTTGCCTAACATGCAAAATCCTTGCTCCATCCTCAACACTATAACAACTGTGTCTAAAAGACCCTCAAGTATTTGAAAATTAAGGAATGCAAGTCTAAAGAAATTATTTGACTCAAAGGGAATCACAATGGGAAATTAAATGGCTATAATTCCTTTTAGAGGGAAATGACCAAAATAAGAGTAAAAACTAATGGAGCAGGGAAATGCACAGAACAATGTAAATCTGCAAAGACAATGTTGGATGAAGATTAGTTAAAGAGATGATACATAGAATATAAATGATAGATAGATGATAGATAGGTAAGTAGTTGATACAAATGATAGATGATGATAGGTGAATAGATAGATGGAAAAAAGATGATAAATGGCTAGATAAGAAATAACAATTAATAGATGATAGATAGTTGATTTGTAATAGATAAGTGATAGATAATTGAGAAATAGATAATAGATAGGTAGATAGACTGTAGATGTAATTATACCCAGTGGCATTTGCTTTATATAAAATAGATTACATATAACACATATATCATTGTTTAAAGATCCAATAGTCATATCCATTAATCCAGTATATTCATCTTTATACCATTACAGCCATTAAATTTCTATTGAACTTACATAAATTAATTAGTGATATGAAAATTTTGTATTGCAGCTGTGTTCAAAGACAGAGTTTTGAAACCTCAGAAAGACCTGCAAGTTCATACATCCGGGTGCTCACAGACACCACATATGGATTACAATAAAAGGTTTTTGCAGATCAAAACAAACTAATGAGGGCAGAGAATAATGGATGAATAGAGACAACTTTGATTCCTGTGGAAGTTCAAAAAAGAAATTTTATCACAGACACTTTTTTTTTATTATTTTTCTTGCTACGATTGACTTGACCTGAGAAATTTATTGTAACATGAAAATTTTAAAAACCTTCCTGCCCTTGAGGGAAGAATTTCATCAAATTCTGTTCTAGTAATAGTACTTACAAATAGAATACATGTATCTGTAAAATATTAAATATCAAGGCAAAGTATAGTTATTCCAAAGTCATTCATTTTATATAAGATGTTGGGTCTTGATCCTTCATCCAATTTAACTTTGCAACTCTTTTCCTGATTGAATTTTTTTCCAGGCAATATCTGAGCATGTAGATATGCTAGCAGTGCATTTTCAGCCATGACTCATAATAAGCTATAAATAAAATGACTAAACTTGTAAATTATGATATCTAGTATTTTAAGTAAGTATTTGGGTATATTTGCTATATATGTATATATTTTGCCTATTATATCTATCTATCTATCTATATACACGGCTACCCATTTGAAGTAAAAGGAAGAATCTGTTAATTTGGGGAAAATGAATCTAATCAATGCAAAACTAACACCATAAGAACATGAGGAGACAGTTGATTGAATTTTATCCTTTTGTGGACACCAAGGGGATGGACAATCACTGTAGAGTCATAAGTTTGATTATAAATCTTTAGTTCATTTTGTAATGTCTGATAGCTTAATGTGAGAGAAACTGAGTTCTTTCACTTATGACATGATCATTAGCCCAAAGACTTTGAGACAAGAGCCTCATTTGGATAAAGACATCAAATAAATATAGCAAACATGCACATGAAAACACAGGTGAACTCAAACAAAGGCAAGGGCTTCTAAAGGAGGTGAAAAAGTCAAAGCCATTCAGAAGATTAGGAGACTTCCAGCCACTGGCAAAGGAGCTGGGTAGCAAAGCACATAGAATATAGCATGAGTTGAACAGCACTACGAATAGACTTCAGAGCACTAGGTTAACTATACTTTTAGGTAGGATCTTTGCCTATAATGTTGCCTGACACAGAATTATGTAAAGTCTACCTAACTAGACAAAATTAGTTTAATTAGCTAAGGGAGTACAGCTGTCATTTAAATGTTCATCTTGGAGAATAAGGTGCCCCATTCACCTTGAAGTTGGATTACCTTTCATAATACTCTTGAGCCTGATGTTAGAGTTTCAGTGTTTAAAAATGAATGGGAAAGCAACACAACACTGTTTTGTATTGTTAAATTTTTCAGGTTCTTGGCAAAATGCTTTAATGTCTATAGATCCTGAAAGATGAGTAAGTCAAGAATTAAGTCACTCCTTCTGGTTAGAGTTATGCCCTTTAATTAATCTAAATTATACTTCATTGGACTGCAAAAGATAATCATTAAAATTAAAGATATAAAAGATAATCAAACAAAATTGAATTCCTACTTATTTTAGTTTTTATTAGTTTTATTTAGCCTACCCTAGTAGTACAAGAAGATTTTATTCTTGTGATTTCATACATGTGTATGGTATGAACAGTTTCACTCCTCCTTTATATTGACATCCTGTGTCCCTCTCCTAATGTTTTAAAGATACGTTTAGTGAATTAAGTGTGATATATTATAGGTAGGTAGAAAGATAGATAGATAGATAGATCGATAGATAGATAGATTGATAGACAGACAGACAGCAGATAGATAGATAGATAGATAGATAGATAGATAGATAGATAGATAGATAGATTTTTCAACCTTATTCACCAGCTTTGTCCATTTTCCTGCATGTTATATCATTTTGTTTTTGTGTTTTTCAGTAATATTCCATGGTGTATGTATATAAAATTTTCTTTATCCATTTTTTTTGTTGCTGAACATCTTTTCTGATTACACCATTTGGTTATTGTGAATAGAGTTGCAAAAACATGGTGTTCTGTTATCTCTCTTGTCTTGTATATTTATTTTTATGCAAAGAAGAACCTCAAGTAGCTAACAGTTACATGAACAAAATTCAACAACCTTATCCATAAAGGCAATGCAAATCGAAATTACACTGAAATTCTGTCTCAGCATAGCAATTGTCAAGAAAGTGAACAAATGCTGGTGAGATTTTGGAAGAAAAGAGACTCTTGCCAATATTGGGAGTATAGACTAACACAGCCACGATGGAAATTTATATGCTATTACCTCAGAAAACTGAAAATACAACAGGATCCTGCTTGTAATCTTAACCTTGTTGGAGGCTGAGCTCTGAGGATTGCAGTTTGAAGCCAACCTGGGCAGAAAAGTCTGTGAGACTCTTAACTCCAATAAACTACTCAAGAAAAGCCAGATGTGGCACTGTGGCTCAAGAGGTAGAACTCTAGCCTTGAGCACATAAGGATCAAGGACAGTGCCCAGGCTCTGAGTTCAAGCCCCAGGACTAGCAAGTAATAAAATAAAATAATTTAAACTTCCTTATAAGCCTGTCATCCTCCTCTTGGGTATATATCCAAAAGAGTGCAAATCATTATACTACGGAAAAGAGATATTGAGCACACCATGTTTATTATAACTCGGTTATTGACACTAAAGTGAAGAATTAGCTAAGATGCCCAACCAACAATGACTGGATAAATTATGGTATATAAATACCATGGGATATTACTCAGCCATCAAGAAAACATAATTGTATCATTTTCAGAAAAATGGATGATGCTGGTAGATGAACAAGTGTAGCAAACTATAACAAGCTCAGAAAGTCAAATGTCACATGCTCCTATACAATGAAATAATCAGCTATAATCAAAATCAAATCAAATCAAATACAATCAAGATAAATTGCACCATCAAAAAGCATGATTGTTGACTATAAAGACTTTAAAGAAACAGAAAGAGCTGAAGGTTGGTTACCCCCTCACTGTTTCAGTGGTTTAAAAATCAGCAAGTTTCATACCACCAACATTAGGATATTTTGCTATGCTTCTGTAAGTTGGCAAAATCAAGATGTAGGTATTACCCATGTAGGTGTCCTTCATTGCACACCTAACCATTAATTTGTTCTTGTTTCCAAGAGTAATGCCACATGATGAATGAATGGATTTTTAGCAAATGGAGAGGGTTTTTTTTAATATTACATGTTTAGATAGTGGAACAAAAATTTATTATCAGGAATGTCCTAGTAAATTTTTATTTCTTTCAACCAGCACCATTTTACCATATCATGGAAAATAAAGGACCAGAATATCCGATAGGGCTAAAAAAAAGGGACATGGTTTTCAGAGATCATCAGATTGCCTAAAGAAGAAAAATTGAAGCCTTAGAATAGGGTACTCACAGAAATTTTTAGAGCAGCAGGAGAATTCAAAGTACTTATGTGGTAGATTGTATATAATATGGAACTGTGAAATGAGAGATAAAGGAAGAAGCAGCACTCCATTTTTATGTCTTTCCCCTTCATCTATTACAGATCTGTGGGACCACAGTATTTTGCTATGATGACACTGTGATCATTGACTTAGTTGTAGAATAAAGTCTTGATGATTTAGAAAAAGATATTAATGTGAAACAATGAATTCTTACTCTGTGGAAAAATATCTCACTCAATTGTGTGAGAAAAGTAAAGATAGTGTAAGTTGTATGGGCAAAGAGAAAATGATATTACACCCTTGCTAAACCATCTTCTTTACAAAGCAACATGTCTTCCTTTTATTGATATATGTATGAGTTTAATCAGATATGGTTGTGGCTTGAGTTTTCAGAGAACAGGTCACCCAGCTTGGACATATCAGTTCTTCAGAGAACTTGAGGTGGTTATCTTGATATGAATCTAGAAAAATTTAAAAATGAAGAAGAAAAATTTTAAGAGACGAAAGAGAAGTCAAAAGAGATCGGCAGTCAGCCGGGTGCCTGTAATCCTAGCTACTCAGGAAGCTGAGATCTGAGAATTTCGGTTCAAACCCAACCCCGGCAGCATAGTCTGTGAGATTCTGATCTGATCTCCAATTAACCACGAGAAAACCGGAAGTGGCACTGTGGTTCAAGTTGTAGAGAGCTCACCTTGAGCTAAAGAGCTCAGAGACAGTGCCCAGACCCAGAATTCAAGCCCCATGACCGAAGGAAAAAAACAAACAAACAAAAAAAAAGAGAATGAAAATACGAATTGGTCAGGCTTCTGTCCATTCTAATGTAAACAAGCTCAGTGCTCATAATCTATATTTGTGAAAATGGTATGAAATAATCAAAATCCGTTACATATTTTTAGGTGTGTGTGTGTGTGTGTGTGTGTGTGTGTGTGTGTTCATGATCTGTGGAGTTGTGAGAAATACAGTACCATGTTTGTGATATGATAGCAGCTATCAAGCTATAAAAGGAAAAATGTATTATATGTCATCTTTGAGTGTGTGCTTTTGTTTGAAGGAGTGCTTCCAGATCCCATCCCCATTGCTATTACTGGTAAATATCAAACACTTTCATAACTTGCCATAGTAGTATCACTTCACAGGTCACCTGATTACTACTAACAGAATACAACTAAATTCCTCCGTTGTATAGGCAACTTGCTCTTCTCATTCTCCATTGCTTACCAGGACCAAAGCTCTGCTCATGCTCCAGAAATCACAGAGATAAGAAATTTCCATACTCCCTTCCTGTCCATCCCCAGTTAGAAAGTACTTCACAAGCTTTTAAAATCCATCATTGAACCTGATTCTTCTCCTAGAAAACATTACTTTGTTGGAATTTAATATCAGAGTGTCAAAATCGTGAAGCACGGGATACACTTGAGAATTGTGAAATAATTTTGAGCATTTCTGACAAATTTGATGGGGAGAAACGTTGACAGCTAACATTTAATAAACATAAACAATTTACAGGCACTATCCTAAAACAACACATTTACCCATAGAGGCAACTGGTCATTTCATCCAACATTTTAGAGAGGAGTTAGGTTGGTTTCATGTTCTTATTGATCTCATGCTCACATTGCAGATCAGGACTCTTTAACTTCACAACATAAACTCCTCACCCTCCTGACAGGTAAAGATGGAATGGAAATTGGCTACACAGGTTCCTTCTCATCTAGTTCTGTTTACTGTTTTAACAGCTGTTGATAGCTATATGGACTTAAACACTGTTAATGTTGAACCAAAAGTCTTTAGAGAGGGACATGACCACAAAACATCTTTCCTTTGATGGTTTCCATAGAGCTTTGCATGCTCTCTGCTCCTGAAACTAGCATAGGAAGTATATCTTGACTGTCCCACAATAAGGCTGTTAGGAATCAGATTTTCAGGAACTGGCCATGATTTTGCCTTGCAGTTTCAGTGGATAGTTGTATGATAATGCCAATTGAATTGATAAGATGTATGTGGGGCCTGCCAAACATTAGGGATTGAATTAATGAGTATTTGAATGCCTACATAAAGTTGGGTGACATTTAATCTTCTGATGTATAATTTATAATTTGAGATACGCTATCCTTTGTTTCCAGTAATATATTTCACCCTCTTGTATTGTGTAGTGGAGGAACATTGCTAATTTAAATGCATACTACATTTGTAGGAAAAATGTGTGTGTGTGTGTGTGTGTGTGTGTGTGTGTGTTGGGGGGTGTACATACTTCACCCTACTATATGAGAGTTGAATTATTTTACCCTGGGTTTCATGGTTTATGAATAGCTGAATGTAATATTACTCAGCATGTTTCTTTTTTGGAATTGCATATGGATTTATTTTAGTATCTACTGAAAATTATTATATATATATATATATATATATATAACATCACTGCCATCAATCAATATAGCTCTTTAGCAATAAACACATGAGGACTAAGGACTGTATTGCCAAGAACATTTTATATTAAAGAACTGAAAAGAAGAAAGATTATATTCTAACCAACAGAAATACATTGATACTGTGATTCACTGTCAATTAATAGGCTCAAAATATGAAAATAAAATTTGTATCTTATCGTGTATGTCAGGAGGAGAGGATCATTTTTTTTTCGTTTCAAATGTCTTTATTCTGTGTAAGTACTTTTTAAGTATTTTGAATTAGCATCAGTTACTGGTATAAGGGAGTTTCACTTCCACCTCTCCATGTATACATACAACCTGCTTGGAACAGATTCAGCCTTTCAGTCACTCTCTTCTCTCCCCTTCCACTTTGAAACAAAGGTATTCAAATGCTAAGTCCAGTTAAATATTGCGTGAATGCAATTCAAAAATGCTAGTTCAACAGGAAGCCCAGGCAGAAACAATGACTTTCTTAAGTATGATGATGACTTCGTTTAATCAGCTTCTTGGAGAGTATTAATCTCCTATTACGAAAGCAGCAAACTCTTGCAAATTAAGCATGTGATAGGAAATTGTCCATCATTTCAACTGAGAGTTTTCTTTTTATTGCACCCATCAAGTACCTCTTCTATTAGCATTTCATGCATTCATAATTATTTGCAGCTTAATGACAGTTCATTTTTATGGACTAACAATGAATATTACTTTTTTGAGCAGAAATTACATGTTAGATTCTGTGCTTAGCTTTGCATGCCTAGTTATATTTCTCATTTCAAAAGTTATTTGCCTGTTTGTTTATTTTTTAGCTTGAAATTAGAACCTCAGTCTTGCTAGGTTTGCCTGTGCTATACCACTGTGACACACCTTAGATTGCCTTCCTTTTTATTTTTTTAATTTTTATTTTTGGTCAGTTGTGAGGCTTGAATTCAGCACCAGGGCACTGTCCCTGAGCTCTTGTGCTCAAGACTAGAGCTCTACCACTTAGAGCCACAGTACCACTTTTTGGTTTCTAATGGTTAATTGGCGCTGAGTCTTATTGAACTGCAATCCTCAGATCTTAGCCTCCTGAATAACTAGGATTACAGACATGAGCCACCTGTACCCAGGTTCATTTTAATTTTCATATTTTTAGATTCATTCACATTTCCATTTCTTCTCAAAGGTAGCCTTGAACTCCAATCCTTCTACTCTACGCCTCCTTTGTGTACCACCACAACCCAAGTTGCTTATTGAGATAGGACCTTGCTGATATTTTAATCCAGGCTAATATTTTTTTTAATTTTATTTTATTTGTGAACATACTGTACAGAGGGGTTACAATTACATGGGCAGGATAATGCGTACATTTCTTACCAAGCATTGCAGCCTCCTTCCCAGCCTCCCCCCCCCCCCCCCCCCCCCCCCCCCCCCCCCCGCACCAACATTGTAAAGCTTTTCGACATGACAACTTGTATTTCTCATTGTTGCAACAGGTCCACCTGTATCATTAAACGACTTGTTTTTCCCAATCTCCTCCACAAGTTATATTGACATCAAATATAGTGAAAGCAGGGGTTATACTGTGGGGGAGGGACATACAAAGCAACAAAGAGATAATCTTATAAATGAGTTAGAAACACATGCATGAAAGAAAAAAACATTAAAATACATATCTAAGGGTTCGTTTTCCTAACATCACATTATCTGACCTTTTCCGCTTGACTCAAACATATACTAGATATTGCAAGTAAGGGAAACCATGGGGCCTATGTTTCTTTGTGATCCAGGCTAATCTTAAACTATGAGTATCTTAATCTCTGCCTCTCAAGTAGTTTAGATTACAGATATGAACCCTGAACCAATTCCAGTCATATTACAAAATAAACTCTGTTGGAGGTATTCTGCTAATCTTAGACCTGATTTTTTTAAAGTCCAGTTTGCCACTATGTAGAAATGCTAGATTTTGAGCCTGTTAATGATGGCAGATTTTTTTTTGCTTTTAAATGACTGATTCAGCTGCTATGACACAATATCGTAGACTTGGTAATGAATAATTGAATATTTTCAGATTCTTGTTTGTCACGGTCTTAAAGATGTAAATCCAGGTTGTTTAATTTTGGTTTGGTTTTTGTTGGTCATGGGGCTTGAACTCGGGCACTGGGTAATGTCCCATAACTCTTTTTCTCAAAGTTCTACCACTTTCAACCATGTTGCCCACTGCAGGTTTTCTGTTGTATAATTGGAGATAAGAGTTTCATAGACTTTTCTGCCCAGGCTGGCTTTGAACTGAGATCTTCAGATCTCAGCCCCCTGAGTAGCTAGGATTATAGGTGTGAGCTGCCAGTGGCCGGTTAAGACCCAGGTTGTCTTCTGGTAGCTAGATCCTCACACAGATGAGAGAAGAAAGAAGGTCACTGAAGCTCCTATAATGTCTGCTTATCTTCACTTCATCTGACTCATTCCTGAAGGACTCTACCTGAGAACTTGGTTTCAAAGCATACAACTTTGGGGGGAGGCGGGGCATACACACTCATTAGGTAGGGTAACAACTTTCTTATGAATTTAAAGCACAAGGAAAATGATTTTGGAATTGAAATATTTTCAGTTATATCTTGATTTCACCATTTTTCAAAGTGCAACAAGGAGTCACCTGAATGTTCAGCCAGTCATGATAAATATGAGGGTATTTCTTGATAAAGCTCATATGGATTGAGTTTCTTGAAAAGTACGGAAAGAGATTGCAACTACGACATCAACAAAGAAGTCATTACAAGGCATGTGTTTCACTTCTGGTTAACTAATAAAAGATGTATACATGCTGTCAAGTTCTGATCCCTGTGCTTCAATATTGCACACATACACACATATGTGTTCACACAGGAACAACAAAAGAGTTCTCCTTCTTGTAAGAATGGATGAGGGCTACTAACGGACAATGCATCATTGGCTAAGCTTTCCCAATGAAACATTTTCTTCTAAGTCACTAGGTATAACTTATCACTAATTGCCCATAGTTCTATAACAGACAGTGGTTAGAAGCCTTGTTGTATTCTTCAGTCACAGATAAGAATATGAGAATGATGGCATGGGGGAGAACAGGTGTTACTCGCTGGACTATTAAAGGTGATGTCTTAGAAGGACCAAATAGATAAAATTCACTAATTGCTCCAGGAATGAACTTGTAGACAAGGGAAGCCATTGGCTAAAATATCCAGAAGTGGATGAACTCACGCACTCACTTTTGGAATAAGCAAGTGAAGAGTTACATGATATATTTTAAAAGTCCTGATGATGGCATGGCATTTATCTTTGGCCAAGATGCTATCATATTCCTGTTCAATTCAGAGACAGTTAAAACAGTCATTGTCTGGGTAGAAGGGACCAATGAAGACGGAGGCCCCCTTATTAGCTGGAGAATAAGCTCTATGGCTAGGAAACTTCTTGATACCATCTAAGAATGAACAAAGGCCATTGTGGTCTGCCCTACAGACCCCCTGAGCCCTGCTATCTCAAGTGATTTCTGTTGATTTGCTTGTTAAAGTTACTGTCCTATTTAGTAATCATATAATCTGATTTAATGGATGCTTGATGTGTGTTAATCACCTTGCTAGGCACACTGCTCTTTTTAGACTCAATGGTGAATAAGATAAGAATAGCTCTTGAATTCATGAGGCTGTTACTGAAAGGAACATCTAATCCATAGACATCTCAGTCCAGAGACTACTCATTTCTCACGTGGAAGTCACTAGAACCAAATTGATTGTCAGTGACAAATAATCTTTGTAAATTGACAGAATTTAACCAAATACCAATGTCTTACTGCTGTAATCTTAACTGCTCAGGAGACATTAGGATCATATTTCAAAACTAGACCAGGCAGGAAAGCCTTGAGATCCTTATCTCCAATTAACTGACAAAATGAGAGAAATAGAGCTGTGGCTCCAGTGGTAGAACACCAGCATTGAGTAAACAACCTAAGGAACATTTCCCAGGTCCTTGAGTTAAAACCCCAGTATCAGCATAAAAAACAATGACCCATTGCAACAATGATATCCACAAGACACTAATTGGAAATGAACTTTAGAACTTTGGGGGGAGGGAAGGGATGGTGGGCGAACAACAAAGGAGAGAGCAACAATGCTCAGCAAGTTGTACTCATGACCTTACTCATGCAACTGTAACTCCTCTATACAGAATCTTTACATTGAAATAAAATTTAAAAAGAATAAAAATTAAAAAAATAAAATACAGATGGTAGAACTTAATGATATCTCAGGACTGCTCAAGCTCTACTCATGTCAAACAAAGTAGCATAATGAGAATCATAATGACCTTGATAGTAATGACTAATATGTCTTTGCTGTAGTTGTTGTTTTGTCAGTTGTAGGGCTTGAACTCGGGGTGTGAGCACTGTCCCTGAGCTCTTTTTGCTCCAGACTAGCTAATGCTCAGTCACTTAAACCAAGGACACATTTCTGCCTGTTTGGTAGTTGATTGAAGATAAGAATCTCACAGATTTTCCTGCTTATCTGGCTTTAAACTGTGATCCACAGATCTCAGCCTCCTGAATAGCTAAGAATACAGGTGTGCACCACCAGCTCCTGGCTATGACTAACAAATTTTAATGTTCTTTAAGTGCTTGAATCTGTGCCAGTTCAGTATTCTCATGCAATACTTAGAGATACACATCATCTTCTTTATGTGTTACCTAGTAGAAAGCGACCCAATGACTGAATGTGGATTAGAAAGTGGAGAATAAGAACTTCTAGAACTTCCATTGAAATCTTAGAGACAATTTCTAAATCCGTCATTGCATGCCACCTTCTTTCTGTAGAAATATTTACCTGTGAGGGATGAAGATTGCTGAGGGCAAGAGCAGCACTGAAATAAAAATTCTCTCTTCCTAAATAAAGATTTTAAAGACAGAAGAAATGTCCGTTAAGTACAAATCAAGATTTTTCTTCTATCCATCACACTAGTGAAGTTAAAAATATCCAGACAACTTTTTAGAGCCTCCCTTGCCATTTAACTTACCTCTCCATTACTTTGGTGAAGATATCACCATGGCAACCTGTCTTTTTCAATTCTGTTTACACTAATGTTTCAATTTTAACTGCTGGACTTTGAGAGTATTGTGTAATGATAGCTTTACTATAAGTTAGGAGGACACATTAAATGGTAAAATGAAAAAAAAAAGAAAAAGGAAAAGGAAAAGCACAACAAAACCAGGGGCTTTGAGGAATGCTTCTGAGCTGGCTTTATTTTCAATAATACTGAAATAATACTGTCAGTATCATTTTAATAATATTAGCAGTTGCAGCTCCCATATATATTAAGTTTATATTTATTTATTATTTACATTTGTTAACATTATACGGGACACATGGGGGAACCCTTACAATATTCGCTCATTTACACAAATGGTGTTATAAGACAAATAGTGCCGATAAGGAAACCAAAACAAAGCCACAGTGTGGCTAAGTGACTTTTCCAAGGTGAAATGGAACACAGGTAATAAAATATGCCTGATAAAATTTGTCAAATTCTAAAAACTACTTTTTTTCTCTTTATCTTAGTGACCTTCACAGTATGATTTTTATGGCATCTACATCTGCTTGCTTAATCTCTAGCAAATAATCTCCATGTAAATTGACTTATATTGGCTTTTCTAGAAGCAGAATTCATATTGGGATTGTTATAAAAGTGATTTATTCAGGAAATGCCCCAAGGAACATGATCTAAATGAGATGTTCTGCCTCAATTTCTCTCTCTCTCTCTCATTTTTCTTTCCCTTCCTTCATTCCTTCTTTCCTTCCTTCCTTCCTTCCT
>NW_012267234.1:4272886-4305290 GCF_000151885.1 Dipodomys ordii
CTTCCTTCCTTCCTTCCTTCCTTCCTTCCTTCCTTCCTTCCTTCCTTCCTTCCTTCCTTCCTTTCTTCTCCTTCTCGTCCTCCTTTTCTTCTTCTTCCCACCCCCCTCTCTCTATCCCCTAGTTTCTTTCTTCCTGTGCTAATTTTGGAGCTTGAAGTCAGGGCCTGGGTACTGTCCCTGAGCTTTTTTTGGCCATAGCTTTAATTCTGCTTTTCTTTTTTTTATTGTGTGTGATTAATTGGAGACAAATGTCTCATGATCTTCCTGCTCCGGGTGGCTTTGAACTGTGATCTTTTGATTTCAGCTTCCTGAGTAATTTGGTTAGAGATGTGAGCCACCAGCGCCTGGCTAGCTTCCCTTTTCTTGTGCAAGAACACACATACAATGAAAGCCAAGCACTATTAAGTATTCAAATCATCATACCCGCATTTCACAGAATATATACACAAAATAATTCATTTAAAATTGGTGATTACTTCACTTAGATTTGAGTCCTACAGACGCCATCTGTTGAAGGGAGGGGAGAGACAGCCTTGCCTTCTAGGTGCTAGCTGCTATGGAAAACAGCAACAGAGATCACAGCAAGATATGATGTGAAGAATCATGTATAGCAGATACTGCAGCAACTTCCCATTTGAATTCCTCTAAGGTGAATACAAAACTAATTTAGTCCAGTCTTTTGTGATACAGGATCATTTCCATTTCTGTAGTACTGCTTCATGATATCACCCAAGATGTGCCTCTAGAGGTTAGGCATGTGGCTTTTAGAGACATGGAAGTTGGTATAAAGCTTAATCATGTTGCAATCTCCATCAGATCTCATTAGACTAACAAACAGAGAGAAGATGATAAGTTTAGTAATTAGTTTACTCCAGTATTCAATATGTAAACATAATTTATTTCTCTATCAGTTAAAGACTTCATGATATGCTTTCCATTGCTCACTTCATCTGGGCTTTATATCTGAAGCAAGAGATCTCAATGGAATGAATGATGGAGTATACTTGAGTTGGCTTTAATTAAGCTCTTTTTGAAAGAATAGCAATAAACTGTATGCTATGATTTTTATGCAATGATTTCTTCTTCCCATATGCTTTCCAAAAAGAGCTGTTGAAGAAACACTAGTTTGACCATATATTCACTGTAACCCTTTCACTTTATTTTATTTATTGTATTTCGAGTACCTTAAACATACTACCACTGAGGTATTATCCCCAGACTATATAGCTCTGAATCACCTTGAACTCATTAGGTAGCATAGTTCTGTCTCAGCTTCTCAAGTACTGGGATTATGGCTGTACACCTTATAGTTATGGTTTTCTGAAGTTAACCAGTTGTCTAAAGTCACCATTCAATATGAGGTAGGGACTATTTCTTCTGGGATCTTTGAGTAGTAGTGGCATGAAACAGAATAAAAGAATAAATAAATGAATTCCATTTAAAATGGATTTATAGAGAAGAATATGCAACATTGAGAATCTTTATTGAAGAGTTGCTTTTGTTTGTTTTTTTTTCTACTACTTCTACAAGTGTTAACAGAACTGGAACCCGAGCTCAGTGATGAACAAAATCATTAGAATTGGAAATGCTTATTCTTTGGGCTAGAATGGTGTCAGCTTGCTATGGCTATTTTGGTTATCTCTAGCTGAATCAGCTCTGAAAGGCAGTGATAAATGTCTCTGATTAATAAAACATCAGGAATCCAATTAACTATTACCAAATACATGTAGTGTCTTTGGTAGACAAGATCTTTCAACATATGTGGGCTTTTCATGGGCAAAAAGCAGTAACAGAGAATAATAACAGTTCGATTTTCCTGAGTAAGTCTCCTCTGATAGATACTGTTTCAAGCGCTTCCAGTATATTGTCCTGTTAATCCTTATAATGAGGCTATGAGATAGATTCTGTTTTTAATCCATTTTACCGAGGGGTACTTCACCCAATAATGTGTAGGAATTCTAATCCCAATTGACTTGATAAGAGCAAGACAGGAGAGTTGTACAAATGGAAGACAAAAAAGGCAGAGGGTTGAATTTTTTGAGCTCTAGGTATATTTTTTGATATGAGGCCCTTGTCTGTTGTCTGCTAGCAGAGGATCACAATAGCTCAATAGCTATGTACATAGGACCATATAAAATGATGCTAATCGAAATGAACTCTAATATATGGAAATAAGAGGTCTTTTTGTTGTTGTTGTTTGTAATGTCAATGTTCTGTATCAAGTTATTGCTTTTTATTTTCTTTTTCTTTTTCTCTTTGGTTTATCACTGTTTTTGATTCTGGTACCCTACGTCTTGTATATACATTTATCTGATTTGGGAAAGGGAAAGGGAAGAACAAAATGGTGACACAGGACAAAGGGTGATCCAAAGCAACAGATACTCAGAAGACACTAGGTTGGAAATGAACTATACAACTTTGGGGGGGGGTAGGGAGGAGTGAGGGAGGAGGGAAAGTGGGAGAAAACTGAAGGAGTGGGTAAAAATACTCCACAAGAAATGCACTCATTAACTTAGCTATGTAAATGTAACCCTTCTGTATAGTTCCTTTACAACAAAAATTAAATATAATAAAATGTTTTAGGAAAGAAAGTCACAGGTATTAAATTTATGTGCCTTAAGCTAAGAAATATCAGCCACCAGAAGCAACAAGAAGCAAGGAATGAGTTCTCTCTGAAGAGCCTCGGAAGAATCGAATAGACCTGACACTGTGATATTATCCCACCGACATTAGACTTCTGCCCTCTGCGACTGTGAAAACAAAAATAACAACAAATCACCTGTGTTGTTTTTAAGAGGGAAGCTTTTAGTAATTTGCCATGACAGTCACAAGAAGCCAAAACAGGTTACTAAAGGCAGCTAATAGAGAACTGATGAAATACTCTAGTATATTTATAGATTAGAAGAAATATTTGGACTTGGCTTACTTTATGATAACTCCTGGGAGTAGATCTAGATAGGCTGACTCGTTGCCTGACATTTTTAGCTCAGACAAAGTATTTCCTATCTTCCAACTAAAACCTCCTCTTGAGTAATCACATAAAAGCCCTTTCTACCTTCAAGGAGCTTTTTTTCCCCCTTATAGACTTAATCTTAGAAAGCAGTGCTTCTTTCTTGTGAAATCTCACTTGAAACCCTCCTATACTACCTTATTGAGACACCTATTCTGCTTTTGAAAGAAAATGGACTTTTAATCAGCTAGAAAGCTCTCTTTCATGTTGCCAAGTATGGGTAATTACTTGCTTTCCATGGTTCTTCAATTCAAAGGTGTATATTTCATGAAAAACAAGATCCCTAAGTATGGACCATTTGATGGTTTAATTTTATTGACTTTTTAAAAAATCACTGTCATTTTGGAGGAACTAAAGCACTACATTTTCCTAGAAGATGTTTCATCTGCAGCCATTCTCTCTAATTAAATATATCAGAGAGATCCAAGCTAGAGGCTGTGTGTTACACAAAGAGGAATGGAGTTCCTACTGGAAATCTTTCTTTTGAATCCTAGAATCTAAAGCTTACAGCACAATATTGGACCAGATTACTGGATTCCTGATTCCTTTATAGCTACACACACACACACACACACACACACACACACACACACACACACAGATACATGCAACCAAATAATAAAAATTCCTGTTGGGTGAAGTTTTGGGCATATTTATTGTCTGGAGCTATAAATAAATCAAGGATCCAGTAATCTGGCCCAACATTATGCTGCAAGCTTCAGATTCTAGCAGTTTAAAGATACCATTAGAGCTGTAGGTGTAGAAAGTGTCTTCCATGTCCATGTTTTTGGTGTAACTGTGTATCTTTGAGCATTAGAAGAGAATAGATATCATCTTCCATGTGCCTTTTGTGTTTATTCATGTTTAGTTTTAAATGTTTGATCTACCTACCATACTGGAGATTACATTCTCTTGCCTTGTTACTCAGTGAGCCTTTTCCTCCCCAGCTCCCGTCTAAGTTTCTTTGTTTACTCTGTGTCTTATACCCATCGTGGATCCTTGTAACATCATTTATAGCCACAAACAGGGGCATCTCTTCTCCATGTCTCCTTCTTCTCCTCTTTCTCCTTGATTTACATCATTCAGTTCTGACCCAAATGACCAAAATAATATCAATTATGTAAAAAATCTTTTCCATGAAGACCTCCAGAGAAATATAAACACAAAATTCAAACCTCAACTTCGGATCCATCCACTATGTTGAGTAGCATTCAGACACACTTCCTCTTACTTGAAACCTTGTCCCCCACTAAATCTTGTTCTCTCCTTACCTATAATTTGGTCTCTTCCTTACTATATGACATTAATTAAAAAGCTATGAGTCATTGTAGTTATACCTAGTCCCCCAGACTCTCACTGGTCACTTTAGAGAACAGTGAAGAAAATTGTAAATTGGCCTAACAAAGAAGATAGGGTATATGCCTAAGCCTCGTTTATTGGCTAGAGTATTCTTCTCTCTCCTTCTCCTCCTCCCTGTCCTCTTTCTCCCTTCTTCATTCTTCCTTCTTCTTCACTTTAATGCTTATAGCTGGAACTCTACCACTTGAGTCATTGTTCCAGCCTAAAACTTGTAAATTGTAGACGGTGTCTCAAGGATTTCTCTGTCCTTGCTGATTTCAAACTTTCAGCAGCTATATCTTTCTGAGCACATGACTGGATTCACACTTTCATTTCTTTTTTTTCAAAGTGGTTAATAGAAATTTATTTAAAAATTGATTTTCTATTCCAGGACATGCAGACAGCCAGCTACCTGCAAATGAAAACACACTGTAAGCCACATTTCTTGGTTTGAAGTTCAATTGTTTCAAGTTGAATTGTCCTTAAGAGAAAGAAGAATATCAGATCTCTTAGTGTCATCAAGTAGTCAGTGAGAGAGTTCAAGGTAGGTTGAGATCATCATATATTTCACACTTTCATTTCTATGGTGATAAAATCTTGCATAGTTCATAACTGGTCTTTCTTAAAGCCTATATAATGTTATACCTTAAGAGGAGTATTTACAATATTGATTTTAATAGGATCTCACCCTGTATTAAAATATTAAGAAATCATATTTTTGGTAAGAAAGTTGTGACTACCAACTCTTTGATATGCATTTGAGTGGTAATAATAAAAAAGGCATCCAGAGGTTGCTTTCATTATAATCCTGAAGCAAAGGCAGCAGAAGAATAAATGCCATTATAAAGTGCTTCGCTGAGTAAAGTTCCATACAAGGAAACAGAGGAAGAACTACCCCAGTGTAGGAAGAATAGGAAGTATGTATTATAAAGGCAATTAATTGCTAAGGAAGCAGGCATCACCAGAATTTGAGAGAGCTGAGAAACAACCCTTAGAGCCTCTCTCATTTATCCTTATGTTCACCCCTCTCAAAGCTTGCTGACTGTCCCTCAGATATTTAAACTATTTCCTTATATTCTTCTTGGCTCCCTCTACTCCCTTGCAGCCTATTTTTCTTCAGTTGGTTAAATAGTCTCCACAGTGAATCAGACAGGATAGGTAATAAAACAACTATCTCTCAATAATTCTGGTTATAAAATCAAGTGGAGTTTTATAGTGTGCTTGTTACAGAAGTTATCATTTTCCTGTTGAAAACTGTTCAAAATGTGGTCTCTGGGCCTCTGCACCTTCTGCCTGACATTTACTTAAAAGGCATAATTGGGCAGTTCTTGTGATCATTGGGATTGTCCTACCCAGTGACTATAAAAGCTCCGTCCTTTGGATTTCATATCCAAATACCGACTAACTTGTGACATTGTGTCTCAAGTTCTGCCCTTGTGAGTGGTGGTTAGAGTGTTTTAAGAGGCTTATTAAACTTTTTAAAATAGAAGTCTTGTTATTACTGGCTAACGAAGATTTCTTAAAGAAATAAAGGTTTTCACCCACAGAGATTGGAATAGGTCAAAAAGGGCCAGAAAAGCTATGGAGTCAATCTATATGCAAATACTTTCTTTGAAGTGGGCTTCTGCTGCTTTGATTTATTTTATTTGTGTGTGTGTGTGTGTGTGTGTGTGTGTGTGTGTGTGTGTGTAGCTAGCTTAGTTAGAGGACTGACATCACTACAATCTTCATTATAATCCATCTCAAGGAATGTCCCATAAACCAGAGGAAACTGACCTACTTTCTTTTCAACCTGCCTTCTCCTAGGAATGTACTAAGAAATCTCCCCCTTATGTAGTGAACTTGAATAAGTCAATCCTTTGCTTACCTCAGAGGAATTGATAGGCATGATTTCTCTTCACACTGATGTCTCTTTTACTCTCAGAAACTAAGCTTAGTGGTAGAATATTTGCCCAACATGCACATTTGATTTATCTTCAGCAACATAAAAGGACAAAAAGAATTGGAAGAAGACTTTGCTTCTAGAGTAGTTAAAATTAAAATATATAAATACTAAATGTATGTCAGCAGATAAAGGGAAACCGTGCTAAAAGTGCTTGAGATTCTATGTTTGCAGATGTGGAGAGTACTACAAAGCTAACTGAGCAATGGAGAGCAAGGAGAGACATCATAAAATACACATAAAACAACTGTATCCATGTAAAAAGTAAATAATAGCTGGGTCATGCATCCATACCCCTGTATATGTATACATATACAAATATTTCTGTTAATATAAATGTATTACTGTTGTTATTATTATTATTATTTTGCCAGTCCTGGGGCTTAAACTCAGGGCCTGGATACTGTTCTTGAGCTTTTTTTGCTCAAGACCAGCACTCTACCACTGAGCCACAGCTCCACTTCTGGCTTTTTCTGTTTATGTGGTACTGCATTCTAGGCAAGCACTTTACTACTAAGCCACATTCCCAGCCAAAATATATTATTACATATATACCTATATTCTACTTGTCTATAATGGAATGGATTAGGATGTAAAATAAGTTGTTATAGAAAGTTATTCCAAGAGAAGAAGAGGGTTAGGAGAGGGTTATTATTTGTATAGTTATTGACTAAATAAACAAATAAAATAGTGTTAGACTTTACTTCAAGGTTTCACATTTTATAGGGATGATGTGTTTATATAGAGATAGTATGAACATATGATCTTAATATTGGTTTATAATTTCTATGTAAAATTTCCAGTGCTCTTGAGATTTTAGTCAGCTAGTTAGATATGAGCAGGAATGGGAACAATCCTTTGGCCACAAAATTCCACTCCCCTGGCTAATCATCACATGCTCCAGGCTCTGGACCTGGAATTAAAATAAGGTTCCTAATCCTAACTACCATCCACATGTCCCAAATCTACGCTCCACACACACCAAGAGGGGTATAGTAAGTACCATGTGGCCTTCCACTGGAAATGTTGGACCAGGAAGTGGATCAAATTAACAGGTGACCACCCTCATCTTTGCAACTGTGCAAAGACTCCCGTATGACTCCCCTCCCTCTAAGCACACATTTATAGAGACACGAGACCCTTGGGGAGGATCAAAAAAGGAAGTCTTCAATTTCCCATCCATAGTAATCCTGTCCTATCAAATACAAAACACTGAAGCGAGGACAATCTCCAGGCAGACAGCCCTTGTCCAAACAGCCCACTTCACAGAGCATAGCTAACTGCTTTGCTGGTAAATCATGCTTTGCTACCCCCATGATTGTTGGTGTTCTTTCACTTCACCTGGGCCAGTGCCTTAAATGAAGCCCTCAGTGGTCTCAAGAGCATTCTGTCTACCAGTAACATTCATATTCCCACCAGATCCTTATTTGAAAGTGTTCCTTATAGAACTGGAGCATGATGGATAGATGAGGAGAGAGATGAACAGCATCATTGTTTTATACAAATACCAAAAGAGCTAGACTTACAACCAGGAAGTAAAATGAAAAAAAATGTTTCAAAGTTAGGAGATCTAAGAGGGGCTATCTTTATCTTCCTTTTCCTTGAAGTGGTGAAACTCTAGTAACTCTTCATGAATGGGGAGAGACAGAAAGAATGGAAAGTCCAATCTGACAAAACAAAGTTCTGAAGGTTTCTGCCCCAAATCATTGTAACTACAGCCATTTTGACTGTGCAACTACGGGACTCTGTTGATGCTTGCCTTAAAATAGTGTTCTAGCACAAAATTAGTATTACTTTCATACCAGATGGGCAGAACAAGCCGGAGACACACAAGAAAAATGGCAAGTCTGGGTATCTCAACTCCCACTTACGAAAACCAGGCGACAGAACAGCTAATGAATAATACAGGGGAGAGTTCCCCAAAAGCTCTACAAACTCTACTAGTAAACATGGTGAAGGAAAGATTGAAAACTTGCGAAGTACTCAGTGTGAGCATAAGAGGGGGCAAGATGAAGCTAACCAAAGATTAATACAAGAACTTCACAAGCATGTGAGGTTAACCAAAAATTAATACAGGAATCTCATGAATGTGAGGGAGCTAATCAAAGATTAATACGGGCATTGTGTGAACAGGATGAGAATAGACAAAGATCAATAGAGGCATTCATGGAATCCATAAACAGACAGGTGAAGGAATCAAGGGAGAAAACAAAGGGAATGCTGAATAGAGCCCATCAGAAGGAAAGGGAGTCCAATCAACTAAGTGATTTGAGAATAAACACTGAACACAAAATTAAGGAAGTAAAGTTCATACAAGATCGAAAACAAAGTTCCAAGAAAGAATCTGAAGCCATCAAAGCTGACCAATTAGAAGGAAAAGAAATAAAAACCAAGTAGAAAGTCTTGACAGTAGGTTAGACTATGCAGAAGATCAAATCTTGGGGATTGAAGACAGCCTAGATATTATAAAGAAAGAACATACAACTATCCAAGACAATCCAAGGAATATGATAGATCTATTCAACATTTGGAAGACACCATCAGAAGGCCTAATCTGAGGATAGTGAGTGTAGAAGAGCACGTAGAGACAGAAGTTAATTTAAGAGGATCCTAGCAGAGAATCTCCCAAACATGCAAAAAGATAGGCTTATTTAGATACAAGAAGCTTTTAGAACCCTAAATAGACCAGAACAGAACAGTACATTCCGCCATCACATTATAATGGCCAATAGACACATGAAGAAATGCTCAACCTCTCTAGCTATAAAAAAAATGCAAATCAAAACAACATTGAAATTCCACCTCACCCCAGTTAGAATGGCTATAATCAAGAACTCTAATAACAACAGATGCTAGAGGGGATGTGCACAGAAGGAAATCCTACTGCATTGTTGGTGGGAGTGTAAACTTGTTCAACAACTTTGGAAAGTAGTAATGAGGTTCCTCAAAAGACTCCACATAGAGCTCCCCTATGACCCAGCAATCCTACTTTTGAGCATTTACCCAAATGATCACAACCAAGACCATACTAAAGCTACCAGCACAACTATATTTATTGCAGCATTATTTACCATAGCTAAGTTGTGGAACCAACCCAGATGCCCCTCAGTAGATGAATGGATCAAGAAAATGTGATTATATATATATATATATATATATATATATATATATATATATATATATATGCGCAATGGAATTCTATGCCTCCATCAGAAAGAATGACATTGCTCCCATTTGTTAGGAAATGGAAATACTTGGGGAAAAAATCATATTAAGTGAAGTAAGCTAGGCCCAAAAGAACCATAGGTCCCATGGTTTCCCTTATTTACAATAACTAGTATATGTCTAGGACAAGTAGAAAGGGCAAAAGCTATGTACATATGACCAGATAAGATGAAGTTAAGGGAAATAAACCCCAAGATAGGGACACGAGTTTTTTCTTTCTTGTTATTTTTCTAACATATTTATAAGGTACCATGTTTTGTTTCTTTGTATGTCCCTCCCCCATGGTATAACCCCTGCTTTCACTGTATATGATGTCGATATAATTTGGGGAGAGGAAGGGAAAAAGCAAAATGTTTAAATAGGGTTACAAGTTGACCCATTGTAACAATGAAATATATGAAACACAATGTTGAAAAAGGAACTTTACAATTTAGGGGGGAGTATAGTTGTGGAGGTGGGAGGGAAGGGAAAAACAAAGGAGGAGACAACAATGCTTGGTAAGAAATGTACTCATTACCTTACTCATGTAACTGTAACCTCTCTGCACAGTATTTCCACAATAAAAAACTTATTTAAAAAAAAAGATGAGGAGTACTAGACTTCCTTGGCCACATGGATCTGCTCAGCTTAGAACGCATAACAGCTACAGAGAGAAGATATCATTCGGTGTCGTCATAGGGGGAGGGAAATGTTTGCATTTCCCCAACTTAAACCTGTGACACCTCAGTTCCCCAGACTTGAAATGTGACATTACAATAAATCTTTGATAAGGTTTTCCTGTCTTTGGTACAATTCTCTCCTTGAATGATATACCACAAAATGCTTTCCATGAGTAGATGTCAAGATCTGTGATTGCGCATGGCACGTGGGAAAGTGATGGGACCCTTTGTCTGTTCCCGTTAACAGAATCAAGCTATTTATAGTAATTATATTTAATGTGATGTTTCAGTTGAGCAGAAACCCCAGCTCTTTCATTGGGTAATGAATATAAGAATTTCCCTTATGCCTCCATTTTATGTTTGTGAAGACTTATACTGGATAAAAAAAAAAAAACTATATGGGGACAGGAAGGTCATACAGCAAATTACCAGTAGTTGCTAGGGACCTATGACATGGAATCCTCACTTGAATATCCGAAGACTGATTTTGATCATAAAATTCAAAGACAATAAACACAATCTGATATACAATTTAATATATGGTGGTTGGTTATCTTAGATGTTGCAGTGTGTGCTTATTCATCCACACAATTAGGGAATATGGGAGCTTACCATGCTTTGCTCTCAGCCTTAGGCTTTTAAATACCACTCGTCTCTTTCCCTTTCATCTCAGCTGGGCAATTCGAAAGCCAGAGGGATGATAAATGGCCGCGAGATGCAGACAAAGATTCTCTTTGTTTGTCGCACAGAATAGGAAGAGATGGTCAAATTGATCAGTCATTAAGGTAAAATGATTTGAGATAAATTCTAGTCTCTTTGATGAGCCTTGGAATGCCAGTATTGGAGAAAGAGGTTATTCTTCCCCCTTTCACACAATTGAATGATTATGTCTCTTTGTGAATGGGTTTCTTTAATTGCCAACTGGTAATTTGGCATCCTGACACTGTGCTTGCCAGCCATCATCCCTCAAGCCATACAAGGTAGAAAACCCTGATCTGAGAGAAATGAATGAGAGGAGTGACTCCTGGATTAGAAATAAGTGGAGCAGTGAGCAGCTACTGATAACACAAATAAACAGAAATTATTTTGCCGGCCCTCAAAGGAATGGCTCTGATTCATCTCTGGGAGGCCACAGTCCAGATCTCAGGCCTCTGAGATGATGGTTTTGAGGCGAGTCCGGGCTACATAGTGAGGCCCTGTATCAAACAACAAATTGGACTAGAGTTGGGGAGGTGGCTCACAATTAGAATTTTAGTGTGGGAGACAGCAATGTGAGGGTCACAACTTCACCATGTGAAGGCCATCCCAGGAATTTGGAGACCATACCTCTAAATCCAAGCCGGGTATGATGGCTCCACATCTCTTAGCTATGTGGGAGGCAGAGGTAGGAGAATGATATCATGTCTTAAACTTGCCTCACTCAAAACTATGAGACTATATCCAAACATATCAAGGAAAAAAGGGTTGGGGGTCATGGCCCAAGAAGAGGGCCTGCCTGGAAATCTAAAGATTCTGAGTCCAATTCCAGTACCATGAGGAAAAAATATATACAATATCTTATATAGATTACCTTTAATTTCAAATGAAAAGGGCTATTTTTCTTGGCTAATATGACTCTTGGAGTTTTCAAAAACATAGATTTTTCAAGTGTATTACTGACTGTGTTACATTATAGGAAAAGGACATTCTGGTGATTAAATTTTATCTGATTTAGGTTTGAATGTATGAATGTTAGAAATTTGATATGGAGTACAGTTATGAATTCCATGTGGTGTTTTATTGTGTGAGTTACTCGTAACTGGTATGGTTTATGCACTGTTTCTGGATGGTGTCCTCCTTTGACGAGATGTTTGGGTACTGCCTTACACTAGAGATCAGGCTTCCAATGTAGGATTTGGGTTTTCCTATATTATCTGAGTTTTTGTCTGAAGGAGGAAACAGAAACTTGTGAAATAAATAAGTCACTAAACAAAGCATTGGTGGCACAGATTTGTAATCCTAGTTACTTAGGAGGCTGAAATTCAGGGTATGGTGATCTGAAGCCAGCATAGATAGTAATGACCAACAGACTCTATCTCCAAAATAACTAAGAGTTCTGAAAGCCATGGCTCGGGTTGTAGGGTGTCAGGTGAGCAAGTACTCAAGGAAGTGAGAAGCCCTGGTTCAAATACTGGTACTGGCCAAAATAAATGGGTATTTAAGTAAGTAAACAATCATGCAAATAAACAACCCAGTGAATATCTTATCTAGTCGGCCATCTGGCAATTTTTTTTTCTAATTCACTGTACGTGGGCATAACTTATGATAGTCTTATAAATTTTAATATTTATTTGGTCCTACTAAGAATATCTACTAGCAGACATTGTTTTTTCATATGAATTCTTAATCTCTATGGGATTTCATGTCTTCATATAATTTTTCATTCTGCATCCTCCTCTTAGGAATACCCTTGTATCCTTCCCCACACAATAACTAAAACTCACCATGAAAGGCTTATCTTCAATACTGCTTTAACATATTAGTTTTTCTTCCAGAACCTCAAGCTTTATTTATTTATTTATTTATTGTTATTTATTTATTTATTTTTGTCCGTCCTGGGTCTTAAACTCCAGGCCTGGGCCACTGTTCCTGAGTTTTTCTGCCAGGCACAGTCATTTGAGTCACAGCGCCACTTCTGGTTTTCTGGCCGTTAATTGCAGATAAGAGTCTCATGGACTTTCCTGCCCAGGTTGGCTTTGAACCGTGACCCTTAGATCTCAGCCTCTTGAATAGCTAGGATTATAGGTGTGAGCCACCAGTGCCTGTCTGTGTATTTATTTATATATGTAAATTAAAATATATTCAGTGTTTTCAAACTTTAATACATGTTATGGACAGTTAGGCAAGAAATTATTTTAGCATGTTTTCAGTCCACAAATTTAAAATAATTATGTCATTGCTATGTTCTATACACTTATAATTAATGAACATAAAGTAGAAACCTCTGGACACAGCTGGCTAATGCCTGTCATCATCGCTACTCAGGAGGCTGAGATCTGAGGATTTTTGTTCAAAGCTAGCCTGGGCAGGAAAGTTCATGAGACTCTTCTCCAATTAACTACCAGAAAATCAGAAGTGGCACTGTGGCTCAAAGTGGTAGAGTGCTCACCTTGAGTGAAAAAGCTCAAAGACAGTGCCCAGGCTCTGATGAGTAACAACCTTCACTTATCGCTGTTAGTAGTTTTCTCTGAGAAATTATTTATTTCATTGTCCATTTTCCTATTTGTGTTTTAATTAAATATTTCCCTCTTCGTCATCAAAGTTTGTGGAAGTAACCTGTCTTGGCTAGTCCTCTGGCTCAGGAACATACATTACTTTTCATAAACATGGAACAGATCAATTAGGGTTTAGGGTTTTCTTTTTAATTTGTACAGCTAGTTGTTTCAGATTCATAAGATTAAGGTTTGATTAAATGCATTAAGAACTGCATAATATGTTCCTCTAGTGTTTAAAAAAACACATTTCATAAAATGATCCAGAAGCAATGTTAATGAGTATATTATCCGATTCTTACATTAATTACAGTCATTGTCTTTTTCTTTTTAACTTGAAAGTACTTTGTACTAATGATAATTAATTGGAAAGGCATTGGTGATTCTAGACAGAGGCCAGGAAAAAAGATAGGAATCAAGCCAACAACTTCGATGTGTCATTATACCTGTGGCTTTGGAAAACATATCCACGTTTCACACCCCCTTACACATGCTAGTGGTATGATACATTATACTTTAAAGGTCTGAGCTGAGTTTAAATGGAAAAATAAATATCAAAATAGAAAGGAAGACTTTTATGTGTATCAGAACCCAGAAATTGTCATACTTGTTACAAGGCCAGAAAAAGATCAAATTTAATATTTGAATTACAATTTGTCCATGTTTCACTGCTGTCAATGTAATGTGTAATATATGCATATATGTATGTATGTATACATATATGTATATGCAGAAAAGTATCATCTGGTAAACCCTAAGATCATAATCCTGGTCAACTCTACGCTCTGTTCTCATCAAATAAAGTCCATGTCGATTTTCTTTAAAAAAAAGTCTAAATATTCTACAAGAATTTTACTTTTAGGTGCCTTGCATGGTTTCAATTCTGGTTTTAAAATGATTTCTATAGCTTCATTTAATCCCATTCAGGAATCATTTACTGCTTTTTTTTCTTGGTACGCTTACTCTTCTGTGTCCTTCACTTTTTTCTTTATACCTAATTTGATGGCAAACTTAATCTAGGAATAGAGAGAAATTCAACCTCTAGCCAATGCATTAATTGATGTCTGGAAGCCAGGTAGTGCTATCTAATGAGACTGAATCAAGTGATCAGTGTAAAATGCTGATTTTCAAAAATACATTTCATTGAACCATTTGAGCTGCCTTGAAAATTGGCATAATTACACAGTCTGAGCCTCTAAGATATGGTAATTCTTGATTCAGATAGTTCATTTCACAGAAGAGGGAATGAGAAGGTAAGGTTTGATAGGAGTGACTTCAGTACTTATTGACTATAACAGAATATACCTTTTGAACCCACATAAAATAAATGTAAATTATGAAATTACCTCAAGTGATTCTTAACAAGTGGAACCACCCGAACATCTACTACACATAAAGCTTTCTTTTTGCATTTTAAAGGGAAAAGGTCCTTGTAATCAAAGAACTATGAATATTCAGAACTAAAATAGAATTAGAAAGTTTATGGAGCTTGTACAATGAGAAGAAAGAAAGGGGATTGTTTAATTCATTCATCCACATCCTCTCTATTCCTGAGTCCCTAGTTTCGCACCTCCTTCTTGCTAGAGGAGATTCATTATAAAGTTATAGCAATTTTAGAAATACATTTTACTAAATTATACCAATAAAATTCTTAGGAATTAAAGAATATACATGTAAGAGTATATATGTAGCCTCCTTCCAGACATTTTGTGAATAGAGATACATGAAGACACATAAATCAAAGTCCAAATAAATGTTATTACCTCTGTTTTGATGCTGGGAATCGAATCATCTTCCACTCAGAAGAGAAAGTCATTGCTACTATCTATTATAGTATATAGCTACTAGCTACTCTCTTCTAGAATCAAGTAATGTTACAAGATGCTGTAGAGCTTAGTATGCCAAATCTCTGCCCAGAGGAATGTAACTATAAGATAGAAGACATAAGCATCGAAAATATCCAGTCAAGATTCTGCAAAAAGTACTGTGATACATTTGTCTGACCTAGTACATTATTAATGATAACACCTGTTGAAGACTGGGTTTACTTCTTCCTAAGGCTGCTCCCATTTTAACATGTTTTTATTTTTTTCTGAAGTTCCTTTCAGTGTTGTATGGAGTAATTGCCTTGCCATGGTGTGAAAACCCAATGTTTCTTTTGGGTAAACAAATCTGATTATGCAATTTTTCTGAAGCGGCACAAACAATGCTGATAAATCATCAACAAACAAGTCGTAATTTCCAAGACATACAATTTTTTCCACTTGCTTTTCAATATTAGGAAATGGCTTTGTGAGAGGGATTTGATACATTGATAAATGAGGGTGTCATTGATCTTTACACTCACAAACAGAATGATATTTATATGATAGCACAAAGAGAAAGAAAGAAATTGCTCACAAAAAGTCATGAAAAATGACTATGGAAAAGAATTTTTTTGTGCTTTTTAGTTTCTTGCTAGGAGTGAAAGACAGAGAAGTACATATACTGCTATATGTACTATTTGTATCTATCTTTCTATCTATATTACTATATCTATCTATTACCTACCTATTAATCTATGAGCTGTATATTGTTCACTACATATATATATATTTATGCACATATATTCTGTATATACACATATGTGTACATATATGTACACATATGTGCATATACATACATGTACACACATGTACACACATATGTGTGTATATACAGAATTGCAGATATGTCAACATATACAGTTCACAGGCAAATTCTATTTTTAGAATGCTAAGTACAACAAAATTGTATCATATTGTCAAGGAAAGACAATATTTCCCCTATCTAGTAAGAATATATATATATATATATATATATATATATATATATCACCTACCAACAGATCTGTTATAAGAACTGTGCATAGTATAATCAGTGACCCAAACGTGGAAATCAGAGTGACATTAAGAAGGTCATGATTTCACTCTATATGTACAGATTCAAAACCCAGCAACATCTTTGCTTGTCTGTTAGTCATGTGTTATTCCTAACTAACAGTATTGTTACCAAAACAGTAATAAAAGGAAGATGTGTGTGGTTTTTATTGGAGTTATCATGAAACACCTACACATAAATGGAAATGAATACTCAAAATTGCTTTTTATGTATCTTATCAATCACTCTTTTAATCATATTGCTATTTTTCATCCTATGTTGGTCTGTATTTATATCTGGTGGTATTTAAATCCCTCTAGAATTTCTCATAGATTTTTTAAAAAGATGTGTTTAATTCAAATAATCACAGGAAACTTCCTAAGATGTTCAGTGGTAACTAAAGAAGAGTTTTTGTACCTTCTTCACTAAAGACATGTACAATGAAAAGGGTTGTGTTAAGACCTATCACAGAAGTCAGAATGTAATAAGAAGAGGTTAGAAAGTCTTTATCTTTTTTCTTGAGTTTTACCAATGTATATGATATTTAAGGATTTAGTCACCAACCTTGACCTATCTGCCTCTGATTTATGCTGGCACAGAAGAAGAGAAAGAGAGAGAGTTCATAAACAGCCCATTTCCTTATTCCTTTTGTGTTTCTTTTCTGAATTTGCAAATATGCATAATGTGAATTCATGTGAAATCATTCTTGACATAAGAAGAACAAAACACTGTGTACTCTCACAGGTATAAATCTGCTGTTATTAGCTCATGCTAAACCACAGAACTGAAGGGCGCTAGACTGCCCTAGGAGGAAAGAGAGGGATTTAAAGGGGAAGTGAATGAACTGCCATTATCATACATGGACTGAGGAATATCTATGGCCACTTATGAATCATCCTCTATTCTAACAAAGGTTACAGCATAAAGCAAAATGGAGCAAGGTTCTATTTCATGCAGAACATCCAAAACAAAGTGATGAAAACTCTTATATGAATAACTTAATTTGGGCATAAAATTGAAATATTCTGAGAGATCACTTAATTAAAAATGCATTTCCAAGAAGATAATAATGACTCATTGCTAGAGTATCACCACTGTTAAATAGGTCTATACCATTACATGCAGCATCTTATCTATTCCCTGTATAAATATTGCTTAGGGAACACCTACTATGTGCATATAGATCGCAGATTGTCACTTAGTTACCATACTCATTTTCATTTGATAGCACAGTCACTCAAATGTATCAACTTACCTCTTCTTTTCCCTGTGATTATTATACTAAGTCATAAGACAGGCAATGATCAGTGTGAAAAAACCCCAAAAACTTCTACATTTATTAAATTTAGAGATTACTGTGAGCCATCAAAATTCCTGAAATACAGGGCAAATGATGATTAAACAGTTATGTTTAGGATGGCACAAAGAATGAACCCTTAGAAGGCACACTGACAACTTCATAAGAATAATGGCACTTGACTATGATTGTGATGAATGAAAAGGAATTTGTAAGGCAGACAAGAACGTGCCTCTATAAATATTATGTGTTTGAGGGTCTACCTTGAAATGAAAGTTTTACCTATGATTCTGAGAGACAACATTTTGCCTCTGGAAAATTTTGGCAGTAACTGAAGACATGTTGGATTTATGACTAGAGGGATAGTGCTGAGAGAATCTGGTGAGCTAAAAGCTAAAAATATTGGTAAACACTAAATTGTACAAGTCAGTTTGTTTGTCCACCCACAGAAATCACAATCCCAAAATGGCTGCAGTGTTTGAACAAAAGCTAGTGAAGGATTAACAGGGAAAGAATTTAGATATGGAGTCAATAGAGCTAGGTATGGGCTTAACATGTTCTTATGGGAGATTGGAAAGAAATGAAAGATATAAAAATGATAGCTATGGCCAGGTGCTGGTTCCCTCCACTCATTATCTTAGCTACTGAGGAAGCTGAGATTTGAGGATCATGACTCAAAATTAACCTGGGACAGGAAAGTCTATCAGACTTATCTCCAATTAATCACCAGAAGTGGTGCTGTGGCTTAAAAAGTTAGAGCACTAATCTTGAGCAAAAGAGCTCAGGGTTAGTGCCTGAGTTGAAGCACCAAAACTAACAAAAAATGATAACTACATTTTCATATTTATTTATTTTCAGGATAAATGCCTAAACTGAAGTTAAAAGATATATTTGTTCATAATAGAATTGGATGTCATCATAATTGTAATTTAAATACTACAATATACCTTATACTCATTTTAGTAACTGTAAGATTATGAAAATAGAATATAGAAATAGGGAAAGATACAGAATGCCAAACTATGCTAAAGTACAAATGATAGCATTTACTGGGGAAAAAGACAAGGTATGTCTTTACTGTCTACAACATATATGAAGGAAGCTAGATGCATAGTAATATGTGTACTTGGAGCAGTAGGCCAGCAATCTGATTTCTCAATCTACTATTTTCTTCTCCTTATTTCTCTTTTCTTTTGAGCTATTAAGTCACCTGAAAATTCCAAAACCTTGGCAGTCTCTTTGTCTAGATTATCACTGATGCTAATACTAAACTTTGAAAACCTTAGCTCACATTATAGATTACGTACTAAGCTGCTTTCCATAATGATGTTAAAGAAATTCTGCCACAAGAGAGTGCCTGATGTTGACAGAAGAGCATATTGAAGTAGGCACTTGTGTCTTATAAAGACAAAAATATGTACATTGCATTCTCTTGTCAATATTTATTATTTTGTGCATGCAAAAATAATTTCTTTTAGTGTGAAATTTGGAAGCCCCTCCCCCTTCCTGTATCTCTGACATCTTACTGATGGACAGAGCCTGTGTTTCTGCATCCAATAGAAACACATGCCATGCTACATTTACACAGCGTTGAACATTTATGCAAATCTGAAGAGTAGGCAGGTGCAAGAGCAAATTTCTTAATGTCATTTGCTCCGAAAATTATGTAAAGCTTCCCAAATCTCTGCTTTTTATAGTAGCTAAAGGAGTTTTGTTTCATATTTTTAAACAATAACACCTGTTCCAGGCAGACAAGAAAGTACTCATACAGCAAGCAGTGGGATGCTTGAGGGGAAAGAGGCGTTCCAAAGTTCATCTCAAATAAATAATACGACATTGACATCAAATATAGTCTGAAAGTGCTGGAGTGGTGGAGGAGGTATAAGGAGGAGGGTAGGAGGGAAGAGATTTTGCCTTTTGCACTGGCAGATGAAAGCAAATGGCAGCGATTCAGCCCAGCCAAGGAGATGGCAGAAGTCCACAGGATTCCATCTGGGTCCTGTTTCTTTGGCCTGTGAAGCCTGGCATTACCTTTTTCCCTGGTAGGTCTAAATGCCTCTTTCTCTTTTCACACTGGTCGAATGTGACAAGCTTGCCCTGTCGAACTGATGGACTGTCAAGACCTAGTGATTGCCCTTTCTCTGTTGCTTGATAAGCTTCCATACATTCAACACAGGGCCACAGAATCAATCATGATTAATTGAAATCAGTGATGGTTTTTCATTCCTATTTCTTTCATCGGATCTGAATTCTCCTTGATGGCATATTTTAGGTAACCTCACTTCCAAAGAGAAGTAGGATTGCTGATTTTCTTCCCATCCCATGTTACATTCCATGATTTAAGAAAAAAACACATTTGCCTGTTCATGGATGATGGTTGTATATCATTTATATGCTTATCATATTCCTTTGAAGAGGTCTTGTCAAGAAAAAAAATGGGGCTGGCAATGAAGAAGTTGTGTCATTAACTTTGTTCAGTTATTGATTTATGTAGCATATTTTCATTGATTTTCATGAAGATAAAGATGTACTGATTATGCCATTTTTATCTCCAAGATTGGCCAGACTCTATGGTCTGAGGGCTCATTCTTTTTAACACCTCTACAAATATTGCACAGCAAACTATAAAACAACATAAAGAGTTAAATATTATTAGATAGATGCTGGCTAAATCCTGTTTGGCAAAGGAACAAACATTTGTTTTAGATCCAGAAATACACTTAGAGTTAGTATGTTAGTGTCATTTGCATTAAAATTATATGCACATATTTTTTTCATTTGTTGTGTTGTCACAGTAAGACTATTTTTTTACAGACCTACATGTGATCAGATTCATTTCCTGCTGCTAAGTAGTTATGAGAACTCTCACTAGTTAATTTAGCCTAAACATAGTTTCCTCACCAGGAATATAGAGAATTTTTAAAGCTGTTGTTTGGAAATATATATGTATGCTGTTCTGGAAAGTGTTTGCAAGATTAAAGATATTCAACATTTTATGTAGCTTTTCCCTTCTCCGATTGCAGTTTTCTCTTCCAATTCCATATATGTCTGGGTGCTCGTGACTCATGCCTATAATCCTAGCTATTCAAGAGACTGACATCAGAGGATCACAGTTCAAGCCAGCCCTGGCAGAAAAATCTGTGAGACTCTTACCTCCAATTAACCACAAGAATATCAGAAATGGAGTTATAGCTCCAAGTGATAGAGTCTTACTCTTGAGCAGAAAAGCTCTGGGACAGCACCCAGGCCTTGAATTCAAGCGCGACAACCACCACCACCAACAAAAATTCCTTCTATGTGTTTTCTTCCCTGGCTTTCTCTTTTCTTCCTTCAGTGTTCTTTGAGAAGAGAATACATACTTAATGCATCTTACTTTTACAATGACTAAAAACTTTATGCCTAACAACAGCAATTATCTAAGTGAAATCCATGAGCCATGGGTATCAGAGTCACCTAATTTTTCTTTATTAAATATAGGGCCATAGTGGCTAGTTCATACCATCTAATTTCAGAACTCCCCATGTAGTCAATCCCAAGGTAGTTTCATAAACTTGGAAAATGATGAACTTCCAGATCCAGGAAAATCAAATGCAACAAAGGCCTAACGTATTATACACTACACTCAAGAGCAAAGTCTTCCCCTCAAGAAAATGAGCGTAGTAATCAAAAAGACAGAAAAATAGGCTTCTTTTAATATACTGGCTTCTATGTGTTGTCTGTAATTTAAATAATGAGAAGATGTGGTAAAGTACGATTGTTAACTGTGTCATACAATATAATAAATATGAAAGAAGCTAAGCTCAATTTGAGTTCCCATGGATTCAAACCACAACCAGAATGCTAGAATACTCAAGAAACTTTGCTACAAATGTGATGGTTATTTAAAAAAAAGTGAGGACACAGAAATAAAACTTCCTTGAGTCTTTGGCAATCTAAATCATGCAGATACTTTTAGTATAGGAAGACACAATGATTGGAGACTACACTATTGGAAGTATCCATTTAATTAAAGAACTTGTTTAGCAGGTATTTTTATTATTGAGATCTAAGCTATTTGCACTGATATTTCTGGGTAATATTTCTTATATATAATGTCTCAAAATTTTTGATCCATTTTACTTATCTTTTCTCTCTTTTTTCAGGCCTGAACTTACAGAAACTCCAAGGAGTAAAATAGAATTTTTTTGACACCCTAATGATTAAACTTTACTCTTTGATATTTATGTGTTTTGCCTTAATTTCAACTAAGAACCTTTTTGCTTCTTAATTCTTGAAATGGTTTGGGCTGGTTCTCCTTGTCAACATGTGTATAATATCTCTAACAATACGATTCAGTATCCTTGGGGATTAGTACTGCTATTTTCCAGCTAAATAAGCCCCAATACTCATTGAAAATTCCTTGGTCTCCAATATTCTCCAGAATTTCCAAAACCAGACAAATTTAGGAAGCCATTCTCTGCAATACATTTGAAGAAGGAATTGCATGGATAGCCTTTAGAAAAATGTTTAAAACTGAAGACATACAAAACTGTGATTTTTTCCTATTAATTAATTAATTAATTTGTCAGAATCAGGAATCCTCAACAACAGAAGCTGACTTTCTGACTTACTTCCATTTTCCATTATTTGATGGGTCATTTATCATCATTGAACATACCCTAAGGTAAGCCTTTCCCTGTACAAAATGGAAGTATTTCCTATCCAAGTATGCTTGCCTTTGTTTTAGCTTCATCAGTAGTGTTTTGTTTCTATGGCCCCCAAACTAGACACAATATAGAACTATTCATGCATCTTTTAATGTGTGAACAACTTAAAGGAACTCAATGTGAACTAATGTGTTGGAAGGACACCTTACTTTTCTACCAAGCTCATACATTCATTGTAAGCCTAAGATCTGCCTGACCACCCAGTTCTATAAAACTTGTCTTGTCATAAAATAGCCGATGTGTGCACCAGCATTCTAGATTTATTCCAATCATAGAGTTTCCAAGGAATTATTTCTATGAGAAGAGGAACATCAGATCAACATCCTCCATGCTGAAACCTGAAGCTTGCTATTTGTTACTTTCAAATAGAAATCATCAAAAATCTGGGAAATGCTAACATGTAAGAACAGAAAAAAAAACATATGGAAGGAAGGAACAAAAACTTTGAAGTGTGATACTCAGAAATGGCTTCAGAGAGAAGATTACATCTGAGTTTTGACAACAGCTAAACTTTGATAGTTAACAGGGAAAGTCTGATAATTGGACAAGAAAGGCCATTTTAGGCACAAGAGGGTTAGCAGCTGAGGAAGCTGGCACTTCAGAATGCTGGAAATCTTCCAAGTACGAAATGCAAAAGAGCTGACACATGAAGGTAAGCTAGATCCACGGAATTTGGCTTCTTTGGATGAAAAGTGTTAAGGCATTTTTTGTCTTTTTTTTTCTTTCTTTTTATCGGTCATGGTGCTTAAACTCTGGGTCTGGGTACTGTCCCTGAAAATATTTTGTTCAAGGCCAGAGCTCTACCACTTGAGCCACAGTGCCACTTGTGGTTTCCTGGTGATTAATTGGAGATAAAGAGTCTCCTGGTCTTTCTTGCGTGGGCTGGCTTTGAGATCCTCAGATCTCAGCCTCCTGAGTTAAGATTACAGGCTTGAACTAGTGACACTCGGCTTTAAAGCATTTTCTACACAAAATACACTAAGATAGCTGGATATGCATCTTTATATTATAAAAATGTCAGCATGGGTAACTATATTAATATAGTCTTAATAGCTATTGAGACGAAGAAAATAAGAGACTGTCAAGGAGATGGGCCCCTAACTGTGAGGAGTGGTATTTGTTGACATGAGTACATGTGCTTGATGAACGTAATGAAATTGATAGTCTAGCCTGTATTGGGTCTTTCTGAAGCAAGGGCAAGTTAGGAAAACTGGTCAAGGGAGAGTAGAAAAACCAACATTTGCCATATTAGATATATAAATCAACCTTAAGCATTTTTATTTTGTATTTTACTCTCCGTTGATGCAAATTGTACTGAGATACATTTTGGAATTTTGTCAAAGATGATATATTCACACTTCTAAAATATTTTGAAAGTATTTTGTTTTATTCCTAGTCAAACATTAATATCAGGGCAATCTATGATTTCCCTGACAGTATTGAACCGAAAATATGTCACAGAGACAAAAAGACTAGGAGTTAAATCCCAGGGAATTAAGGTGATTTTGTTCTGAAATCCCCTACACTGTTACATTAGTATAGCCATGACTTTGAAAATTTATATGGAGCTATTTTTTTTAGTATATAAAAAGTTCAGTTCTAAAGGATAATAGCAAAATCAGTGCAATAATTAGGTATAATTTAGAAGGAAGAAAGGCGATACTTCTCATTGTCTTTTCATCTAAGATTCCCTGGCTATTTTGGGCATTGTTATAAAAAATATGTAGCAATTCTGGAAGTGTTCCATTCATCTCTAAAATTGCACAGCCAACGTAATGTGTGTGTGTGTGTGTGTGTGCTCATTTGATCATATCATAGTATACTATGTATAGAAATATATAATATATGCTATATAAAAATATATTTCTATACATATATTTATATGCTATTTATGTGTATTTATGATATATAAAATATACTACATATAAATAAATATACAGTATGCTATATATAATATTTTATATATAGTATGTACACACTATAATACATGGTTTATGTCATAATATATATTAAACTATGCTATGTAGGATAAATGAAATATAAATTATATAGTATGTAGTATTTATACTTTAAAATATATGTACTATAAGATAGAGTATATAATTATATGTAGCATAATACATATATACATGCATATATAAATGCACACATACCCACCAACACACATTTATACATGTATGAATATACATATGTATGAATATATGTGTACCTACTTTCCTCTGGAATTAAATATTCATATAGTTATATGCATATATGTGTGTATGTGTACCTATACATACCACACATAAATACCTATACATTTACATCATCCAAATCATCCATATCCATATGCACGTACACACCCATATGAATGCACATATTCATTCCTCTAGAATTCATATATATATTTATGTGTAAGAAACTTAGGCATACATTACTATATTTTATTCCTCTAAAATAAAGACATAATCTTTCATTAAATCTCACTCTTTTTCATTAAACTCTTTTGGGTGCTTGTATTTGATTCTTTATTGTAATACGTGGTCATGCTTTAACATTTGGGGAATTTGTAGGGAATTTTTTATTAAAGCAGAAAGGGCTGAGGGCATGCTTGCAGTAGGAGACTGCCTGTCTTGCAAGAGCACGGCCCTGAGTTGAAACCCCAGTGCTGCCAATAAAGAGCGTCTGGATGATTGATTATTTGTATGTTTAACTGCACCTAAGCATATTTTACTTTTCTTTTTTCTTCTTGCTTAGAGTGGTGTGGTGCTGAGGCTTGAACTCAGGACTTTTTGTTTGCTAAGCAAGCATTGAACCACTAAGTTATAGTTCCATTCCCTTAGGTTTAGTTTTTCAGCTAGGAGCTCATTTTTTTTTCCTGAACAGGATAGGTCTGAATTCTTGTAGTTGTCCTCAACCTCCCTTTTCTTATATCCTAAGTAGGTGAGGTTATTGGTAAAAGTTACCTCAGCCAGCTTATTATACAAATACACCTTTACTAGGACTCTCAATATCAAAATGTCTTGCTATCAATTATTCTGCTCATCTGAAACACGTAAATACAGCTGACTGAGAGCTTGTTTTGTGAACAAAGTTTATGAGGATTGCATGTTGGATGCAGTTCAGATAATTTATTTTCATGCTCTAAATTATGAAAAATGTAACTCAGAAATAACATATAGATGAGCATTGATTTTTGCAAATATTTGCATGTTTGTAATCCCCAGGGTAATTATGTACTTGCCAGGAAGAGGGAGACAGAGCATATACAAGCTTAATAATTTGCATAAACTTTGATAGCTTCACTGTTAAATCAAGATGTGAGCACTCTATAGGAAAACGGAAAAGGATGGCAAAATACCCAGGGTTAGCAGTAACAAAGGGTTAAAAATAGGCCAAGAAACCCAGCACCATGGCTCACGCCTGTAATCCTAGCTACTCAGGAGGCTGAGATCTGAGGACCGCTGTTCAAAGCCAGCCAGGGCAGGAAAGTCCTTGAGACTCTAATCTCCAATAAACCATCAGAAAACCAGAAGTGATGCTGTGGCTCAAGTGGTAGAGTGCTAGACTTGATCTGAAGAGGTCAGGGACAGAGCCCAAGACTAGAATTCAAGCCTCACAACCGTCAAAAATAAACAAAATAGGCCAAGTATTAATGTGCATAGCTGGGTTCTAGAGGTTTATCTTTAGATTATATGTGAGGCCTCTGTTCAATCAATTCCTGGGCATGGTGGCCTCCCACCTTTCATCCTAGCTTCTGTGATTTAGAGGATCGTTGCTTCAGAACAGCTGAGGCAGAAAAATTTGGAGATTCCATCTCAACAGAAAACAGCTGAGTATGGGGACACAGGAAGGCAAAGATAGCAACAATCCAGCCCTATGCCTGAGCAGGAATAACATCCTATTGTAAAAATATCAAGTGACAAATTAAAAAAAAACCTGGAGGTATGGTTCAAGTGATGAAGCAAGTTTTGCAAGCAGGAAGTCCCGAGTTCAAACCACATGACTAATGAAAACCCAGTTCAATATAAATGAATACCGTAACTTCAACAACGAGGTGATAGAAGGGGAAATGACAATGGAGAAATGACCTGAGTGGAAACAAGTGACCTCAACATTTGTTAAAGGACCTGATGGTCCACTGTGGCTCTTCAAGGACGTGTCTGTGGGCTATAAATATTGGGACGTTGAGTCTTCTCCCTTCTCTGACCACATTTTCCATGGTCTACCCCTAACCCATCTAGAGAATCAAAGAAGATGCCACAAAGCTTTTGTCCTGAGGCAAAGCAATGAAGGGAAGCAGCACAACTGGATCAGAGTTGGTAAACTTCACCTTGAGAGAGCCCTGTGAAAACTCGTGAGCAGGGAAGATACTTACCTCTCTCGGATACAGCTTTATGAATGTCCTTAGAAATCCACGTTGTAAAGGAAAATGGGACAAACTGGAGTTATTATGTGGAAAAAAATACCTTGTGTAGCCTCAGCTTAGAGAGTAATATAAGTAGCAATAATTATAGTCTACCTAATTTATTTGTGTTTATTTATTCACTTCCTTAAGCTCTTTCTGTACAATAAATATGATATTGTGTGCCAGGTCTGCACTCTGTCATCCACTCTCCTGTAGATATTAAAGGGCTTTTTCACCTTTTTTATTATATTTTTATGGCAAAGATCCTGTACAGACATGTGTAAGGAAATAGGTACATTTCCTCTTGAGCATTCTGACCTCCTTTATTTGTTTTCCCCAATCATCCTTTCCTTCTCCACCTCCTAACTCCTCCCTCCCCCCATCCAGAAGTTATAAACAGCATTTTTGACATAGTGTTTTATATGTCTCGTTGTTACAATGAATCAACCTGTATCCTTGTTTCAGCATTTTGTTTCCCTTCCCCTGCCGAAATTAGAAAAATGTATATACAAGATGCAAGGTACCAGAATGAAATACAGTGAAAACAAGGGTTATACCACGGGGGAAGAACACATGAAAGAAACAAAAGAAATCACGTAGTACATAATAAATACTTTAAAAACAATAGCAACAAAGATAAAATCTCTTGTGTCTCTATTTTGAGGTTCATTTCACTTAGCACCATCTTATATGGTCTTATGTGAGTAGCTTTTGACCTTTTCTACTTGTTTGTTAAGATTATCGTAGACTTATACTAGTTATTGCAAATAAGGGAAACCATGGGACCTATGTTTCTTTGGGTCTGGCTTACTTCTTTTAGTATAATTTTTTCCAAGGCTTTCCATTTCCTAACTAATGGAGCGATGTCATTCTTTCTGATGAAGGCATAGAATTTGAATATATATGTATATATATACATATATATATATATATCACATTTTCTTGATTCATTCATCTACTGAGGGGCATCTGGGTTAGTTCCATCTCTTAATAATGCTGTGATAAACATAGTTGTGCTGGTAGCCTTAGTATGGCCTTGTTTGTGATCATTTGAGTAAACACTCAAAAGTGAGATTGCTGGGTCATAGGGGAGCTCTATGTGGAGTCTTTAGAGAAACCTCCATACTGCTTTCCACAGTGGTTGGACGAGTTCAGAATCTCAATGTTGTTTTGATTTGCATTTCTTTTATTGCTAGAGAAGTTGAATATTTCTTCATGTATCTATTCGCCATTCTTATTTCCTCTTAAGAGAAGTTTCTGTTTAAGTCTTTAGCCAACTTATTTATACGGCAGTTGTTTCTTTGAAGATTTGTTGTTGGGTTATTTAATTGTTTAAGTTCCAAGTATATTTTAGATATGAGACCCTTGTCTGTTGTATGGCTAGTGAAGATCTTCTCCCAATCTGTGGGCTTTCTATTGATCTTGCTAGCTACGTCCTTTGCCATGCAGAAACTCTGCAGTTGCATGCCATCCCATTTGTCCAACCTTTCTTTGATTTGTTGTGTTTCTGGGTCTCTATTAATAACCCATGTTTTCACTGTATTTGATTCCAGTGTCCTGCACTTGTATATACACTTCTCTAATTTGGGGAGGGGAAGGGAAAAAACAAAATGCTTAAATAAGGATACAGGTTGACCCATCATATCAATGATATGTATAAGACACTATGTTGAAAAGGAACTTTACAACTGTGGTGGGGGGAGGGGCTGGAGAGTAGTTGTGGAGGTGGGAGGGCAGGGATGGAAAGGGAAAAACAGAGGAGGCAACAATGCTTGATAAGAAATGTACTCATGGGCTGGGAAGGTGGCTCAGTGGTAGAGCACTTGCCTTGCATGCTCGAGGCCCTGGGTTTGATTCCTCAGCACCACATAAGCAAAAAGAAAAAAGCCGGAAGTGGCGCTGTGGCTCAAGTGGTAGAGCGCTAGCCTTGAGCTGAAGAGTTGAGGGACAGTGCCCAGGCCCAGAGTTCAGGCCCCACAACTGGATCCCCCCAAAAAAATAAATGTACTCATTACCTTGGTCATGTACCTGTAACCCCTCTGTACAGTATTTTTACAATAAAAAACATAAAAAAGAATATTTTGACCTGCACCAAGGAGCCCTAGAGTTTCGCCTGTTGGTATACAATGCTTTAAGTGGAGCGTCTGCAGATACACAAGCTCTGCAGAAATGGAGCCAACCTTTTTTTAAAAGCATAAATATTAGTATTGTAACAATTGAATAGTGTGCCCTGTGTAATGTGAATGGTTCTCTATTTAGGGGGGAAAATCACTCTATGTTCTAAAGTTCCTTTTTGTCTACCATTATTCATCCCAAAGCAGTGATCATATGTTTTTGTTTCTGTTTTATTATTTTTTTTAAAATCTACTTTTTGTCTACTCCAGTTCAGCCTGGTCTTTTTGTGAACTGGGGAAAGCAAGTGGTGAGATTCTGGGGATACTTTATAAAGAAGGCTTCTTAGGAGTAATATCTCAGAAAAGGATATGTTAACCAGAGCTGGATGTCTGTTCTCATTTGGGATTGTCCTGGTCTATTTTCTATTTCTATCACTTATATTAAAAAAAAACAGTTTAGAGCCGGGCGCTGGTGGCTCACGCCTGTAATCCTAGCTACTCAGGAGGCTGAGATCTGAGGATCACGGTTCAAAACCAGCCTGGGCAGGAGAGACTGTGAGACTCCTATCTCCAATAAACCACCCGGAAGTGGCGCTGTAGCTCAAGTGGTAGAGCACTCGCCTTGAGCTGAAGAGCTGAGGGACAGTGCCCAGGCCCAGAGTTCAAGACCCACAACCGACAAAAAAAAACAGTTTAGATTGACTCATAGTTCTGGGTCTGAGATATTTGAGTGTATCACAGAAATCTGCTCAGATCCTTTAATTATAAGCAGAATTAAAAGTGAAAATGGGTCCCATCTCTCTAGAAGGATCTAAATTTATCCTTCTGAATCTCACCTTTTTCCATATCTCTGAGTAGCCCAAATACAATGAACCCCAGTGGTTCATGGCTATAATTCTAGCTACTCAGGAGGATGAGATCTGGTGACTCAGTTCAAAGCCAGCTTGGGCAGGAAAGTCTGTGAGGCTGTTATGTCCAATTAACCACCAAAATGTTGGATGTAGAGCTGTGAGTCAAGGAAGTAGAGAACTAGCCTTCAGCAAAAAGCTCAGGGACAGAATGCAGGCTCTGAGTTCAAGTCCTAGGACAGGCAACAAATAAATAATAAGCAAATAAATAAATGAAATGATACAAAATATGCATATATGCAAGGGAATATATATATTCTACTGTGTGTACAATGTTGATCATAGGAATCAAATAAAGACATAGTAGGTGAAATTAAATGGACTAATATATTACAAACATTTAATATGCAAAATTACATACAGAAAGCATACATATCCATTTCTGTCTATATATTGAAAATGTTTATAAATTGTTCAAAGACAGAAATAAGTATGTTTGTATGTTAAATAGTTTTAGAACTTTCAATTAAGGTTACTCATTTCTGTCTGTTATAGGAATATTTTCCAAATTCCTGCATTCAGGAATATTAATGATATGATAAGCATTATATTGGCTATTTTCAAGGAACAATAAATACATCCTATTTTATGTTCACAAATGTATAAATTGTCATATTTTGTATTTAAGGCTGCCAACTGTCATCCATGATTTTGTAATTTTTTTTGTTAACCACAGATCTGATTAAATTTTTCTTTAAGAATGTAATAGAGGAAGGTCAAACTTCTCTTCTGAGGGTTATTCTAAGAAGCAAAATCAGAGCAGAGCAGAGATATTAAGGGGAATAAGGGAAAGGAAAGTTACTGCTCTATAATTTATATTAACTCTCATATAAGATCCTTTAATCAAGACTTATTTCTGAATGAAAATTCTGGGTTAAAATTTTCCGATAAACTCTTCCAAGGTCACACATGAGATATTTCACAGGACCAGTCCTATTGACCCGAGGTAAAATTTTAATCCACTCTTCTGTCTCACCAGCTAGGGAAATTTTTCAAAGAATCGGTTAACATCCATGATGTTTAACTGGAAGCAGATATAAAATGTCTACCCTGGGGTAACATCAGTCTGCTTGCTTTTGCCACATTTCGCCCATCTGCAATTCTTGACACACATTTGCGATGATTCCTCTGTGGAAGAGAATAGCCACAGATACTTGAGGAGAAAAAAAAATGAACTCTTAAAAATGCTAAAAATCTCAAGCCAATGAACCATTAAAATGTTCTGATAAAAGTTAAATGAAGCTACTTGTGATTCACTTGGAGATTGCGTTTAAGATTCTTCAATTCTTGGACAAGCCTGCACCTGTCCACAGCTTCTACTTTTCCACCTTTAATAATTCAGCTGCCGACAGCTGGTGCTTTGCTTCTGCTTCATTAATCTGCTCCTGGGAAGTAGTATTTTCTCAAAAATTTGGTGACATTTTCATTTCTCATCTTTAAAGGATTCCTCTCCTCCTCTACCAGAGGTCACCGATGTCTTCCATCTCCGACAGATGGACTCGCTCATTCCTATTCAACCTGGCAGGGTACGAATTCACGTGTTCATTTCCCCCTTTGATTCCATACTGCTCATTTACATCTTTGCCCAGGAGATGGAAGCATCCCTCCCTTCCCTCTTCCTTTGTGGGCAGATCACATCTCACTGAATCAACCCCAGTTGAGACACTGAATTTTTCTTAGGATACTAAGGGTTCTTTGCATACTCTGTGAAAAGGTAATCAGATGAAGAAAGAATTAGTACAAAATAACAATTTCTGAGAAACACTTTAAGTGACAGGTATGATAGTGTGTGTGTGTGTGAATGCACATGTGCGTGCACGTGTGTGCGTGCATGCATGCACATGCACACATATGAGCTCTCTGGTTCAGCAGTTTTCTTTATTTACTTGTGATCTACTTCCATAGGCAATGCCCACTGAAAAATACACCTCTAGTTGTATCACTTATGGCATTTCCGGAGACAATCAGGTCAGGAGAAACGTAACCTCGTGAATGGATTAATCCTTTGCTGGATTCCTAGTGTGATGTCATGATGAGGAAATGCTGAAAAATTTGAGGCACAGTCATGTGGATAGAAGTTAGCCACGAGTGCTGTTGCTTGGGGTATTTCTTGTTCTGACCCCTTCTTTTATTCCTTTTCTGTGGATTCCTGGGTATCAGAATGCTTTTCTCTGCCACATCCTCTCTACCATGCCTTACCTTATATAATGGACCAAAACCTCTGAAATCGTGGGCTAAGTAAATCCTAACGTCCTTTAGGTACTTCTGTCTGGTATTTTGGTCACAGCAGCATGAAAATAACTAATAGTAATTGCAAAATAATCCTTGTTTTTCAGAGGTACAGTAAGGGAGTATGATTAAGTCAAAAAAAGTTTATGATAAATTCTCCACCAGGCACCTAAGTTTTCATCCAGGCTATGGGATAAGAATTATGGCAACAAACTCTGATCCTCACTAAATAGCACAGTGGATACAAAGTTACTATTATTGTGCTTAGCTTTGTCTAAGAACCTGGGCATCAGTAAATTTAAGAAGTCAAATCACAGTGATATCAAATGAGGTGGGTCACTCCATAGGCCAGCAAAAACTGATGTTCTTTCTCACTGAGTTTCTATTTAAGTAGGAAAAAATAGTAGGAGGAAGGAGAAGGAGAAGAAGGAGAAGGAAGG
>NW_012267234.1:4305512-4311182 GCF_000151885.1 Dipodomys ordii
AGGAGGAGGAGGAGGAGGAGGAGGAGGAGGAGGAGGAAGAGGAAGAAGAAGAAGAAGACGACACTGTCTGTCTGATGGAAAATTGTGAGTTGTACCTGAGCCCACAATGTTGAGCCTCTGAATTTAGAATCTCCACACACCAGAAATGCACTCCCAGTTAAGTCGTGTTTGTCTGGAGGAACTATACAATATAGATTCCTATGATTTTCATCTCCTGTGGACAGGTGTTCCTAATGAACAGTCAGTAGTAGTGCGTCTACTTCTGCTTTACTTTTAGAAATACCAATTAATGCCTTAGCCTTGCAGCTTCTCTGTAGCAGTCTCTTGTGGTTTAGTATAGCGTTAATCGATTCACCACGGCTAGAGCCCTCTCACATTGTAAACCAGTGAAATTAAGTTTGTGAATCTGAAAAGCTGGAAAATCACCCCCGGGACTAAGGAAAATGTGTGAATAAGTCTGAGAAGCCATGACTCTCAATCTATCTTTCTACATACTTACACAGACCCTATCATCTGGGAACAAAAGAGGGGGAAGTTTTCACCAGGCCACTTAATAGCTGTGAATGTGACCTAGATAATTCTTGAACAGTTTAAGTTGAAACAATTCCTTTAAAGTACACTGAAAGGAAAGGCGAAATCTTCATTCCTCGGAATGGAATTATGTTCAAAACAAGTGCCTCAAAAAGGTTAGATTGAATCAATGCAATAGTGATATTCACAAGACAATATGTTGAAAATGATCTGTACAGCTTGGTGGGGGGGATTGGAGGGAGAGAAAGTAGGAGAAAAATGAGGAAAAGGTAACAAGTTTGACAAGAAATTTACTTATTACCTGACTTATGTAATTATAACTGCTCTGTACATCACCTTGACAAAAAAAAAGAGGCTAGATTGAGACGAAAAGAGATTGTACCTTGAGGCAATCTGACTAAATATATTTTCTCATTCTCTACAATGATCTTATCCTATTCAAATCACTAGAAACTCGGGGTGTATGCGTGTGTGTGTGTGTGTGTGTGTGTGTGTGTTACAAAGCATTGTTTTCAGCCTTAGAAATATATGTCACTACAAAAAAAAGGAAAATCTGACATTCTACAATTTGCCAAATTTGAGATTGTGTTATGTCCTGCAGTTTTGTGCCTAAAATATATTTATCCTTCTATGCCGGGCGCTGGTGGCTCATGCCTGTAATCCTAGCTACTCAGGAGGCTGAGATCTGAGGATCGCGGTTCAAAGCCAGCCCAGGCAGGAGAGACCCTGAGACTCCTATCTCCAATAAACCACCAGAAAACCGGAAGTGGTGCTGTAGCTCAAGTGGTAGAGCGCTCGCCTTGAGCTGAAGAGCTGAAGGACAGCACCCAGGCCCAGAGTTCAAGCCCCACGACTAACCAAAAAAAAAATATATATATATATATTTACCCTTCTCAAAGTTATTCTTTGCTACTGGCCTTAAGATAATAAACAATTTCATACATCTCAGTAGCCTTGGCTTCCTCCTTTACTTACTACAAAAATAGAGGAGGGTTAGCCAGATAATTGTTTTACTGGATTATCTGACCTGGTGATTGATTGTATTGACTAAAAAAAAGTCTTTATGACCAGGCCTTTAAAATGTTTTGAAACAATAAATAATAGTAGAGACAACTAAATCAGAGGAATGAGACTTAAGCAAAAGTAGAAGTGTTCAGTCCATAAAGACAAGGACTCCATTTTGGCACAGAATCATGCAAAATTTAATGGGAAGAGGTAAGAAACATGATTGACCCTTCTCTCCTAGTGAGTACATTTAAAAGACAGGAGTTTGGCCCACTACAAAGGAAAACCCATAAGAAACATAGCATTGGAGGTTAATTTGTTGGCCTCCATTAAGTTTGCTGACTAAAGAAAATAAGAGAAAAAATATCTCTTTGTGGGAAATAAGCTGAACTAGATGGCTTAAATGGGATCCTCCAGAGATAGGTCTATAAAAATTTAATTACAACAAGGTTTTAATAATTTTTTCACTTATTCATTAATGCAATGGATCAAAAATGCATTTCATATATATTGCAGTAATATAAAACATATAACCGGTATACTATATACGTATATATATGTAAGGAGATGATTTAGTATATATATATATATATATATATATATATATATATATATATACAGAGAGAGAGAGAGAGAGATAGATACGTATGTATACCTGTATACATACAATAGGATATGACTATATACATAAGTACGTATATGTATATATACACACAACACACACATACATATATATATATATATATACACATACCTTAAATTATGTTAAGTACTGATGATCACAATACACTAGAGCAAACAGGCAGTAACCAGAATATGTGAACTCAGTGTCATAAGACATATGTTTCATATGACTAAGAGAAAGGGAGCAATGGCAGAAAGGAATTAGGAATCTTTTTCACTATCTTTACAACAGTGTGGAATGTTCCCGTAACATCATGAAACTGTTGCACCTCAAGATGTTTGTTAATGTTCTGTGATAAAATTAAAATTGGTGATAAAAGTAAAATTGTAACATCCTTATATTTAGAGGGATTTAAGAAGTGGAACAGCAGGGCTGTGTAGCATTCCGTTATTTTTCTTGGCATTCTTCCTGCTGTAGGAATGTATTTTCTTTCAAAATATCACACTGTCCAATGCAACATGCATTTCTGAATTCCTGTGGAGTAAGTCAATATTAGGTCATGAAAAGTTTGGGAGTCATGCAAACATTTTCTAGGATTCATTTGAATTAGCTGCAAATAATGCAGTTTAATTGGCTATAAATAATCATCATTTACAATTTGAAATCTCTGAAGTATTGATGGCATTATTTTTGGTATCCTCTCATCAAAATGTAGAGAGATTTCTCAGAATTCTGTTGACTTAGCTATAATGCATCACCATTCACAATTTGGAATCTCCAAAGTAAGGATGATATTAATTTTGGTGTCTTCCAGTCAAAAGAGAGAGAGAGAATCCATGTAAACATTCTGCAATTATTTGCCTGGAAAAATGCTATCCAATAGTATAATCTTCTCCAATATCAAGCTAAAAGAAAGTATTGGCCTAAAAACAATCAGAAAAATTAAACTAGGTTAACTCTATGTCTTTTTGCTGCTCTTGAAAATTTGTTCTTGTTAGTGCTGTCTCAACTTTCCAAAGAGAACTATAAATTACATTTTACATAGTCATAGAAGGCCCTTATTATTTTTGTTGATATTTTGGTAGAAGCTAATATATATGTGAATATATATACATATATATATATATATTTATATAATTTACACACGCGCGCGCACACATACACACACACACACACACACACACACACACATTTTCCTGTTCAGCATGAACCTACTTTGTGGAGAATTCTTGCTGGTATACTGGGCAATGACAAAGTGAAAGCTTCTCTCCTATATATTACCCACAGTACAGAATACATAGTATTCTCAAAATCTATAGATATGTACATAGCTATTGAGCTATTTGAGGTTCACATGTGGGTTCATATGAGTTATTGCTTCTCTTTAGCTATCTTGTGGCCAAACAGACAATACAACAACAAAAATAAGTGAAAAGAACTTTCTTGAGACTTTTTGACACCATTTTAACTTTGTTCCAGCTGTGCTGAGTGACTCAAGAAGTAACCATTATAGGAGCCAATATATTTAAATCACATATTTTTTGTTTTTCCTAAGAGCAAGTTAAATGAAAATAGTCATCTTGTTCCCAGATTTCATAGTTCAATGAGATGCTTTTCAAAGTAAAATTTTCTTTTCTCTATCCATGAAAAGCCCGCACTTCAAAAACTATACCACAACAACATAGACAAATCTATTTATAGAAAAAATACTTGTTTATGCTTTTATCATAAGCACTGTGCATAAATGCAGTGTTTATACAGACATAATTCAGTCATGAATCTTATTTGTTTCTTGTCATTTTCAAGGAGAAATACATAGATGTATTTTTATTTATACTATATGCCAACTTATATTTTCCATATGGTTCTCTTCATTTCACTCCCAGATGAATGATGAAGGGCGTGGGTTTATGTGGTTCATGGTGCCTATGAGCACTTCTACTGTGCGGCCAGGAATTACATGAACTCGAAATCATCTGTAAAATGAATGAGACCCACCTGATCTGAATCGAAAGACTGATGACCTCAGTTTTATCATGTGCAAGAATAGTGTTAACACAAAATGCTGTTCACAAATACATTTTCCTTATTATTCAATACTAGGAAAACATGATAAGTAAAGTTGGATTATGCCTTAGAGTTATTTGTCTATCCTGTCATGGACCATTTAATACAGGGGTCTGTATAATTCAAGAAAGACTTCCATGATTGCTCTGTCTGACTTCAGATATGTCTTTTCTAATCTTGACAACAGGAACAGGATTTTGTGTAGATAAAAATAAAATGTATGTCATTTATCATGCTCCTTGCCAGGCCCCATGAATGCAAAGAACAATCAATTACATTCTCAGATTCCCCCTTATACCATCCCTTTCCTTCTAGGCAGCCCGCTAAGGACAAAAAAGTACTTGCAACAATATGATAAATTCTTTAATAGAAGAAATTACAAGGTATTACTCATCTTTTCATACTACCCAATGCCTCTCTCAGGACGTCATATAAAAGATGAGCACACTAAATGATGCTGAATTCGTATTTGCAAAGCATAGTGCAATGCAACTAGCAATATCTTATAATAAAAGACCTTTTCTATGTCTAAAGGTTTCATAAGGAATAAATATCTATCTAATCAGAAATTTATAAATATACATAAATATTGACATATTTTAACTTATATGTGTGTATATACAAACAAATGAAAACTCCTATAAAACAAATGTCTTTTCTGGCTGTTTTTAGGTCATAACTAAAAATCATAACAAAATCATTACAGAAACAGTCACTAATTGCTTTTCACATGGCAAGTAAATCATATTACCTGGTCACCAGAATATTCTACCTTGGTCGCATATTTTTTTTAATCCTATTTGTTTAAGGGAAGTGTGTTTAGATAATTGACATAGAGTAACAATTCAAATATTTTATTATAAAACATTTTGCTCCTCTGCTGGAAGAGCACAAACCTTCAGGTATTAATTTTAATATCATCTCCAGTACGTTATCAGTTCATAAAGGTATTTCTTGCCCATTGAGTATAAAGTATGGTGACTTTCTTGATCTAAAATTCAGTCAATTAGATTTCCAAATTTGAACTCAAGGAGAAAGAATATAACATTAACTTCACAATGAAAGGATGGGTCATCATGTTTTGTAAACACATGTGTTTGATTGTCAGCCAATTCTAGTTTTCATCCTACCAGTAATCGATTACTGAACATGCACACAAGCCTGTGTCTCCTACCCAAAAGACAAAGAACTGGACGTGAACAAAATTGCTTCATGAATCCTTTATTTTTAACTAACAGACAACACTGATCTTGCAGACCCTTTCATCGGGTTGCTTTTAAATTCTAATTTTCAATCCTTCTCCTTCCCCCTTCTCCTTCCCCTGCCTTCCCCCCACCCCCAGCACCGACGTTGTAAAGCTCCTTTTGGACATGACAACTTGTACTTCTCATTGTTGCAACAGGTCCACCTGTATCCTTAAACAACTGGGGGGGAGGGGGAGG
>NW_012267234.1:4312932-4378133 GCF_000151885.1 Dipodomys ordii
AAAAAAAAAAAAAGAATACATCCTTCAGTCTGGAAATTATTCAGAATAGCTGCTTGGCTAAAGTACAATACACACACACACACACACACACACACACACACACACACACAGAAAACAAAACTCAAAGGTACAAGGGAGCAATTAAATTACAGAAAGAAGTCTTTGTCTGAATAAACCACGTTGTTCAACTAATTGAAGGAGCAAAATAGGAAGAAAATGATTGACTTTTAGTTTGAAAGGAAACATTTTTTTCAGCATAGACGAAGACTAAAATTCCAATTTAATAGAGGCATTCTGAAAATGACAAAATGAAAATGGTATAAGAAGAGAGATGTGAAACAAAAGAAAGAAATAGAAGAACTTGGCTAAAGAACTGGAACCCTAACACAATCTTTAAAAAAAAATATTCTTGGAAAGGTAATGAGCAAGGGGGTTACAATTACATAAGTAAAGTGATAAGTACATTTGTTTTTAATAATTGTTACCCCATCCCTCATTATCTCCCACTTACCCCTCCCGATTCCCCTCTCCCAAGTTGTAAAGTTCATTTCCAACATAGTATCTGGTGAGTATCATTGTTGCTTTAGTTCATCTTTCATCCTGCTGTTTCTGTGATTCCCTTTCCCTTCCACATATTGCATTATCTAATATGCAATACATGAGGTACAAAAAACTGAGAGAAATGAAGACAAAAATAAAACAATAAAAATAACAAAATCCGTGCATGTTCTAATAAGCACCTCTTGTTTCCATATTTGGAGTTCATGTTCATACACTTCATTTTATATGGTCCTATGAACTAAGCAGTTGGGTTACTGAGATCCCCTGTCAAGAATATCATTACAGCTAGGCACTGAGGGCTCACGCCTGTAATCCTAACTACTCAGGAGACTGAGATCTGAAGTTCAAAGCCTGCCAGGGCAGGAAAGTCAGTGAAACTCTTATTTCAAATAAGCCACTAGAAAACTGGAAGTGGCGCTGTGGCTCAAGTGGTAGAGTGCTAGCCCTGAGCTGAAGAGCTGAGGGACACCACCCAGGCCCAGAGTTCAAGCCTCATGACAGATTAAACAAAAAAAGAATGGCAATACATATTCTAGTTTTTAGAAATGAGGAAAATCATGCACCTACTTTTTGGGGGATCTGGCTTACTTCATTTAATATATTTTTTCAAGTCTTTCCATTTCCATGTGAATAGAGCAATGCTATTCTTTCTGATGGAAGCATAGAATTCCATTGTGTATATATACCACATTTTCTTGATCCATTCATCTACTGAGGGGCATCTTGGTTGGTTTGATATCTTAGCTATGATAAATAATGCGGCAATGAACATCATCATACAGGTAGTTTTCGTATGTCGTTGTTTGTGGTCATTTGAGTAAACGCTCAGAAGTGGGATTGCTGGGTCATAGGAAGCTCTATGTGGAGTCTTTTGAGGAACCTCCACACTGCTTTCCAGAGCAGTGAAACAAGTTTGCACTCCCAACAACACTGTAATAGTGTTTCCCATTGGCCACATCCCCGCCAGCATCTGTTGTTGTTAGACATTTTGATTATGGCCATTCTAACTGGTTCAAGGTGAACTCTCAATGTTGTTTTGATTTAGATTTCTTTTTAACAGCCAGAGATGTTGAGCAATTCTTCATGTGTCTCTTGGCCATTCTTATTTCCTCTTCAGAGAGGTCTCTCTTAAGTTCTTTAGCCCACTTTTTAATGGGTGGTTGTTTGGGGGTTAGTTTTTAGAAAATTCAATTTCTTGAGCTGTAGGTATATTTTATTTAGATATGAGGCCCTTGTCTGTTATATGGCTGGTGAATATCTTCTCTCAGTCTGTGGGGTTTTGATATATCTTGATAGCTATATCCTTTGCTGTGCAGAAGCTCTGCAGTTTAATGCAGTCCCATTTATCCAGCTTTTCTTTGATTTGTTGTATTTCTGGGTCTTAATTAAGAAAGTTTCTACCTGTGCCAAGGAGCCCTGTTGTTTGTCCTATTCCTTCTTGCAGTTTCTGCTTATACCTTGAGGTCTTTGATCCATTTGGAGTTGATTCTGGCACAGGATGATATATAAGGATCTAACTTTAGATAATACACAATCTTTAGACATAGTTCCCAGCACTTTCCATTAGTCTAAAACAGAAGAATTAATACTTCATTTCACTATAAATGTTTCACTGTAAAATATCTCATTCTCTGTCTAGGGTGTAAGTTAAAGAAATTATCAATTTATTAGTGTTTTTCTATTTATAGTACATTGAAATAAAGGTTACTTTCAGACAATATGGTTGTTAATAATGAAGAACACATGTCAATACAAATCAAAATCCATGTAACTAAATATGAAAGTTAAGAATACAACAATTCCACTCCCAACCAAAAAGTATCTCAAGCAATGTAGTTCTGAGTGGATTTGTTACAGGTAAACAGAAAACTTTTTAAAAATTCAACATGCACAACTGATTAGTATTACTTTAAAATATCATAAAATGATAGCATAGAATAACTAAATGAATGTACTTGTACCATTTCATACCTTAGATAGTATGAATTTTATTGTTCACATGAACCTAAGGGTAAGACACTAATTGTTTTAAAAAGTAAAGATGATTTATTATTCAACTTGTTCAACTTGGTAACTCGCTGTAAAACAGACTCCTCAGCCACTCTGATACTGGATATATTTTATGCTTGACTAAACTAATTTGTCCAGGACAATCAATTTGGTCACTGCACAGAAACAGGGCTATCTGAAAAAGACTCAAAAAGCAGTATTTGGACTTCAGAGCTTCTCCCTGTCAAATGGGATATTCCTTACCATCAACCCACTGTATCTTTGACTTAAATTCCTTCCACAGTGGAACATAAGTACAGTAATTTTGAAAATGGCATTTTAAGTGAAACTATTTATTTGTACTTTATGCTATATTATTGTGTTTTGAAGCCAGGACAATCATGTGATATGAACTACGGTATGTTTCTATGAAAAAATCATTATGAATATAAAACATACTTTATGAATAAAGTATGTATATCTGAATTATATAAGTATGGGCATTTCACAGAAGAAAATTATGTTAGGAAAATACATGCATTCCCACAGGAAATTGAAGGTCACAATTATGGTCCTATCTTAGCCACTATGACACAAAGCAGGACCCTACTTCATTGTTAAAAGACAGAAGTTGACCCATATAATCTTACAGTCAAAGGATTCTAAATTGCATATTTTACTTTTACAAATATATGTGGCTTTGTGTATTTTAAAATAAACATATCTATATAGAAATGACTTTAAGAATTAAGGCAAGAGAGGATTGTTTTTAGTGCATTGATTTAGTGCATCATTGTGTGTGTGTGTGTGTGTTGGGGCTTGAACTCAGGGTCTGGGAAATATTGTTTAGCTTTTTCACTCAAGGTAAGTACATCGACACTCTACCAACTCTACCACTCTACCAACTCTACCACTCTACCAACTCTACGAACTCTTATTAGAGATAAGAGTTTCATGGGCTTTTCTGATCAAATTATCTTCAAACCATGATCCTTAATTTCAGTCTCCTGAGGCATTGATCAAGGAATTATTTCATCTTGATTGACATTCTACAAAGAAGCAGGTGAAATGGAAATTATATCTTGAGGATAAATTAAATAAATATATTGTTCTGATCATTATAGTTTTAATGTAAATATAATGATTATTCCAAGGTTGTGAGTGTCTCCAGACACTCAGAGTAGTAAGGACTGAGAAAATTTGACATGGAGATACCCTATATGAATGCACCCTTGACAATGGTTTTTGTTTAACACAGGACTGATCAGTGGTGGTTCATTTCTCAGAGAGCGAATACATGCTCTCATTTCACATATATTGTCACGACAAATGACAAGGGAAAACTTAAAAGACAAAGAAAAAAATTCACTGACAGACACACCTGTCAATATCGTAGACCATAAATGAGTGAGGAGGGAGTACAGAGCAGATTGGAAGGCTGTCTTGCTTCTGGAATCTCACAGAGATCATACCATGCTCAGTTGGTTTTGTTTGTTTTTAGTGAAATTATAGGACTATAAGTTAATGTAACATTGATGCACAAAATTGCCATGTGCTCTTCTACAAATCATTTGTGGTTGTAGATTAATGTATTAAGTACTGGTTTATGTGGCTTAATAAAGAATTATAATCATCACGTGCGATATCATTCTAAGCACAAAACTCAGTTCCAAATGATTAAAAATTCCTATAAATACATGAAACAAACATCCTCAGGTTCTTCCTTAGAGCTAATACCTTCCTGTTTCAACATGTATTTTTGAACACAAATATCTCACACATACACACACACACACACAAGCACAAACATGCACACTTGAATTAATTACTCCAAATTTAATGACATTCATAATAATGGGTATTAATTATTATAGATTTCCTACACAGAAATTTTTATACCAAACAATTTAAAAACTTAGGCTCTGAAATTCCCAATGTTGACCAAAACGTGAGTAATTGTTATTTTCACCAGGAAATATCTTCTCTTTCTAATCCTAGAATACTGGAGAAGATCAGGAATATGTGACAAATACATAGCTGAGATTTCCTGTTTAGAAATGAAGCCAAAGAAAACACAGATGTGATAGAAACCTTGAATATCTAATTAAAGAACCGAAAGGCCTATACATCTGGATTCCTATCCCAACTTCGTCAACTTTATTTAAGTAGAAACTGAATTCATATAGATTTATGTATATATTTGAAATACTGAATTATCTTGGTGCAAGAGACTTTGACATGATGAGCTTAATTCAATTAGGAAAGAATTATTTATCCTCCCTCCAGTTCCACTACAAACTCCATTTATTGGGAAGAGGAAGCAACAGTTAAGGGGCTCATATATATCAGGCACAATGGTAGTGGTTTTGCTTGTAAAATTTTACTTGAGAGGGTTTAAATGAGTAGGCAAAGGAGCTGCCTCTGTGGCTACTTTTCTTAATGTGTGTCTTGCTATATATTAGGAACAGCAATCAATTTAGCTGGAGATATTTTCTGCAGCCTAATAAAATTTCCACTTTAAGACAGTAAGCAAAGCAATCACCCTTAATGTCCTTGAAACAACAATAAGGAAATTTAACCAAAAATCACCCAGATTTCTCATTCTGCCTATAGTTTAGGCAGAGAAATCTAACCTAGAAATCCGATTTCCTTTTGTCCTCCTCTGAAGATACCTTGAAAGGCTATACTTAATAGCCTAGATTATAATTTTTACAACGTAAATCCTACTTCTTCTAACAGAAAGCACGGGATCTCAAATGCAAATTCCAATAATTATTGATGACATAAGCAAGACTGAATAAATTAAACTCAAGGTCTCAGTTTTCTCACTGATGAGAAGTCAGAAAAGAAAAATGCAAATTCATTTAGCATTAAGAACATTGTATCGAAGATCTCTTATCACAAAAAGTGAGCTCCAAAGATAAGGTCTTCTTCTGCTTCCTCTAAGAGACAGTAGATCTTTTCATTCAAGGGCTTCCCTTTCACAAATAAAAGTCACAGGAGTGACATAAATAATAAGTATAGACAAACTCTGAAAGGTGGAAGGAAGGCTGGCTCCCTGGGGATAGCTTGAGATGTGAAATACACTACAGCAATCTCCCCTGGGGTGTTTTTATGGCCTCTCATATTTCTCATATAGAGATTTGCAGAAGACTCTAATCGGGAGCCACTAGTAGGCACAGACCAAAAGAAAAAGGAAACAACAACAACAACTTTTGTGGAATTTATTTTCTTTATTTTTCATTTTGGTGTACAACAGTTAAAAGGTAGAGGAGGAAGACAAGAGGAAAAATTACACCCCAAATTGGATAGAAACATGAGTGGCAATATTACAACACAAAGGATGATTGAAGATTGATTTAATGACCTTAGCTGGAGTTTAATAAGAAATTAATGTAGAATTTGCTGTGGCTAGAATCCTCAAAGCATCTGTGGGTTACATCTGCTTTAAATTTAGATTTTCTGGAGTTTATTTGAGCCTTTAAGCCAAATATGAAATTCAGGCTTTCTCTTTATGTCCCTGTCTCTTTTGCTTCAGTCAGTCTCTTCACCAGCCAGGAACAAAAGAGATAGACATCTTTGTCCGTTTAAGGACATTGAGGGAAAGGATAGATGTGACAGTTCCTTGATTGGCATATTGGAGTGTTGGCAGCAAATAGATGATGTCTTTAATATCACTGAAATCATGCATTTGGTCTAATTTCTGCTTCTTTTTGTCCATTTAACAAATCTTTTGAGCCAGGTGCTGGTGGCTCACACATGTAATCCTAGCTATTCAGGACCAGTCTGGGCAGGAAAGTCCGTGAGATTCTCATCTGCAATAAACCACCAGAAAACCAGAAGTGGCGCTGTGGCTCAAGTGGTAGGGTGCTAACTTTGAGCTGAAGAGCTGAGGGACAGTGCCCAGGCCCAGAGTTCAAGACCCATGACTAACCAAAAAAAAAAAAAAAAAGCAAAAACTTTGATATTTCCTTTTTTCTGGGTCTGGTTCATGAACAACTCAGTGACCACCTTGAATTTCATTCCTTGAAACATCTGTGTTATTTTTCCTTTATTTTGAAATTCCTTGTTTGAATTAAGAATGCCTAAATGAGTATTTCTTCAATGATTACTTCCTTGGCATGGTATATTGAGGCCTGTTCAATAAATGGCCGACATTTTTAATATTCAGGATAGCACTCACTTTTGAACCATTTCCATAGACCTTGTCACCCGTGTGCTTTGTCTTAGACAAGCTTTTAGGTTTGTCTCAAGTGTCTGCTTCCTTTACAACAAAATTCTCACTCATGCATCAACCAGATCATAAGATAGCTGTGCCACAAACTGTTTTCTGCTTTCCTAATTGAACTACAAGGGCTAGGGATAGAAAACTGGACACATACTTCTGAGTATTTTATAATTTGAATCATATTTATGGGTATCCATGTAAATTTGCTGTGCTTAGTAAATTTAAGAGCATGACCTTTAATGATTTAACTTGATCTTCTCTTCTTTGTTATCTTCTATGTTATAATGTGAATTGTTTTTGAATGTAGGCTCCATACCAGTAAGAAACATGAATTTTTCCTTAAAATGATTCATTATATAACCCAATATCCCCCAAAATACCCCCAAATAAAGTTACATGTCCAAATAAGTAGAAGGTAAGAAAAATGGAGAAGTGGACAGATAAATGGATGATTAATTGGGGCCATACTAAAGTGGTTAAAATCGTCATATTGAGGCAGGATAGCTTAGGGAAACTGAGGCCTGGTGAAGGCATCTCAGAAATATGGTATGTAGAAACAGAGAAGTGTCATCTTCCCTTTAATGAGTAACACCAATATGCATGCCTCCTGAGGGGGCATTCCTCACCCCAATAATTAACACTTGCATGCTTCCCCAAACTGAAGCCACCTCCTGCCCCAAAAAGCAGATAGCAGGGTGTCTCCTTTTCTCAAGGAAAAGGATCTTCTTTATGGCAGGGTACATTTTTACCTGGAAACTCAGGAGATAACACCAGGTGTTGTCAGAGCAAAGATAAAGCACCTATCTTTACATAACTTTGAAGCCAGACCCCTGCCTTTATTCTATAAATACCCAGCAGCCCAAGCAGCTGTGTGTGTATGTGTGTGTGTGTGTGTGTGTGTGTGTGTGTCTTCCTCTGTCTCTGTCTGTATGTGTGTGGTATGTATCTCTGTGTCTGTATGTACGTGTGTGTCTGAGTCTGTATATATGTGAGTGTGTGTCGCATTCTCTGGATGTCTTTGTGTTTGTGTGTATCTTTCTGTGTCTCTCTATCTCTGTGAGAACAACCACACTCTGCTAGAGTGTGCCCCTGCCCTTCTGCTTCTCTGTTTGCCTGCTTGCTTGCTTGCTTAGTTACTCACTCAATAAAGCTCCACCAGGTTTTCTTACCATTAGACTTGTCCAGAAATTCTTATTCTGCGATCTAAGTCAAGAAAACCCTAAGTGAAGAGTTCCTAAACTTCACTAAACCTCTCCTCCGTCCAGCGACAGCATCAATTAAAATAATATGTCAATAGTTACATGCCTGCCATGTACACGCATGTAAACCTTTTTCTTCTCCAGAACTTTTAAGGTCGAAGGTTTCTGCCATTAATCAGCCAATGGCTCTTTGATCCTCTTTGTGCTTGGGAAGAAATAAACCTATGGGTTCCCCACCCTCCGGGGTCCTCAAGGAATCCGTTGAGACTCTGCCCTTAGCGGTCTTCCCCAAATAACACATGTATATTACCTCTCTTGAAGTCTGTTACACACAGAGAATAAATGACTGTAAACTGAATAGAAGAAATTAATTTCAGCATCCTTTTAGGAGTAATTGCTTTTGATGATCAATTAATGTAAGTATGCACAAGTGACTACACGTAGCCTGAATTCCTAGAGATTAGTAAATTCATCGTAGAAATTAAATGAACTGGGTTTTTGTTTTGTTTTTGTTTTTGATTTTTGTCTGTTGTGGGGCTTGAACTCCGCCTGGGTGCTGTCCCTCAGCTCTTCAGCTCAAGGTTTTACCACTTGAGCCACAGTACCACTTCCAGTTTTCTGGTGGTTCATTGGAGATAAGAGTCTCATGGACTTTTCCTACCTGAGCTGGCTTTGAACTGTGATCATCAGATCTCAACCTCCTGAGTAGCTAGGATTACAGACATGAGCCACCAATGCCCAGCTATAAACAGTATTTTTAAGTAATTTCATAGCAGAATTTTTCATAGGTCTTTACAAAGTAATGTTCAAACACAATTTATATTTTGTAATCACGAGTAGTTGGTTAGCCAATGCACACTGAATATGGTTGATGATTAGAAGCTGGATTTCTAATTTCATACTTCTGAAAGTGTTAGAACACAAACCTGCATATATCCTGAGGTAGATCCATACTAGCCCTCAAGCCTCTTTACCAGAATGCTGTTGCTAAAGAGATGAGACAATGATTTATTCATCCTCTCACTTATTAAATCAAGAAATGTTTATTAATCCTTAGTGTATAACTAAACACTCTTCTAGGTAATTGGTATATGGTAATTAGTAAAACAAAGATCACTTCTGTCCTCACAATACTTGTTTCTTGTGAAAAAAGAATGCTAATGCAAAGGTCAACCAATCACCACACAATTAGATAGTGAGAAATAAATGGCATGGTGTTAATAAACAAAACACAACTCTGATGATTAATGAACAAAAGCTATAGGAATAGAATTATTTTAAAAACTTAAAAGGGCAAAATGTAAGTCGAGGTTTTCTATGGAACAAGTGAGAGGTAACTAGATTTGCGACTCTGGGATGAGCAAAGACAACTTCCAAAGTTACAAAAACAATGAAATATATTTTATTTTGGAAGTTTAAAGGAAAAAAACAGCAGTAAAACAGTGAAGGAAAAAGAATCAGTTGATTTGGAGAGTTATATCATTATCGTCACCATCATCATTATCGTCATCATCATCATCATCATCATCATCATCAGTAAGTAGTTATACAAAGTTAGTTTTAAGACTGTAGAGAAGGATTTATTTGCCTGACAATAGTTGAATTATAATTTCATTTTCAAAGCATATTGAGAATATGCTTTAAAACCAAGTAATTGCAAACTGTAATTCATTTTTTAAATGTGATTATGAATTCACACTGAAAAATAATGTGCTAAATGAATAGCAAAAAGACAAAGTAGAGGCAACTTGTGATACTTGATCTGATGTCAGTGGTGAAACATTATTCTTAGACATTTCTGTGAAGGTGAACTGATTAGCATTTTAACCCCTTACTAATATGAAAGCCCTAGATAATACACATTTTTTTTTAAAAAAGCAGAGAATAATTTGCTTTTCATTGTCTATCCCTTTCTATCTTCAGACATTGTTTCTCTTGGTTCTGCAGTCTTCAAACTCAGAATAAATTTTCTGTTTCTCCAACTGGAAAACAGATCATGACAATTTGGCCTCCATACCTTATAAGCCAAATGATAATATTTCTATCCATATATTCTATTGATACTGTTTCTCTCTAATATTTTGATGAATATATAACCCATGGCAATTACCATGTAAAGCAGAGGAACAAATTGTTTTCACTGTGGTGTATTTTAGATGGACAAGAACATAGAAGTGAAATGTAATAAGATATTGCTAGACTACTGCATTTTTTTTGTAAAATTCCTTATGTAACTAAGCTATACTTGAGGCTTGATCTGCAGAAATCTCTCATGTTTCTGAAGTTGAATGAAGTATCAACTATTTTATATTTTTTTGAAATTCAAAGCAGATAGTGCCTGGGTAGAAGAAAACAATGGATGTCAATATCTCATCAAGAAAAATCATTCCTTCACGTGTCTGTGTATATAGATTGATTAGAAAAAAGAATCACCTATACTATAGCACAATATACTATATGCAATATACCATACATCATTAAAAACGTAGTTATTCATTGAGAGAACATGATGTTTTCTTTCTTTTATGTTTATCAGAAGACAATTTAACACTTGAAGAATATCCTATTATGAGAGGTTCTTAGCTGTCTGGCATGAAGACAAAATAATATATTTGGGCATTGTAGGTAACATATACTCATTATTTATCTATATTTTTCCTAATTAAATGTTTTTATTTCTTCAGCATAAAGGTAACGCTTTTTGAGAAATATTGAAACTAGCAAAGGGATGACTCATTTTCTTGGTGTTATTGCTTGGATATTGTTCTACATATAAGTTTCCTCATCTATAAAATATTAATCCATCTGATTAGTGGGGGGGGGAATCAAATGAATGGGCTAAGAACTTATGCCACATTTTTCAAAGCTTTAGAGACTATCAACAAACATTGATTTTACCCTCTATAGGAGTGCTACATCGGGTATGTAGAGATTTTACACATAGCCTCTATTCTCATGCAGTTCCTGGTCCTGTGGGGAAAACAGATGAAGAAATGACTATCAAAATCCAGGGAGAAAAGTGCAATTGTTGAGCTATTAATAAAATTATGATTCTGTGCGATTGCAAACATGGATTGTATTTTCTTTTATTTTTCTGAGCAAATATGACTCTCCTGGAATCTATCCCAGCTCTAATTGCTTCCTTAGCAATTTCTTTTTTTCCCCTTAGCAATGTCTTGACATCTGTAATGATAGCTCTTATATAATTAGACAAAACACTGGTTCAAGAAACATCTCTAGCCACATCAAGTTGAAAGCAGTTCCCAGGTTTCTTTCTGCAACCTGATCAATACAGATTGCATATCACATTGTCCACTCTAAATTTATTCCTGTAATTTGTCTTAGCCTTGAGTGTAGCCATGGTTAATTGCTAATCAATATTCATTGAACATCACAAATGAGGCAGGCCAGACCTAGTCCAGAGACACTTCATGCACCATCTCCTCTACTGTGAATAGGTATAGGCTCAACTTTTCCTCTTCCCTTACAATTGCTTGAATTCTGTCAAGTTGTTAAAATTTGCAAAAAGAAAATCACTGCAGCAGGTTATCAAATAATTTGCATGAAGATGCTTAGCAGGTAATGACTTCATTAAAAATAGCAACATCACTTAAATCGCCACTCTCTACCAATGGAGTTGGTTTAATTGGACTGTTAAGGATATCTTTTCTACTGTGAAAGCATTTGTGTTTCTGGAGGTCCCAGCTCTAACACTGAAAATGTAATTATCTGGAATATTGCATGGATTTGAGTTGCAATGACCTCTAAATTAATGTGAGGCGAGGAAGTGAAAGTTAAAGTTCTTAGGTAAACTGGATATATTTCCAGGTTAGCTTAAATAGTTTACTGTGAGACAAAATCTGTGGAGATCTGTTTGGCATGTGGCTCCGTACAATTACACAAGCAAATAAATAATAAATTATCTTCAGATTCAGAATAAGCACATTCTCAAACCCTTTTAAATTTTACGAAATTATCTTTGTATTTTCTGATTGTCCATGCTGATTGATATGCAAGACCTTCCATCCCACAGAGTTAAGCAAATTAGATGATATTTTTATTTCCCACAGAGTTAAACAAATTAGATGATATTTTTATTTTATAATTAAATCTATCTGTATATTATCTAGCAATCCACCTATTTGCCATCTATATATCATCGATCTATCTATATCTATTACTTATCTTCTAAGTATCTAATACATATTATTTATCTATCTATAATCTATCATCTGTCTTCTGCCTATCTATTTAGGATATATCCATCTTCATATCTTCTAGGAGTTATCAGTTTAAAAGTTTACTACCTTGTAGACAAAATACAATCTTCTTTTCATGGCTTTCCAGAGTTTATATTTGTATAAATAAGAAGAATACACCTTAGAGAAAATTCTTTCAATGTTACATAGATTATGTTCCATATGTCTGTACTTGAGATGCTCTCTCCTGCTAATATTTCTGTTTTTTATCTTCAGTAGATTAAGAAGGTTTTATCTTCTCAATAAGCTCAATTAGTCAATGTCCTATCAAGACATTACACACACAGAATTGCTTAACTAAATTGAATGTTCTGAGGACTTACTTACAGAGTGGTAGACAGGATTAAGGCAAAAGAGAAATAATGATGAATTGCACACAGGCTAGTAAAAGCTGGAAGTTGTTACCATTCCATATTTAGATGGAGAAGGGGGTGATCTCATTACCTATAGTATCTTATAAAATAAAATCTTGAAGGAAAGCCACCCAACTATGTCCACAAGGGAAGGATATCATCAATAGGACTATAGCAAAGAATATCATAAGGCAGAGGAATAATTCTCAACCTGTTTTTTCCTCCTGCACATCCTTTTGGTGAAATTGGACAGAAATTTGGGGAAAATGAGAGATCAGGAAATACCATCTTCAGAGATCAAAGAAGAGGAGAGAACAGAGAAGGGTGGAAAATAGATCTAGTAGGAAAAATGAGTATGTTCCTCAAATACTGCTTTCTAAATATATAGTCTATTGATGATGGCCATTCTAGCTGGGGCAAGGTGGATCTTAATATTGTTTTGCTTTTCATTTTTTTCTGGCCAGAGATGTTGAGCATTTCTTCATGTGTCTATTGGCCATTCTATTTCCTCTTCAGAGAAGTCTTTTTAAGTCTTTAGCCCACTTATTAATGGGGCAGTTGTTTTGTTGAGGATTTGTTTTGGGGGATTTAATTTTTTGAGTTCTAAGTATGCGATAGATATGATGCTTGTCTGTTGTATGGCTAGTGATGATCTTCTCCCAATCCCTGGGCTTTCTATTTATTTTGCTAGCTAGTTATGTTCATTATGATGAAATCTAACAACAGAGGCTGGAGGGGCTGTGGCCCAAAGGAAAGCAACTACATTGTTGATGGGAATGTAAACTCATTCAAACATTCTGGAAAGCAGTGTGGAGGCTCCTCAAAAGACTACACATAGAGCTTCCCTATGACCCAGCAATCCCACTGTTGGGCATGTATCCAAACGGTGCATTTTGTAAGCACTGTATTTACCCTCACATTGTTTATTTGGATAATTGGAAAATCAGCACTGATTCAATTGAACATAGTGCTGTAATATTACTTTGCCCAAGTTTTCTGGGGACATTCACATGATTCATATTAGTACGCCCCTCAATCTGTCAGGACACAAATAAGAAGTGTAACTCTTTAAAACTAACTCCTTCCCACTGTGGCTAGCATTTTCGCTTGCGTTATGTTCATGGAAGTGTTGATTGTGAGTCTTTGTTTTATATAAACAAATACATTAATTTTCATTTTGTCCATGTCACACTTTGAAGTCTTTGGTTTCTGATCCAATGATTTTGTTAGTTATAATTTATATTTAACTCTACCCAGTAGTTTCATCTGTAGCGTAAGATATATGATGGATCTGAGCTCATGTTTCTCATGCCAAAAACAGAGAAATAGAAACAAAAACAATGAAATATTCACCACAGTACCTTTGCTTAGACTAAAACTATAAAATATTTATGAAGCAAGTAACTGAAACCTCGATAGTGACACAGCATAATTATTCTGTCATCCACTTAAAAATATGTATAAATTCTATTTAAAGAATAAAATTAATATCTAATTTTCTTCTTCCTGCCTGCCTTTCCTTCCTTCCTTCCTTCCTTCCATCTTTCCTTCCTTCCTACCTTCCTTTCTTCTTTTCATTCATTCCTTCCTTCTTTCCTTCATTTCTTCCTTTCTTTCTTGTTTTTTTCTTTCTTTTCTTTCGTTCTTCCTTCCTTCATTTTTCTTTCTCTCTTTTCTTTCTTTCTCTCTTTCTTTCTTTCTCTCCCTTCTCCTTCCTTCTTTTTTTCTTTCTTTCTCTTTCTTTCTTTCTTCCTTTCTCTCTCTTTCTTTCTTTCTTTCTTTCTTTCTTTCTTTCTTTCTTCCTTCCTTCCTTCCTTGTGTGTCCAGGATTGGACATGTGACTTCAATTCTTCAATGATATGATATTCAATTGTGCAGTACTGTAATAGATTCATTTTATTTTTAGTTGAAGCATAACTCTAATTTCACATACAGTACTTTTTGTTAACTGAATCATTTGTTTTTATCAGTTTTTCTAATAACTTTTACATAGAACACTATAAAAATTCATACTTGGGTATGAATATATGAGTTTTCCTTTCTATAATTGAACTATAAACTTTTGCAATATGTTTATGGAATAGTTATATATTTATATAAAGGTTCATTGTCTGCTGATATTTGAGGCATGATTTAGTTGGTTTTTTGAATAAATGAAGAAAATAAGTACATTTGGGAAAAGTCCATTTTATGACTTCAGTAAACTGGTTATGTTCTGATTAAAAAATAATGCTTACCACTTCATATTGTCAACACAAGGGAAATTAGCATGTCCATATTTGAATTTAGTGCATCATTTGGCATGTAGTGTAATACCATAAATATGCTAGTACATGCCTGCATAACAACTTGTGGTATGAATCACATGTAATATTTTTTCTGAAAGTTGGTTATAAAGCACATTTGGAAACCAGAATTAACCAGATGACATTTTATTATGCAGTTGGACTGATGTAATGTAAAATTTAATTACATAATATCTCACACGCAGCTGTGACTAAATGTATATGAGCCTCCATGATTCACAATCTAAGCTGATGTGGCGATCTTTAGGATAGATGATGGAAATGGGTTATCTTCTCTGGATAAATGAGAGTCTATTAATCTGTCCTGAGGAACTTTGCTTAAATACTCAATTGGCAATTTCCACAAGTTCCTCTGAGAGAACAGGGATGCTCTTGAGGATCTTTTGCAACAAAGGGAAACAGACAATATTAAACAAAATGGTTCATTTGAATCTCATGGCAAAGCAGCACATGGAGTTGGTGAGCCTGCCCTACTTTAATCCCCCTTGGGTTTACAAAACTACAGAATTCAGTATCTAATTGCTAACAAACAGCTGATAAAACATGATCATTGATCCCAGCAGAATTTGGGTTCATTTTGTGACTGCATTCTCTTTGTCTAATTTTTTTTATCTGAAATGTGATTAATTAAAAAGCCAGGTGACACCTAGAAAGAGGAACTTTTTAATATATATTTTATTGTAAAGATACTGTACAAAGGGGTTACATTTACATGAGCAAGATAATGAGTCCATTTCCTCTTGGGCGCTGTTACTCCATCCTTTGTTTTTCGCTTACAATGCTTTCCCTTCCCACCTCCCAAACTCATCCCTTCCCACCCCCCTCCGAAGTTGTAAAGTTCATTTTCAACATAGTGTCTTGCACATTTCATTGTTACAATGGGTCAGCCTTGTTTTAGCATTTTGTTATTTCCCTTCCCCTCCCCAAATTAGAAAAATGTAAATACAAGATGCAAGGTACCAGAATCAAATACGGTGAGAACAGGAGTTATACCATGGGGGAAGAACATATGAAATAAACAAAAGAAATCACATAGTACATTATAAGTACTTTAAAAACAACAGCAATATAGAAAAAAACTTTTTTGACCCTATTTTGAGGTTAATTTCTCTTAACACCATAGTATATGGTCATAAGTGCATAGCTTTTGACCTATTCTACTTGTCTGGTAAGATTATCCTAGATGTGTACTAGTTATGGCAAATGAGAGAAACCATGGGACCTAAGTTTTTTTGGGCCTGGCTTACTTTTCTTAGTATAACTTTTTCCAAGTCTTTCCATTTCTTAACAAATGGGGTGGTGTCATTCTCTCTGATGGAGGCATAGAATTCATTTGTATATATACCACATTTTCTTGATCTATTCATCTAATGAAAGGCATCTGGTTTGGTTCCATCCCTTAGCAATGGTAAATAATGCTGTGATAAACATGGTTGTGCTGGTAGCTTTGGTATGGCCTTGTTTGTGATCATTTGGGTAAATGCCCAAAAGTGGCATTACTGGGTCCTAGGGGAGCTTTAAGTGTTGCCTTTTGAGGAACTGCCATACTGTTTCTATACTAGTTGAACAAGTTTACACTCCACCAACAATGCAATAGAGTTCCCTTTTTTCCACAACCCATCCAGTATCTGTTGTTATTAGATTTCTTGATTATAGCCATTTAACTGGGGTGAGGTGGAATCTCAATGTTGTTTTGATTTGCATTTCCTTTATGGCAAGAGATATTGAGCAGTTCTTCATGTGTCTATTGGCCATTCCTATTTCTTCTTCAGCAAAGTCTCTCTTTAAGACTTTAGACCACTTATTAATTGGGTGGTTTTTCTTTGAGGATTTGTTGTTGGGGGAGTTAATTTTTTGATTTCTAAGTATATTTTAGATATGAGGCCCTTTCCCCTTGTACAGCTAGTGAAGATCTTCTCCTAATCCGTGAGCTTTCTAGCTGTGTCCTTTGCCATGCAGAAGCTCTGAAGTTTCATGCAATCCCATTTGTCCAACATTTCTTTGATTTGTTGTGTCTCTGGATCTTTATTAAGAAAATTTTGATCTGTGCCAAAGAGCCCTATAGTTCCTCCTATTCCTTCCTGTAATGTTTTCAGGGTGTTTGCTTTGACTACTAAGTCTTTGCCTCCATTTGGAGTTAATTATGGTACAGGGTGATGTATAAGGATCTACCTTTAGTTTTCTACAGGTGTTTAACCTGTTTTGTCAGCACCATATACTGAAGTATGTAATGACTTTCTTTATATCTTCTCACTAGTTTTATTTTGAAGTCTATTTTATCTGATATTAGGATTCAATCTTCTACTTGTTTATGGGGGCTGTTATTCCAACCTTCCACTTTCAGAATATGTTTGTTTTTGTGGTCAAGGTTTGTCTCTTGAAGGCAGCAGATAGAAAGATCTTGCTTTTTGATCTATCTAGAAAAATCTATGTTGCTTAATTGGAGAGTTAAGCCCATTAATATTGAGCCTTAGAACTAAAAGGTGTTTGTTCCTGCCTTTTTATTGTTTTTTTTTTGTGTGTGTGGGGGGGGTGGGGTGGCAGTGCCTTGTCTGTCTTTACTGTGATTACTGTTCTTGTGTTTGTGGGCCATTTCACTGCCAATATCCTGTTCTTGTTGGTTTTCTATGTGTACAACATCTTTCAGGATTTTTGTAAAGCTGGTTTGGTAGCAATATATTGTTTAAGTTTTTCCTTGCTGTGGAAAGTTTTCATTTGCCCTTCTGCTATGAACGAATGCTTAGCTGGGTAAATTACTCTTGGTTGTATTTATTTGTCTTTAGAGCATGGCATGCCTCATTCCATGGTCTCCTTGCTTTCATGGTCTCTGCTGAGAAGTCCAAGGATGTTCTCATTGGCTTACCTTTATAAGTGATTGTTCTCTTCTCCCTGGTAGCTTTAAGAATTCTTTCCTTAGTTTCTATTGATCCTGTCTGGGGTATAATGTGGTTGGGGATGTCTTATTCTGGTCTGGCCTATTTGGAGTTCTAAAAGCTTCTTGTATCTGGATGGGCCTGTCCTTTTGTATACTTGGGAAGTTCTCTGCTAGGATTTTGCTGATTATGTTTCCTAACCCACTGGCTTCCCTCTCCAGGTCCTCCTCAATACCTATTAGTCTCAGACTGTATCTTGTAGCTCCTGTAATGATCTATCATTCTTCTTGGTTTTCTTATGAATATCTGTGTTCTCTCTCTCTCTCTCTCTGGAGTCTAAACTCTGTTCTGCCTCAGAGATTCTGTCTTTTGCTTCCTCCTTTCTGCTTTTAAGGCTTTTTCCTTACTAATTATTTTCCTTCTTGCTAGTCTTTCTTAATGGTGGACAGCTCTTTATTGAGGTTTTCTTTTAAGTCTTGACTAGATTGCCTTACCTCCTGCAGTTGGTTTTTGGACTTGTCTTTCCACTCCTTTAAACTGAGTCACTCTTTTCACTGGACTCTTTCTCCTGCTGGTGTTCCTTTGTCTTTATTTGTGAAGACCATGACGTTGTCTATTAATTTCTGGTTGGCTTTGCCATGTTTTCGTATAGCCCTATGCAGGGTTTCCATCTTCATTCAACAGATTTACCAGCCATGCTTTAAAAATAACTTGAGCATTATCCTCTAGGTCATTCTGGGACTGCTCTACAGCTTGTTTATGTGGATATGGAGTGGGGGTTAGCTGACTGGCCATGTTTCTTGTTTCTGCAGTTAGTTCTACCCATTTGGAGACAAGAGTCACTCCAATATGACAATACAAAAGTCTTTTAGTGCAGGAGCTAACTTGGTGTCATGTACATGTATAGAACTTAGGGTTTAGAAATTATAGGTAGGTGTTTCCCTATTTAGCTCATTTTTTCTTTGCTTAGAGAGGGATGTTATGGTTCTGGGATGGAGATTATGTATAGTTGTAACTTGTGAGACAATCTGGGTTTGGCTATTAAGTAGTCTGTACCTAGGGTTAACAAAACGGGACCCTTCTACTCAGTCAAAATGATACTAACTGCAAGTTGGCTCAGATATAAATCATTAGGGATCAATGGACTAAAAAAATGGAGAAGACAAGGGTTAGAATTGGAGAGATATGAGTTTAAATTAAGAAGAAAACTTGGGTATAATGGTAGTAGAGGGGTAAGAACAGTTTGAGGAGAGGTATGTGTAGTAGGAAGAAAAAAGAGACTTTGTTTCAAAGTGTAAGAGGTAGAAAATAATTTGAAGAAAGATTATGGAAGGAATAGATTAGAAATCTTGATGAAAATAAGAAATTATATATATGTATATTTGGGAGAATTGAAAGAGTATTATAAAGTTGATTAATCTATGATAATTCCTGTAATTATTATATTTACATACGTAGAAGGCTTTATTTTGTGTATAGAAGTAGACAGCTTAGCTCTGATGGAGTAATACAATGTGGAGAGAAATGAAAAGGAAAGACAGGAAAAAATATTAAAATTAGGAAACTGAAAAGTGAAGAAAAAACTAAATAATAGTGAAAATGGAAGATTTAAGTAAAATAGCAAATCCTAAAAACACAACAAAAAATAACACAAAGAAACGAAAACCAACAACAATCAAACATCAAAAAAAATTAAAAACATCTAAAGAGTGAGTTTTTCCTCCTTGTTTGGGGAAGCTTGTGTCTCCATGTAGTCCTCTAAGCCGATTCTGCTTTCCTTGTGGCTTGGTTGGATCCAGTCGTCCTTCAGATAAGGGAAGGTAACTGCTACCTAGAATCCCACTCTCAGACCTTATGGGGAGTTGGAGGGGATTAGGAGTGGTAGTCTGCTATCACAGGCATGAGGCTCGGTTCCCAGATAGCCACAAGAGATTTAAGAACAGAGCTTAGATCTGTGTTCACTTCTGATGAGATCCCTCCCTTTTGGGCATGGGGCTTGGGTCAGAGGGGACCCTACAGAGAATGGTTGCCCTCAGGGAGTGGACCCAGTTGGGTTACCCACAAGATCTGCAGCTGGTGGTGCACTGGACCACAGGGTCTGTGTTGTGGCGGCCTGGATGGTGTTGACAGGTTCTTAGTGGGAGGGTCTGGGCATTGGCAGGACCAGATGGGAATATTGGCATCTGCAGCAATTGGTGGAGCTTGGGATGGCAGGCTGCCGTGAGCGGCATTAGTACAAGGCTGTAGCGGTGGTGGTGGGTGGGGTGGGTGGCTATGGGCTGTGTCAGGGGCAGGGCCACCTAGTTGGGTGGGTGGTGCAGTCTATAGCAGTTCTGGACTGTGCTGGCAGTGGAGATGAAGGCCTGGGCCTGGCTTGTGCAGGGTCGGTGAAGTCCGCAGAGTGATGTCCTGGTGACTGTGGCATCCTGGGGTTGGCACCCAGTGTTGGCAGGGAGGGAGCAGGTCCTGGCAGAGGACCCAGTGCACAGGGCAGTCCTCCCTTGGGGCGGTGGATTGGCTGAGGCTGTGGTGTCTTGGGGGTGGAGGTTACCAAGGTGATGTTTGTTGAGTCTGCTCAGCCCACCTTCTGCACAGTGCCCAAGGGCCTGGTTGGAGCCATGGTCTCTTTGCCAACTCTGGGGGTCTTCACTGTTTTCCCTCTTAAGTTTTTGTGGGTCTGGTGTTGAGAGCTTTCTTCAGTGTTTGGATGCTTCTCTGCTTAAAATCTGCAGAAAGCTTCAATGCCACTCACGGTTTCTCTTTTTGCTTTCCTTCTTTGCCTGTGGGGATAGTGTTTTTGCAAGAGGAAAAGTCTTTAGATATTTAGAGTTTGATTGGAGTGGGTATCTTGAGTTAAAGTGTGTACTGTGACCCTAGATCTTAGTTTGGTCAGAGACACAGAGTGGGACTACCGGTGAGTGTCGCCATCTTGGATTCTAGCTCTGGAAAGAGGAACTTAATTAGACTAAAGGGAATGAGTTTCCAGTACCATCAATTCAGCAAAGATTTGAGTCTCAATATTTATTCAGCATTGTGCAAGGAGAGGGAGAGCCCCAAGACTATGGTTTCTTTGAAGGTTGTTTTCCTGGTGCTTCTATTTTTTTTAATGTTTATTATCTTTAAACAATTGTACACAGAGAGGCAGGTTATGAATACAATACATCCTGATCGGTGTCATCCCTTCCAACCTTCTCATCCCCCTCCTACTTACTCTTTCTGTTACTTTTCTTGACTTTGTTTTCTTGACTTTGTAGTGTCTGCCATAAGTTCTTGACTGTATTCTCCTCCCCTTTCTCCCCTCGGTAGATTACTTCTCTCTCCTTGGCCCCATTCCCATTCTTGCCAGTACTCATTTCCTAGTGTTTATTTTCTTGGACTCTTTATCTTTCTATCCAGTTACTCTCTGCGCTCTCCATAGAATCTACTATACTTCAGTTAATTCATTTGTAACCACTTGCAGACCACCCAACTCAATGAAACTTTCCTGGCACTTCTAGTTCTGGTTTGGAGATCTGTGGCACTACGGGGAAGCATTGTCATGGTGTGAACAAGGGAGTATTTGTAGCTCCCTTTGGAGGTTTCTAAGCATTCCCCGCTCAGTCTGGACCAACCTTGGCACCACAGTGAGTCTCTTATCTCAGAAGTCAACTGAGAAACAAACAAAAACAATATTGACAAAACTTGGGAGATTCACAGGCCTTTTTGTCTTGTTTCTAAGGAGTGTTAAACACCTCACTTGCTAAACCCTAAGTGATAAACTCAATAGAAAATTCCAACAAAGTCATCCTTCAGGACTTGTGTAGAACTCCAATGTTTCAGAGGAAGGTGGAGATCATTATTAGCAACAGTTCTCAGCCACTGCGATTATGTGTTTGAGGAGCATATTGGGAAATGCCACATATCAGAAACACCTATATTAGACACAAATACAATGTTACCATAATAATCTAACCAAAGTTTGGGCCAAATGATACAATAATCTCCAACTTTGTTGTAGTCACTTCCCTTTTTTAGTCCTAGGGATTTTAATGGCAAATCTACCTGTTATAATATCATAGCAGAAGCTGAAGAGGTAGTACAAGAGGTACAGGGTGTAGGAAGTTAAAAAGTCACTTTAGCCCAGCTCATGTCTCTAATCTCAGTTAATCAGGCACTTGAGATCAGAAGGGAAATATGGTCAGAGGATAGCCTGGGCAAAAAAGTGGGGGAAACACCTCTTCTTAATCGATTATTTCATCATAATGTTGCACCCTTCTGATTCAGCCTATACAGGAGGACTAGGTTATGAGGATCAAGGTCTAAGGTTGGCCTTTGTAAAGAAAGAAAGAGAGAAAGAAAGAAAGAAGAGAGAAAGAAAGAAAGAATAAAAAGTAATAAGTATACAATAAATAATAAGTCATAAAAAGGGGTTTACACACCTAGCAAGCATAAGGCCCTGAGTTCTAACCTCAGTAGCACCAGAAAAGAAAAATGTTAGGATAGGCACATCCCATTAATCCTAGTTATTTGGAGAATGGAAGTAAGAGAATCGTGACTGAATCCAGCCTGGGACCCATAGTTAGATTCTGTATGGAAAGTAAACTCATGGTAAAAGTCCTGAAGGTGGAGCTCCAGTGTCAGAACCCTTACCTACCAAGTATTGGAAAAGATCAAATTAAAAAAGAAATCATATGATAAGGTTCTGGTCTTCAATATTTAATTTTCTTAGTCCAGCCATCAGGCCTTACACAGGCAACTCGTGTATCAGAAAATGCACAAGCTTAAGAAATAGCTATACACTTCTATTAGGTGAGATTGTGAATTGAGGCACAAACAGAGTTCATCATAAGTCACAGGCATTGGAACTCCAGATTTATATGCAATAAGAAATTTAGCCATATCTGAATATGTACAGTATAAATCAGGATAAATCTGTCTTTTAGAGAGAAGATACAGCATTAAGAACTTAGCCAGATGCCAGTGGTTCAAGCTTCTAATCCTAGTTACTCTGGAAGCTGCAATGTGATGAAGATTGCAGTTTGAAGCCAGCCAGGAAATATCGTGAGACTCTTATCTCCAGTTAACCATCAAAAAGCAAGAAATGGAGCTGTGGCTCAAGTGGTAGAGCTCTTGCTTCAAGCATAAAATCTCAAGCACTGCCCCCAGGCCCTGAGTTCAAGTCCCAGGACTGGCACAAAAAACAAACAACAGCAAACCCTTGAGGTTATGAAAAACAGGTTCTTGGTTAATGATAATGCTTCTTACATATTTTGGATTTAAGTGCTTCTTTATCTTGAGTGTGTAAAATCAAGAGATAGGTATTGTTATAGAATTATATCCACACAAATAAAATAAAATAAAATTTTTAAAAAAAGAATTATATCCAAACTATTGCTTTTTGAACTAGTTTGAGGCAATCTATGATCTCTCTCAAGAGAAAAAGAATCTAATGAAGCAAAAATAAATGTGGAAAATTGAATTCGATGACCTTAAATTTTAAAACAATAATCATTTATAACCTTGACAGTTAAATCAATATTTTATTAACAGATTATTTCATTGGACTTTTGACAAATGGAATCACTTACCTTAGTGCTCTGTACACCTGTAGTAAACTACTGTAGGGCACCAGCAGTAGCTCCCACTTGGAAGTAATACTATCTACTGAGTAGGCTGAGTTTCGAAGATCAAGGTTTGAAGCCAGCCCTGGCAGGAAAATTTGTGAGACTCTTAACTGTAATGGATCCTCTCTGCCCCCCGCCAAAAAAAAATGGATGTGTCACAAGTGTCAGAAAGCTAAGAGATAGCACCCAATCCCTGAGTTCAAGCCCCAAGCATGCACACATACATTCACACACACACACACACACACACACACACGCATGCATGCACATACATACACACAAGAAAACTACTGATGCCACTCATGTTATTTGTTTATTAACTGAAGAAACTGATGTTTAAAAAGACTAAGTGGTTTGACAAGGTAAGTCAGATATGAGCAAAATCCTGTGTTTTATCGCTTTATTTTACTCCTGATCTTGTGATTCGGCTCACGTGGTTCTTTCCTTGTCCATCTATTAGTTTACTACTCAAAACCGAGTCTTTCCTTTTTCTTTTTTCTATCAATAGAGAATAGAAGGATATATTTTACAAAGCTATTGAAGATAAATGAAGATTATTTATGTGATAGAAAAGCCTTCTGGGAGAAATAGGAGCTCACCTTTCAAGTGGTAACATCTATTGTCTGGATGAGTGAATACTTTTGAGATCTTTTTTGTCATAGGACAGAGTAGAAAAGACTCTGCTCTTCATTTTACTTCAGCCTCCACTCCATGGGCCTCTCATGGAAAGAAACTGAGTGATTTAAAAGTAATTTATTAATAGGGATGCGTTCTTTGTGCTGAGCTCCAGCTGGCACTGCCAGCCAAACCCCTGACTGAGCCCCGGGAAGAGGATAAGCTGATAATGCTCACAAGCAGACTACCCTTATTCCTATGTAATTATAGATAATAGAACAGCTGTGCCAGCCACAGTGATGGCTCAGGGCTCCTTTATATTAAAAAATGGTGAAATGAAAAGAGACAAAAATGAGTTCTGGATGCCCAGTGTCTCTCACCCCATCAACACACATGTGCACATATATGGTATTTGAAGAAAAATCCTCTGAACAGATCCTAGAAAGCCTGGAGTTCTATAGAAGGATTGACCTAGTTAAGTGGTGCTACAGGCTATAGGCTAGAAAGTTTGGTATGCATGAACTCATAGTAGACAGAGTCCGTTCTACAGGGGGTTCTTTAGCTGTGTCTGTGTCTCTTCTCTTTCTCTTCTTTCCAATGAATATTTTGAATCAAATTTGGTCTGGTCACATCTTGGCTTGCTCTTTTAACTTTCTAGTGACATAAAAGTACAAAGTAATGCAGCTATCCTGAATTTTTTTTTCATTTCAAGCAGAGAGATCTTTGCTTATCTCATGATGCTGTTGTAATAACCAAGGCAGGCTATCAAAATAGATCATTTAATACAGCAGCCTGTATAAGCCATGAATTTGGATAAATGGTGGAGTTAACTTGTAATGAGGATATCATTCTAATAATGAAAGAAATTTTCAAAACTCTACACTATTAAATTCTTGGTTAATTGCAGCAATGAGATGTACTAGACGCTATGTCAAAAAACAAACTTGAGGCCTCAGAAGGTGGCTCAGTGGTAGAGCGCTTGCCTTGCATGCATGAGGCCCTGGGTTTGATTCCTCAGCACCACATAAGCAGGAAAAAAAAAGCCGGAAGTGGCGCTGTGGCTCAAGTGGTAAAGTGCTAGCCTTGAGCTGAAGAGCTGAGGGACACTGCCCAGGCCCAGAGTTTAGGGTTCAGGCCCCATGACCGGACACCTCCTCCCGGCAAAAAAAAAATTAAACTTTACAATTTAGGCTGGGGGGGGGTGTGAGGGAAGGGATGGTAAGAGAAAAACAAAGGAGGAGGCAACAATGCTGGATAAGAAATGTTCTCATTGTCTTGCCCATTTAATTGTAACCCCTTTGTACAGTATTTTCACAATAAAAAACTTAATTAAAAATCAATCAAATAAAAAATAATTTTTTGGCTAAAACACACAGTGACATAAAAATAGGACAAGGTGGAAAATGACCATTGACCCTTGATCAATGAAGCAGGGGCATTCGAAGAATTTAGACTAACTAGAAATAACAGAATCAGAGGACTGACCTGTCATCTGAGACAGCATCTGCAGGTGTTGGGTGGGGGACTGGGGATATGACACTCCTATACACTTACATTCCTACAGATCAAAGGTTTGAGTGTTTCTTTTTGTTTTTTTCCAGCATCTGATATCTGCTCCTGCTGGGTCTCTAATATATTGACATTGAAAGTAGTGAGCAAAGGAGACTTCTCATGCCTGCTGTGCAATCCAGCAGACTTCCACAATAAATAACTTCCTCAAAGAAGGCTATATATGTTTTACATCTGTGCTTCTTGATCATCTTTCCTTGTCTGCTTGACATCAAGAATATTCAGCCCCAGAGTCTCACCCATAATGCCGCTCTTCCTGGAAAATTCCCATTAACGCTGCATTTTATTATTTTTTAATCTTTTTTTCAGTTGTGGGACTTGAACTTTGTGCCTGGGCAGTGTCCCTCAGCTCTTCTGCTCAAGGCTAACGCTCTACCACTTGAGCCACAGCGCCACTTCCAGTTACTTTTCTGAGTGGTTTATTAGAGGTAAGATATCTCACAGACATTCCTGCCCAGGTTGGCTTTGAACCCTGATCCTCAGATCTCAGCCTCCTGAATAGCTAGGATTACAGGCATAAGACACCTGTATCTTAATGCTGCAGTTTAATTCACAGTACTCATACCTATCTGGACCACCCAAATAAGAGGTGGCAGAAATTCTTGGAAATCTATTTTATATTTCATATATATGTGTATGTTTTAATGTTATGAATTTTAGGTTGTTCCATAATTTGTATTAATGAAAAATTCTACTTCCCACAAAGGGATGGATTTAGGCTTTCCATGTATTATTTTCTTAAATAGTGAATAGTTTTGTACAAAAAACTAAAAGGAAATATATGTATGTATGTCTGAGTGCATGGATATGTACATATATCCATATATTTGTGCTTAAGTGTTTCGAAGTGTGTATATGTGTATGTGCATTTCTTTCTTTCCTTTTGTCTTTTTTCTACCTTTTAAAACCCCTCCCTTATTTTCATTGTTATGTCTGTGTAAAGGTGAGGTAAACATTGCTTTATTTTTTACCAACTAGGTATTTAATTGCCTTTTCTAATACCTATATCTTTCTTGCTTTTGCTTATTTTTATGCATATCCTCCCTATTCTCTTTCAGAGTTTTAATGATCAAGAATAATGTATATTATAGTATAATAAATAATATATGTAATTTATGAGTTATGATTAGAACATTGCAATTATTGCTATGTTAGTCACTTGTTGGATGCTACGGTTGAACAGTCTCCTTTATAATTCCCTTTTATGATTCATTATGAAATGGGTTGAACTGTATCCTTTATAATTCCCTGTTATGATTCATTACGAAATGAGTCCCAGAATGTTTCTATGTTAAGGAATTTGTTGCCATCTGATGGGCTCCTAAAAGCTGATTATATCATGAAGTTTCCGACTTCACTCACCAAATTCCTGAAATCATAGCAAAAAAGACTATTCAGAACTGGAGTCATGATGGAGAAAGTAAGTCACTGAGGACACACCTTTGAAAGATATATATATATATATATATATATATATATATATATATATTCATTTTAGCATAGGAGCTCTTTACTGATCCTTTGTTTCTTAATTTATTTTATTATTATTTTTATAATGAGCAGGGAGTGGTTACAGTTGCATAAGTAAGGTAATGAGTACATTTGTTTTTAATTAATGTTACCTCATTCCTCATTATCTCCCACTTACCCTCCCTCTTCCCTTTCCCCCCAAGTTGTAATGTTCATATCCAACATATCACCAAGTAAGTATCAATGTTGCTTTGGTTCATTCATTGTCCTGCTCTTTCTGTGATTCCCTTCCTTTCCACATATTGAATAATGTTATATACAAGACACAAAGTACAGAAAAATAAGAGAAACAGAAAAAAGAGAACAAACTACCTACGAGGCCTAATAAGATCCTCTTATTTCCATATATTGGAGTTCATGTTAATATGCTTCATTATATATGATCCTATGCACTAAACAGCTGAGTTATTGAGATCTGCTGTTTAGAATATCATACAACCCAGATGCCCTTCAGTAGATGCATGGATCAAGTAAATGTGATAGACATACACAATGGAATTCTCTGCTTCCATCAGAAAGAATAACATTGCTTCCTTAGTAAGGAAATGGAAAGACTTGGAAAAAAATTATATTAAGGAAGTCAGACCCCAAGAAAAGTTGATTGCATGGTCTCCTTCATTTGTAAGAACTTGAAAGATATATCTTGATCCTTTACCTAGAATCTGTCTATTTCTGTCTCTGTCTCTGTCATTTCTGTCTATCTCTGATTTTGTCTCTCTTTTTTTCGATATTGGAATATCGAGGCCAACTGCTCAAAGACCAAAAATAAATCCATCAACACAGTCTGAGTGGATAAAAGAATAAATGTTGTTTCATGGTCATCATATTAAGAGACTATATCCCTTAGATGTTTTTCTCACATTGTTTTAGCTATGATGCCCTGAGTCTTTGTATCATTTTGCAGCTCCTATTCTACCAGCAGTACTCACTGGATTCAAGTGATCTTTTTAGAGAGCCAACTTTTATTGTGTCCTTTATCCTTTAGTTCGTTGCCGAGTTTCAGTTCCTTGTCATTTGGCTTTTTGAATCTAGTAACTGTCTTTGGTGTCTGCTCCTGCACTCTTTAATCCATCTGCTCTGAGATGATCATCCTACATAAATTGTAGAAATTAAATCAGATGAATGGATTTAGGGAGTTTCTAGAATGAATTTTCAGAAAAAGGGTTTTTTGAGTTGTTTCTCCCTTTACTCAGAGAACTTTGTAAGGTTCATGGCTCCTATATTAAAAGACACCTACAATAATATCATGGTTAAACATAGAACTATGTAAAATTTAACAACCAACATGTATAATTTGATAACCCAATTCCAAATCAACAGTTTTGTCATGCTCTTAGATGCTGAGTTATGCTATCAAAAGATTAAAAACAATGTAGAATACCAGGATATTCAACACAGATGTAAGTGGAAGGATTTTTGAATCAGTTCTAAACATAAACTTTCAAGCCTTGTGTATATATCATGCTTCATATACATATACATATGAAGCATGATATATATATATATAAATATATTTGTGTGTATTTGGTAATACATATCTATATAAAGGGTCAGATACATAGCAAAAGAATGTTTCTGTTATATAACATCTGCAGATTGTTTTTATACTTCCAGTTTATGTTTTCTCCCCAATTGGATTACAAACACGTTGCAATCATAGATTTTGTTTTATTTATCTTATTGAATCTTATTTAGGTCTAAGGTCTGAGCCAGAATAAGAACCAATGTGCACTGGTGGGATTAATGAGTGAAAAAAAAGATAATCAAACAGCAACAAGCAAATCACTCCAGTAACTAAATAGTGGTATAATTATGATATACTACCCAGGTTTTCTACTCAAACATTCTACTCACCTACATAAATTAGGGTGTTCACAATTTCCCCTTCCCCTCCAACCCATGTCTATACAGCTCTGCCAGATACCACATCAGCAGACTCATACATAAGAGGCAATCAGAAAGCCTTGAATGACATTAGAGATAGGTCCCCATAGGCTGTGGGGTTTTGAAGATAATGATTTCATGCTGAATTCCATCTGCTTCCGACAAAGGTTTGTACTGTTCTCTGAACCAGTAGCCACTCCAAAGGTAGCAGCCAAGAAAGACAGCAACTACATGAGATTCCCCTACCTGCGGTTGATAGAAGAGGTTTTAGAAGGAAGCCTATTGATCCTCAGTAAGTGAATGTTGCACTTGTGAATACTTACTCTGTGATATTGAAGCAAAAACCTCGTTTAAGAGAAGTGGTGCCTGGTCTACTAAGCTAACTTTATTGAACTGACTGATGAGGCCTCCCTATCTTTAAGTGATGCATTCCTGGAAAGGCTTTTCTTTTCTATTTTTTGTTCAGGATGCAAGTCCATTTTGAGTGAATCACATAGCTACCTATCTCTTGGAGAAGCATCTCCATTAGGTAATAATCTTTGAGGAGGAGAAATACCATTGGCATGCTAGCTAAAATGAATTGCTTGCTATGATTTCTGCTTTAAAAGCTCTTCAGGTAACCCTGCTTCATAAAGTCAGCTGTTACCAAAAGGTAAAAGCTTTTTACTCACGTTAATTAAATTTTCTAAAGGCAATCATGAATAGAACTAAAAAATCATAGAACCTAATGATTCAGAGAACCATCAGGAATTACTTGGTGGTATTGGGGTACTTAAATTCCTTCCTCTAACCCCCACCTGTGAAGTGAATTAGTGTCCTGCCTCTGGTATGAGCCCCTATTTTACTTTCTCTCACACAGCAGATGTGTTTTATAAGGCTATGTCTTAATTGCTACATATTGAGGCAGATGATGTGAGCACAATAATCAGCTTCATTGACAAGGCTGACTGGAGAGATTACACCTTTGCAAACTACCCAAGTGAGAATTCACTGGTATTTGTCGAACATCTATTATGCGGCAAACATGGAGTTAAGAGTGTGCTTAACTTTCCAGGATAATTCTACGAAGTTTCCTATATGGTTTGGATTTTATAAATGGTAAACTTTGAGCACAGAAAAGCACATGCTGCATCTAATATCATGAGCGCAAAGTACAAAAGAAAGGCATGGAAACAAGGTTTCCTGCTTTCAATACCATGGCTATTTCCTACCTTCTCAGCAAATTAGCTGTCACTCAATATGTGCTGATTTCAAGGGATTTAATACACAGCTCTCAAATGAGGTTTGGCATTTTCCATTATCTCAGTTTTGCAAGCTTCTTATTATCTAATGTTATAAATACCTCAAATATGTATTTTTGGACATCTCGTATTACATGGAATGCTTTCTTCTAATATTTAAACAATGGTCAACAAATTGTTGCTTACGTTGGTAAAAATAGGTGTTATTTGTACATGGCCACCTCCATTTGTTTATGTGTCTATGGACGATTTTGTACTAAACTAGCAAATCTGAGTAGCTGCAACAGTGACTTTCTAGAGTGTAAAGTCTAGAATGCTTATCATCTGGCCCCTTTCTGACTCCTGACACAGAGAATTAGGACTTAAGACCTTGATCATGACCCATGAATGATTTTCAATCCATCTGGACACAGATTTGGCTCTACATGATGTAGATGTAATTACACATTTTAAATACATGTCTGGTGTAAAATGTTTATTCACTCCTAGTTATAACCATGGAAACAACATGACAAGTACTTGTGTTTGTATTTGTGCATCACATACTTTCAAATGTTGACAGGTTCTCTATGGAAAAAAATTGAGCAGGTATATAGATATTTACACAGAATTATTTCTGTCGACACATACCCTATATCTCAGGCTCTACTTTTGACACTGTACATTGTTGCAACAACCAGCTTTTAGATGATGCACATTTGAATGTTTGTTCCAACTGAGCTGCTTCTTTCTCCCCTGCTGTTCTAGGATTCCTATGATGGCACAGTGTAGGATGCATGGAGTTATCTGTCTTCCTGCAATACAAAAGTGAACAAGTAAGGAAGTGACATTCCACAGTCAACTCTTGACACATAGTGGCAGGGTGGAGTACATGAATGCTACTTTCTTTTGTCAAAAGATATCTAACTCTAGATCCTTAGAATTTCTCAGAGGTGGGCTGGGACAGTGGCTCAGTGGTAGAGCGCTTGCCTTGCATGTGTGAGGCCCTGGGTTCAATTCCTCAGCACCACATAAGCAAAAAGAAGAAAAAAGCAAGAGGTGGCGCTGTGGCTCAAGTGGTAGAGTGCTAGCTTTGAGCTGAAGAGCTGACAGGGCCCAGGCCCAGAGTTCAGGCCCCATAACCAGACACCCCCCTCCCCCCAAATAAAAAGAATTTCTCAGAGATAGGAGAAGCCCAGATGATGATAATCTCTTGATAATATACCTTAATATTGGCTTTGTCTTCTTCCTTTTTGTAAGCTTCTATTTCCTCATTCCTATTCCCTACAATAATTTCTTGAAATCATGCACCCATTTAAAGCACGGAGTACCAGATCAAGTCATGTGGATATGTATATTTACACAATATATTGGTAACATTTTACATTTATGGTGAAATACATATAGTTTTAAATTGAAAAGCAAGAGGTCTTTCCCTCTACTATAGCTTGTCATCCCTTATTCTACACTCACATTTCTTTGGAGTGATCAGAAGCTCTGAATCCCTACTAAAAAAGTTTGTTAGTATTGCCATTAATAAGATTATCTGCAATACCATATAAATGTATATGTATATCATATATACATTATATATATATTATATATTCTATACTAAAGGGGGTTCAGAGGTTACAGGAGCCTACTGGAATACACATAGACTGGGAAATCAGTATATTTTCAATAATTGATTTTCTACTGCATACAGTACAATTTAAAATAGAACAAAAATGTATAAACAGACAATATGCTGTTTGACTCAGTGAACTGATATATTTTGGGAGATGTATTTGTTTAATTGTGGCTACTAAGTTCTCAATAATTTAGCACTGGGAACGCTGCTCTTCATTTTTGGATAGAGAAACATGAGAATGTGAGACCCACTGTAATACAAAGTGCTGTTTTGTCATAGTTTTAAAGTGTCTTCCACAGGAACAGTGCTTCCTATCAGTGAGTATGAAGATGGTATTTGTCAATCAGCTTCTGATATAACTGGCTTTGTAAAGCCTAAGGGACAGTAGATTCTACCACAAGTTTAAAGAAGAAACAGACATATTCTTCAAAATAATGTTTTTTTTATACTCACCTTCCATAAAATCTGATGTCAAAATATTATATCTTTACTCTGTGAAGGTATTATTATGTCAGCTCCAGAAATTATGGTGCCTACTGTTATAAAATTTGTCCTTGATCCACAATACAGAGGCTGCAAGGGAAAATATAGTCTCCTCAAAATGGTTACTGTGACAGAGAGATTATAGAGCCTAGAGTCAGACCCTCATAAGTCTGAGATGTGTACGCCTGTGTGTCCTTCTATGACTCTCTATCTCAGTCCCAGAAGGTGACTTTTCTATTACTGCTCTGATAGTAGCTTTAAAAGATACAGATTTATTAGGTGACAGGTTTTTTTTAGGGGGGGGAGTGAAAAGCTAGGTAGAATTATTTTTAAGCCTAAACCCAGGGGTTAAGCAGGGTGCCAGTGGCTCACATCTGTAATCCTAGCTACTCAGGAGACTGAGATTTGGGGATCATGGTTCAAAGGCATCCCGGGCAGGAAAAGTGTGTGAGACTCTTATCTCCAATAAACCACTCAGAAAACCAGAAGTGCTGCTGTGGCTCAAGTGGTAGGACACTAGCCTTGAGCTGAAGAGCTGAGGGATAACATCCAGGCCCAGAGTTCAAGCTCCGGGACCAGCAAAAACAAAACAAAATGGGGTTAGCTAGATTGTCTATCTTTAAGTTTCTTATTGCTATTTGTTTGTTTGTGTTTTAGAGGTTTTGAGGAAAAAAAGTGAGTTTGGGAGTAAAATAATTCATTCATTCTCAAAACAGAAAGAGTAGAAATCTGCATTTTAAATTGAGATTTTAAAAAATCTGGCCCTTTAAGATAGCAAGACAGGTAGAGGTTGAAACATTAAAAATAAGATGTGCAGTAAGTTAAATATGTTTGAATATAGGCAGATGTAGGAAAGAAGGAAATGAAGAAGGCAAGAAGGGAGGAGAGTGGGAGCGATACAGAGAGATACTTAAAAGTCAGACAGAAGTTTAGGTTGACATGAAAATGAATATGTGTTCCATTGGTTCAACGTTCATTTTTTCCGACAAGTTCTCATAACCATAATATACAAGGAACTTACAAACCTAACAACCAAGTGAATCATTAACTCTAATAAATAAATGGGCAAGTTAGTTGATTAGACATTTCTCACAAGAAAAAAATGGCCATTAAATACAAGAAGACATTCTCAGCATATTCAGCCATAGAGGAAATGGAAAGCAAAATAACCAAATGAACCAACAACAAATGTTGGAAAGCATTCTGGGAAAAAGGAGTCTTGACACACTGTTGCTGGAAATGTTAGTCTAAACACTATGGAAGGCAATATGCAGATATGTGAAAAAGTAAGTCTTGAAGTTGCCTAATAGCTGATAACTAGTGTATTGATATTGTCAGAGGTTATGTGGTTTGGCTATTTGGGGAAACCTGTTGGGGATTCATAGAAATGAACAATCCTTAGACATGCTCATATTTTCTGTATTGTAAATGACAGCAATTTAGCTCCTTCTAGATAAGCCCAACTTTTATATCTTGCTACAAGAAGATCAGTGAGTAACCAGCTGGTGGAGATAGGGTCTTTTGCTCTCTATGTGTATTGGACCTGTGGGATGATGGTTTTTACAGCCATATTTCTCTAAGCCTGTGAGAATAGCACTTCTCTGAGGGAGTCTTTATCTGTGTGTTAAAGGAGACAGAGAACCTGCTTTCACAGAGTCTTAAGTTTGTCCTTGAACTCAGAGATCAATAAATCCAGGGCCTGATGTTATTCTAAGTATTCACTTGATGTAAATGACAAATACCTACAGAAAAAAATCTCATAAAAGGAAATGCAAATATTTAATATAAAGTTGTGTTATTATGTGTGTTATTTCATTGAATCATATAGACTATAACTTAGATGATATAATAAATAGCATTTTATAGAAATCTCAAATTCTAAGAGCAATAAAAATATCAATGCCAAGCAATATATGTGTATGTATACAAATATATGTGCATATATATGCATATACATACACTATATACATACATATACATACACCAATATGTTACATATTATACATATTAGTGGTTACTCTATTTAAGGAAAAAATGAAAATGTGTTTGGATTTAATATGTATATTCTTTTTGCATACCCATTAATTATTAGCTGTGTAAATTTAAAGTAATTATTGATCCTCAGAGGTAATTTCATCTGAAAGTTGACCTTCTGACAAAGATTAATGATATTTATTTTTTTGTTGTTTTTAAAAAGCAATCTTAACCCAGATGTGGTTGTGCAAATACGGGAATAGGGAGTTTGAGAGTTTGAGGCCACCTTGGGTTATACAGAGAAACTCTTAAAAAGAAAGGAGGTAACAATGCTTGCTATGAAATGTACTCATTACCCTACTCAGGTAACTGCAACCCTTCTGTACAACACTTTTATAATAATAAAGAAAGGTAAGGAGGGAAGGAAGGAAAGAAGGAAGGAAGGAAGGAAAGAAGGAAGGAAGGAAAGAAGGGAGAGAGGGAGGGAGGGAGGGAGGGAGGGAGGGAGGGAAGGAGAGAAAAAGAAGAAAGGAAAGAAAGAAGAGATGAAGACAGGAAACAAGGAAGAATAAGTTGCACTTGAGAATTTTTATATGACAGAATAAAAGGATTAATAGAATGGATATAGGGTTAGTTAAAATGTAATAAGCTCTGTTTTTAAAAATATGTGGATTTTATGGGATTTCATGAAGTTAGCAGAGCTTCTGCATGGCAAAGGACATAGCTAGAAGGATCAATAGAAAGCCCAGGGATTGGGAGAAGATCTTCACTAGCCATACAATGAACAAGGGTCTCATATATAAAATAAACCTGGAACTCAAAAAATTAAATCCCCCAACAACAAATCCTCAAAGAAACAACTGCCAAATAAATGAGTGGATTATAGACTTACAGAGAAATTTCTCTGAAGAGGAAAGAAGGATGACCAATAGACACAAGAAGAAATGCTCAAACTCTCTAGCCATAAAAGAAATGTTAAATCAAAATAACATTGAGATACCACCTTGTCCCAGTTAGAATTACTATAATCAAGAATTCTAATAACAACAGATGCTGGAGGGGCTGTCGACAGAAGGGAATCCTACTGCATTGTTGATAGGAGTGAAAACTTGTTCAACCCACTTTGAAAAGTAGTATGGAGGTTCCTCAAAAGACTCCACATAGAGCTCCCTTATGATCCAGCAATCCCTCTTTTGGGCATTTACCCAAATGATCACAAACAAGACCATACTAAAGCTTACCACCACAACTATGTTTACTCCAACATTATTTACCATAGCTAAGAGATGGAACCAACCCAGATGCCTCTCAGTAGATGGATGGATCAAGAAAATGTGGTATATATACACAATGGAATTCTATGCCTCCATCAGAAAGAATGACATTGTCCCATTTGTTAGGAAATGGAAAGACTTGGAAAAAAGTATATTAAGTGAAGTAAGCCAGGCTCCCAAAACATAGGTCCCATGGTTTCCTTTATTTGCAATAACTAGTATATGTCTGAGACAACCAAAAACGGTCAGACAAGATGATATTAGGCAAAATGAACCCCAAGATAAGGACACAAATGCTTTTTTCTTTCTTACTATTGTTCCTAACATATTTATAAGGTGATTGTTTGTTGCTTTGTATGTCCCTCCCCCATGATATTACCCCTGTTTTAACAGTATTTTATGTTGGTATAATTTGGGGTGGGGAAGCTAAAAAACAAATTGTTTAAATAGGGATACAGATGGACCCATTGCAACAATGAGATATACAAAATTCTATGTTGAAAAATGCACTTTACAACTTTGGTGGGGGGAGGAGTGTAGTCATAGAGATGGTAGGGCAGGCATGGTAGGGGAAAAACAAAGGAGGAGTCAACAATGCTTGCTAAGAAATGTACTTATTATCTTGCCCATGTAATTGTACCCTCTGTATGGTATTTTTACAATAAAAAACTTATTAAATAAAAATGTGGATTTTATTATATATAAACACTCCTTCAACCCAGTAGATTAAAACATATTGCATAAAAGACACTACAATCAGTGTTAATTATTAGGAGAGGGGTTAAAGATGGCAAGCAGAATGGTTAGCTAAATCTGTACATATAAAAATGGGGACAGGGACTGGGAAGGTGGCTCAGTGGTAGTGCGCTTGCCTTGCATGCATGAGGCCCTGGGCTCGATTATTCAGCACCACATAAGCAGAAAAATCCAGAAGTGGCATTGTGGCTCAAGAGGTAGAGCACTAGCCTTGAGCTGAAGAGCTGAGGGACAGCACCTAGGCCCCACAACTGAAAAAAAAAGAAAGGAAAATTGGAAATACAAACTGTTTTTGATTTTTGACAGAAGAGGGTAAATGGACAGAAACATCCTTGATATCCAAAGTGATAATCAGCATATTTTGCAATCACTGAGTTGTAACAAAAAAGATTGGTAATTATAGAGTGATACCTAAGATTCTTCATGGAGTGAATTGGTAAAATAAATGATACTGCTATTTGTGTCAAGCACAGAGGTCTTCCCATCTGCAGCTTGCCAAGATAGGTGTGTTTATTTTGAATATGATAGCACACTTGCCTTGAGGATGCTTCATAGATGTGTCAGTGATATAGGCTACAGTTCTGATTTCAGAATGAATTCTTTCCTGCCTATAAATTAGAGAATTATTAGCATTAAAGGGAGAATTATAATGCCAAGAGTGGATGAGATCACCCACTTGGAGATGTTAGGAGTAGAAAAGAAATTATCTGCAGACCCATAAAAATATGAATATTTATGACAGAAGAAGTCAACTCCGTGAGGGAAGCACAGAAAGATAAAAGAGTGAATAAAGAAAACTGGAGTCACTGAAGTCAAAAGAATAGAGAGCATTTTAAGAAGGGCAACATCGATAATGTCAAATAGAGCTGAGGGACCTGATAAAGAGTCCATTTAGATGTGAAACATAGTGAATATGGCACCAATAATGGACTTTGGCTGTGGAGAACAGAAAGAAACAGTCCACTAGTAGTTAGTGTATCTGTGTGAAAATCCAGACTTAGTAAGTGCTGTACAGCACAGAATACATTTTCTTATTATGTTTGTGTTCACCATGAACCTGAACATCCTCTCCTGCAAAATGAGAATGTCAAACAAAAACAGGGTGTAGAAAGAATAAAAGGCAATAATGCCCATGATTTTTTTAAACTTGGGATAGTTTTGTGGATATGTTATTAAATGTGGCATGCTATTTTGCATGAGGGGAATGATGCTAAGAAATTCAAGTGTTCATTTTAAATTTTCATCAGAGAAGAGGCAGTTCATGCTGTAGTGGCTAACTATCAAACATCAACCTGGGTTAGTACTGTTAAATGTGATTTCCCACATCTGTGCTATATATCCAGCAGGAGCTGGTAATGAGCTGCTCACCTCCCATTCACATCATACCATTTCATGACGTAATCAGGAAAAGGATTTCTTTGTCCTGGAAGCAACAGGCCAATGCTTCTTATATGTTTTACAGAAATAATTAAATACTTAATTATATTCAATAAGAGAAGTGTATGGAAGTTCAGTTTTCTCATGCCCTTTAAGGAATAGCCGAAGCAAAAATACTAGGGGTAAACAGGAATTCCTCTATGAAACTCTAATGAGATCCTCTGATACAAAATAGGATGATATTATGGGTACAAATAGAAAGACACTAAAAGAAGTGTTTGATCTTCTGGCATCAATGAATGTTGGACTACTTTTTCCCTTTTTTTCATTAGTCATATGTAACCATATCTAACCACTTAGTAACTAAGCATAACCTTTCTGCTTGAAGGAATTAGTCTTGACATGGATACTAGATAAAATAAACATGGATTGGAATTCTGGATAGAGATTGCAACTACTGGCCAAATACTATCTCTTTTTATTTATATAATGAAGATAACATATGACTTTAAGGTACTTTCTTTCTCAATTCTAAAATGATATAAATAAAACTGGTAAGCAAAATTCCCTAAAGAGAACAGTCCCAACATTTCCTTGCCATATTCTATTAGGTTTTGAAATGAGCACCTTTTTGTCTAATTTTTTTTGTCATTTGTGGGGCCTGAACAGTGATACCCACAAGACAATATGTTGGAAATAAACTTTACAACTTGGGCCTGGGCACTGTCACTCAGCTCTTCATCTAAAGGTTAGTGCTCTACCAATTGAGCCACAGTGCCACTTCTGGCTTTTTCTGCTTATGCCATGCTGAGAAATTGAACCCAAGGCCTCATGCATGCAAGACAAACACTCTACCACTGAGACACCTTCCCATCCCTTTTGTCTAATTTTTAAAATTTTTGTTGTCAAAGTGGTTTACCGAGGGGTTACAGTTACATAAGTCAGGTAATTAGTATATGTATTTTTTAACAGTATCACCCTCTCCCTCATTCTCTCTCAGATTTTCCCCTCCCGATTTTCCCCTCCCCAAGTTGTATAGTTCATTTGTAATACAATGTCTAGAGAGTATCACTGCTGCATTGGTTCACCCTTTGTCTCACTGTTTCTGCGATTTCCCTTCTCCTCCTCAAATTAAATAAACTTATACACATGACAAAGTATACAGAGATCAAAAGCAACAACCACCAGCAAGAACATGGAGTCTATGTTTGTTTGAGTCTGGCTTATTTCATTTAGTATGATTTTTCCCAAGTCTTTCCATTTCCATACAAATGGGATGATGTCCTTCTTTATGATGGAAGGATTGAATCCCATTTTGTGTGTGTGCATGTGTGTGTGTGTGTGTGTGTGTGTGTGTGTGTGTGTGTATCATATATATACTACATATATATCACATTTTCTTGATGCATTCAACTAAGTGGATCACAACAACTCAATTGCTATGAACATATGACCACATAAGATGATGGTAAGCAAAATGAACTCCAAGATATGGAAACAGAAGGTTTTACTTTATTGTTGTCATTTTTAATGTACTGCATGAAGTTATGTCTTTTTGGTTTCTTATTTCCTCCTTTGGTTTATCCCCTGTTGTCACTGTATTAGATTTTAGTATCCTGTGTCTTGTATATAAGTTTATCTGAATTAGGGAAGAGAAGAGGAATAAGAAAATGTTGAGACAAAGGACAAAGGATAACCTAATGCAACAGTGATACCCACAAGACAATATGTTGGAAATAAACTTTACAACTTGGGCTTGGGGCAATTGGCAGAACAGGAAAGTTGGAGGAAAAGGAGGAAGGGGTTAACAATGTTCGACAAGAAATGTACTCACTACTTTACATATGTAAATGTAACCCCTCTGTACATCACCTTGACAATAAAATAAAATTTAAAAATAAAGCAACAATGAAATGTACAAGACACTTTGCTGTAAATGAACTTCACAACATAGCAGGAGGAGGGAGGAGTTGGGGAGGTGGGGAGGGAAGGGATGGTAGGGCAAAAACAAAGAGGGGGTAACGATGCTCATGTAACTGTAACGCTTCTGTACAGTATTGTTACAATAAAAAAATTAAAAAATAAAGCAACAAAAGGGAATAAACCAAAGAAAGAAACAGAGAGAGAGAGAGAGAGAGAAAGGAATAAAAGAAGGAAGGAAGGAAGGAAGGAAGGAAGGAAGGAAGGAAGAAAGAAAGAAAGAAAGAAAGAAAGAAAGAAAGAAAGAAAGAAAGAAAGAAAGAAAGAAAGACTTGGAAACAATACAGTAAAAAATATACCCAGAAAACCCTTGTTTCCATTTCTTGGAGTTCATTTCGTAAAGCAACATTTTATATATATAGACATAGATATTGATCCCTGTGATCCTCTCCAAAGAATATCCTCCTTTGGTTTCACTGTGTGGATGTTTAGAGTCCTGTTTAATTTTTCATGTCCAAGTGTAATTATTTGTCTTTTACTATCCATTGAGTTTACTTGTAGATTTATAGTCACATTCTAATTATTACACATGAGGGAGGCTATCCAGCCTATGTTTCTTTGTGTCTGGTATATTTCACTTAATATAATTTTTCTAATTATTTCCATTTTCCTACAAATAGAGCTGTGTCATTCTTTCTGAAGGAAGCGTAGAATTCCATTTTGTGTGTATGTGTATGTATTATATATCATATTTTCTTTAATATCTTTAGACTCCATTCATAGAAAAAGATTGCTATACTTTTGTTTTAAAAGTTGGGTAGAAAATGTCATAAAATAAACATTTGGAATGCTGGCAGAACAATCCATGTGATGCCTTTCTCTAGGTTTTATCAATCAGCTTCATAGGCAAAAACAACAACAACAAAAAAGTTGCTGCCTTCAGGATATGAAGTCTTTGATCCCAGAAGTTGTATGTATGTTTCTTCTGGCTTGCTGCTCCTTGTCTTGCTGGAATTGGAGAGAGGCTATCTGTAAAGGTTTATAACACTGACCTCCAGCTCAAAGAAGTCCCTTACTTCATCTACAGTGCTCAATATTTTGCTACCTGAGAGAGGAAGAACTTGTCTTAGGGGATTGTTTCATTATGATCTGTGGGCTGGTTTATTGAATTGCTCTGTTTTCCCAGAACTCATAAATCAAACACAATGCTTTCATGAAAATGGTAGACCAACCACACAAATTGTGAACAACTAGCCTATTAGTTTTTCTTTGTATGTTTGTTTTTTGAGTTTTATGGGCACCATCAGAGGCAATTTTATATTTCTTTCTCTCTCTCTCTCTTTCTTTCTATTTCTTTCTTTCTCCTTTCTTTCTTTCCTTCCTTCTTTCTTTCTTTCCTTCTTTCTTCCCTTCATTCCTTCCTTCTTTCCTTTCTTTCTTTCTTTCTTTCTTTCTTTCTTTTTACTGTGCTGGTCCTACTGCTTGAAATAAGGGCTTGCACATTGTCTCTGAGCTCCTTATTGCTCAATGCTAGCATCATTCTACCACTTGAGCCACCGTTCCATGTCTGGATTTTGTAGTTTTTTGGATATAAGAGTCTCATAGAGCTTCCTTCCCAACCTGAATTCAAACTACAGTTCTCAGATCTCAGCCTCCATGTAGCTAGGATTACAGGTGTAGGCCACCAGCACCCATTAACAGTTATATTTCAATCGTGAGAAATAAATCTTCTTTTTTTCTTTCATGAAAATAATTTTATTGCAATTCTTAGCTTCTTTGGATCTTTTTTCAATTGATTCTACCAAAAAATTTCAAGTGTGGATGTTAATAATTCTCTAACACCTTCTCATGGACAAAGATGTGTGAGACACAAATGCCTTGCTTATTATTTCTTTAGTGTAAAAGACATATGCGAGAATTTAGAACATGGATAAACTGATTTTACATGTGATTATATATCCTAGTGACTATATATCTTGATTTATCAGAGAAACAGTAAAAAAATAAAATGAAACAAGTGTTGCTCCTTTTTGTAAACATCTAGTTAAAAATCCAGAATTAGGAAGCAAGCCTTTTGCCACAGACTGTCAGTGATATACATCAACAGTGAGTCATCTTCCCTGCAAAGAAAGCTATTTCTTGATATATTCTTTGGGAAATGAAAAATAAATTTATAGTATTACTGTAGAAAACTAGTGGAAGTATAAAAATACAGTAGACTTTCCTTAGAAAGAATATTGTTGATGTTACAAACCAAAACCAACAAGGAGGGGAAAAGAGTAGGCAAATGAAAAGAAGTTAGGGAGGGAATGTTGGCAAGAATCCAATGTGCATTCAAAAACAGTGGAAAGGGTGGGTTGAGAGGGATAGAAGAGAATGTTGAAAGGGATGAGATTGTTCAAGATTCATTGTCTTCATAAACTGCTTTATTAAATGGTAAATCTTTTGTACAACTACCTAAAGATAATAATAAGCAACCAAAAAACAAAAACAGACAATGCTAAAATATGATTGACCTTTAAAAATCAGATCAAATTTATATTAACATTTGTGTCAAATAGCAATTTCAATTTGAAAAATGCAATTGTAAATAGTAACAGCTGTGGACACAAAGCAAAACCCAGCTTCATTTTAGCAAATGTTGTCTTGATTAGTTTTAGGAGATAAAACACTTAAAACTTAACCCACCTTTAGTCTAATAGAGCTGATTTTAAATGAATCTAATGCAGAAGGGTTGGTTAATAAGAAGAATTGCCCTAATCCTTCTAATCCTTAAGCAGATTATCTGCAAATAGATTGATTTCTAGTGGCTACAGACAGTGCATCATTATGGAACTGGAATTTTTGCTATAGCAAGCAGTAATAACTGTGCTTTGAAAAACACAAAATAAAATTCCAAAATCAAAGCATACACAGATGTATACATATAAAAATTGTCAATATTTGCTTAAACTCTAAATATTAAATTCATTAAGCACATGTTTTACTGCAGGATTGTATATTAAAAGATGGAAAATTCAAATTTTGCATCTGCAGAATTTTTTTTCTGGAATGGGACTCCATTCATTCTGGGACAGGTATATCTAAAGAAATAGACTCAAAATACTATGTGTCTACATATTTACAATGAAGCAAAAGAGGCTCTCCTGCTCCAAATCCAACCTTGAGTCTGGGGAAGGCTGGAGGTAGAATGCTTTCTGTCTCTGACCATTTCAGTCTTTTCTTAGAAGACCTGTCACTGATGGTAACTATGGACTCCCCCACCTATTCCAACAGAGGACAATCTGCAGTTCTAAATATACAGATGTAAGTGTTAAGTACAAGGAACTTGATGCTTACTTTGCATGTTTCATTGTCATCCTGGGTAATAGCATTCTCTGCATGAGGAATACAGAAGTCCTCTAGGAACCTTGTGTTGACTGTAGTTTATAGCCTTTTCTAGCCAAAGCAATGGTTGATTCCATCCACCACACTTTTTTTTTTGCTCACAATCCTTGTCCATGCCCTTCATTGTCATTTTTTATTTATATCCGCAGTTTATGTCATCTTCCTTCAAATATCTGACAGGTTGACACTTTTCAAATATTTAAACCATTTATGAAAAAGTGAATTTCTTAAAGCATTTAAAAACCATTTGATGAATTAAATGAAAAGTCAAAAGTACATGCAATCTTTCAAATGAATTTTCAGAGGTCTGTAAATTTGTAAAGGTGCATATCATATGACTTTTTTAATTAAAAAAAAGAAATAAAAAACAAACAACCCTAGCACTGTGAATGAATGTCATATTGCAGGGTGGGTGAGGGACCTTTTGTCTGCCAAGAATCATTTGATGTGTGATGGGAGCTGATATTGATGCTTAGGTTGCTTTGAAAAAAAAGCTCCTAGATTTAACTGAATTCTTGACTCTAGCCAGTGATTGTCTTAGTTGACGTGGAATGTACCTCGTGATAATGCCCACAGGCCAGATGATTCCATCAGTGTAGAACTCATCAAATACCTACTGCTTATAATTGTCTATAAATTAATGTTTGATCTCCCACATTGTCACTATATACACATGAGCTCTTGGGAGGTGTTACCGTAGGATTACCAAATTCAGCTAAACCGTTGGGAAATGATTTAAAAGGTGAAGTTAGATGGTTCTGGGATGATGAAATGAGAGAATGGAAAGAAGGGTGGGAGGAAAGACTATGTTTGCTTTTTATTTTTTGCAGCTTCATAGCTCAAGTTAAATCTACACATCAAATAATTGTTAAGCATAGACTATGTTCCAGGCACGTAAAGTAATAGATGAAGACACAGAAGATAATGGAATCCCCTGTCCTCAAGATGGTCACCATGCATTGGCAGAAAAGACAACGCCACAAATCAGAATGTGGTTACTTTTTTAATTTTTTAATTAAGTTTTTTTATTGTGAAAATACTGTACAAAGACTTTACAGATACATGAACAAGGTAATGAGTACATTTCTTATCCAGCATTGTTGCCTCCTCCTTTGTTTTTCCCCTACCATCCCTTCTCTCCCACCTCCTCAGCTACAACCCCTACCCCCACTCCCCACTCCAACCCCACCTAAATTGTAAAGTTCGGTTTTCTACATAGCATCTTGTACATCTCATTGTTGCAATGGGTCCACCTGTATCCTTATTTAGACAATTTGTTTTTTCCCTTCCCCTCCCCAAATTATACCAGCATCAAATACAGTGAAAATGGATTATACCATGGGGGAGGGACTTACAAAGCAACAACAACAACAACAAATCACATGTTACCTTATAAATAAGTTAGAAACAATAACAAGGAAGAAAAAAACCACTTGTGTCTTTATCTTGGGGTTCATTTTGCTTAACATCATCTTATCTGATCTTTTCTGCTTGTCTCAGACATATACTAGCTATTGCAAATAAGGGAAACCATGGGTCCTATGTTTCTTTGGGCCTAGCTTACTTCACTTAATGTAGTTTTTTTTTTCCAAGTCTTTCCATTTCCAAACAAATGGGGCAATGTCATTCTTTCTGATGGAGGCATAGAATTCCATTGTGTATATATACCACATTTTCTTGATCTATCCATCTACTGAGGGGCATCTGGGTGTGCAGCATCATTTACCATAGCTAAGATATGTGGCCATTCTTTTTTACAATTTTGGTAATAACCTAACTATAGAACACATAGTTGGGATCTGAATAGGGCATAATGGCACAGATCTATAATCCCAGCAACTCAGAAGGCTGTAACAGGAGGAATAGGTTAGTCCACAAATTTGTGACTAGCCTGGGTAATCTAGTGAGACCTGGTCTCACAAATAAAACCCAAATACTTATTCGAGCGGGACTGGTTTTGATTGAAAAAAATCTAATAGGACTTTTCCCATCAATTGACCCCCGGAATGGATTTTGCCCTATGAGTAGGTTTTCTATCAACAGTAAACACGAGATAAGCAGGAAACAACAGTGTGATCCTTGGTTTTAGGACACACCATTGTCCAAAATTTAGAAACCGTAGTCTGATATGCCTCACGAAGGTTGCCAGTGTTTGTGAAGCAGAAAAAGACAGCTATTTTGACCAAACTATGATGTCTCCTCAATTTACCATACAGGCTATGGAGAATCATCTAGGGGGTCTCTACAGTGCGCATTTGTGAAAGTGGGACTGGGCACTGAAGATGAAGACGTGAGGAAAGGTACAATAAAAATGTGGGATCTTTGGGAAGGGAAAATGTGTCTGAGAAAAAAAGGTAGGTACAGTAAGTATGCTTAAACTGCTTTGCTGATCCCTTGTGGAAGAGATTCCTGTGAATGCTAAAGGTGGTGGATCTGTGGATGCTATCATTCCTAACAGGTCTTTAATCTTTCACATTGCAGCAGAGTGGACACAGATTTTTTTTTAATTTTAACTTTAATTTTTTGTGAACATACTGTACAGAGGGGTTACAATTTGGACACAGATTTTTAAGTCAGAAGGCTTTGGATCATAATCTCAATCTTTGCTGCTTTTATCTGTGAATCTGACCAATTCTTCAACCCTTTTAATCAGTTTCTTCATGGGTAAACTGAGACTAAGTCCTATTGTAAGGACTTTTGCTTAGCCCAGTGCTGTGTAGAGAATAAATATTCAGAGATAGGAATCCAAAGTACTTCACAGGAGATACAAACCAGCTCCACCTTCTGGCTCTTGATGTTCTGTATTTTGCTTGAAGGAGACAGACTTGATTTTGGCTTCTTGTTTGCACAGCCAAGTGTGTAGACTCCATTGAGCAGATGTCCTTCGTACCTATCACACGCCTGTCACCTGTGACTAGGTGAGCATTTGTTCCATCCCTTCATTCTAGAAGAAAACACTTGGAAATATTCCCAGGGTCCATCTGGCATCAGTCCTAGGAAATAACAAATACTTAGACCAAATTACACAAGACTGAAATTGCCATTTGTTCAGCCATTTAAACCAATGACAGGACTCTTAAAAAACACTTAAGATTTAAGCAAAAATCTGTGTAAAATAAACATCTTTTCCCTTTATCCTGGAAGCTTAAAAATAGCTTCATGTCATCAATATTTGAAGATGCTTTGAAATGCATTTCAGTTAGAAATTCAAGGGACATATGAAATACTATTTTCGCCTCCAAATTATGCTTCTTCTTTTTCCTTAAAATGCTTCTTTTCAACACCCGTTGAAACAAAGAATAGAGGGTTGCTTTGACTTAAATATATTTAGGTGATATATTCCTACTTCTCATCCTTATTACAGAATTAATGCAAGATTCACTAAGATAATAGGCTGGATTCGAGATAAGGTACTATGTTAAATTGGAGACAAGATGAACTAAAATCTGCTATGAAAATTTTCCTATTTAGCATTATATTATTGTTGTTGGAGGTGGTGGAGGTGATGGTGGTTTGCTGGGGCTTGAACTCAGAGCCTCACACTCTCAGGTTTTTCAGTTGTAGCCACCATTCTACCACTTGAGTTATGTCTTTGTTTGTGGCTTTTGCTGGTTATTTGGAGATAAACTCTCTCTCCCACTTTGGTCCATAGAAGCTGGCTCCAAAATGTGCTTCTCAGAACTCAGACTCCTGAATTGCTATCAATATAGACATATGTACCTAGTGTGTAACTCTTTTTTCATATTGATTTTATTTATTCTTTTTTATTGTGAAAATACCGAACAGAGGGGTTACAATTATATGGGCAAGGTAATGAGTACATTTCTTATCAAGCATTGTTGCCTCCTCCTTTGTTTCCCCTTCCCATCCCTTCCATCTCCCCCCACCCCCCAAAAGTTGTAAAGTTCATTTTTCGACATAACGTCTTGTACATCTCATCATCGCAATTATTCTTTTACTGTATTTAAAATTTCTCAATGCCAAAGTAGAAACTATACTCCAATCTTTCACCTTCCCTCTACTCCTATAGAACAAAGTTCAGTTACTATGTCTTTAAAGTCTATTTCAGAATGTGAGATTTTAGTTATGACATGAAGCACATCATGTTTCCATTTCTGGGAGATACTTTCCTAGAGTGAAGGGTTCGAGCAAATTTATTTATTTTTTGATATTTTCCTAACTACTACCTTTGACTCTCCTCATTGCCTCTTCATCGCATTCTGAAAAGATGTCATACAAGAGGTTATGATTTTAATAATAACAACAATACAATAATGTTATAATTAGATATAGTCATATTAAGGCATTCCTCATGTTAACACTCAGGAAGAAGCTGAGGAAGCTGGAATAAAGGACAGTGAGAGAAGTAAGATACGGCTCTATTTAGCATCACTTTTCCCTTGATCCCAAGTTCATGTGCCCAGTCTCCTCTCTGACATTTCCGTGGGGATAAAAGTGTGGCGGGGGTATGGGAGAGGGGTGGGGGAGGGCGGGGAGGGAGGAGGGAGGAGGAATCTTATAGGAGACCTTATTGTAGTAAACTGATACTGGACTTTAGTCTTATAATCACTCCATCTATCACTTGATATTGAAAGCATAGTTTGTTCTTCTCCTTATGTAAAGTGTATGGACTATGCTTGCCATGTCTGTATCCTTTGGGACATACACTAGGTTAGAAGAGAATGGGTGCATGGAAGGTATAGGTTGAATATATGAATCTGTGCAGGCAACCATTCACACGTGGATAGATAAATGAATAGTGCCATTTAGAAGATAAATAGTATGCATTAGTAAGTATTAGTCATGGTCAAATTGGGTTGATCTTTGAATATTAATGGATGTCCCGGGGGAAAAATTCTATAATACCGCAGTACTATTTTTCTATCACTTCTCTCTTGGTAATCATAATAGTAGTTATTATAATCTAAATGTATCAGGTATGGTCAAGAAACTAAATTCCCCATGACGCCATCTGAGTAGTAGGATTTGTACAAAAACTGATTAATAAAATTGCTGAAACCTAGGTGTTTCTTTATAATAAAACTAATTTCCCTCCACTGCCAGCAGCACTGGGGTTGTGACCTCTGGAAGGTCTTTTTGTTAATGGCGATGGTTGCCAGCAATCGATAAATGTGAAGGAATGCTCAGAAGCATTGGAGGATAAAATTGCAAACTCGATGTCCAGACTCACAGCTGGAAAAATTATTATCTCATTACTGTTCAGGTCATTTTTATGAACACCATTTTTAATTATTTGTGATTCCCCCCCAGGATAGCAAATAACATTCTTCTACTCTAGAAATCACTGTAATATGGTAACCCCCTTGTGTTTTCCATGTAATATTTTTTAACCTGTCCAACTGCAAGGCTATTGTTATACCATTTAGATTAAGGGAGTAAGAGGTTCTTAGGGCTGGTATTCCTGACCGTAGGCCACTCCAGGGACTGAAGGACTTAATCCTAAGTGGGCCTATTTATTTAGGCGTGCTTATGGACGGGTTAACAACAACTCCAAAGTCCTTCTATCTCAGTTGAATAGGAATAGAGAGAATCTGTAAATGTCAACAGTGCTCTCAAAGGCATCTGTGTCATATTTACTGTCAGAAGATTCAAATATGATTCAGTTCACTACCATTTCATTGCCACCCATTATTTCATTCTACATTGCTTTCTTCTCTACAACATTATGTGAATAGCTTGGCGCCATGCAGGTGAAAGGAAATAGTACCATCAGTGTTTTGAGAGATAGACATCTCATTCTATAAATGCCAATCATTAGAAATTCCTTATCTGTTGTATATGCCTTCATTGGTAGTATTTTTTTCTTTTTTTCTTTTTGGCTGGTCATGGGGCCTGAACTCTGGGCCTGGGCAATGTCTTTCAGCTATTCAGTTCAAGGCTAGTACCCTACTACTTGAACCACAACACCATTTCCAGCTTTTTCTGCTTATGTGGTGCTGAGGAATCAAAGCCAGGGCCTCAAGTATGCAAGGCAGACACTCTACCACTGAGCCACCTTCCCAGCCTTATTTTTTTGTTAAATAGGGAAATATCACGTATCTGATTAAACAACCTAAGGAAATGTTTCCAGCATAAAACCACTGACATGTGTTATCCAAAGATCAGGAGCATTGCTCTCCTTTCTATTTTTAAATTTTATTTTTTTAGTTCCTTTAGTTCCAAGTATTTAAATAGTATATGTATCCTTAATATATTCTGGTTAATAAAATTTTAAAATTATTTATTATTTTTCTTTTATGTGTAGGTATTGATGGACCTCATTTCTACTTACATTCTATCAAAAAATTCTCTCTCAGTGATCAGATTAATAAACATTTACCAAGTGTTGGCTATATCAAGTTAAATAATGCTCATTATTGGCTCAAGGAATGCTGTATGGCTAGAATATCTCTCTTGAAATTAGTTGCTTTTTGTTTGTTTCTGTTTTAGTTTGGATCCTCAATGTCCCCTCCTACAGGCTTGTTCCCTAGAGAGGCATTAAGGGAAGGCAGTGGAACCTTTAAGAAGTAGCCATGGTGGGAGAGGGAGGATTCTGAATCGTAGGAAATGTGTCCTGGAAAGCAATGGTGGGACTTTGTCTCTTTTTCACTCTTATGTTTCACATGCCTGAAATGAGTGCTTTTCTTTTCCTCACCTATACACAGCATGATATATATTTTCATCACAGTGCCAAAGCCATAAGGCTAACCATTAAAAGACAGGCACATCCCAAACTGTGAATCCATCCACCTGAATCTGCAGTAAGTCACCTATTTTGTTGTAGGGATGCAACGCTGACTCAGTGTGAGTTGATAGATCATGACTGCCCAATTTTTTCTATGCACATTTTCCTGAAACATTATGATACGAGTATTAGTATGTATTCTCCCTAGTACATAATAAGATGATCCCCAATAGGTCAGTATTTAGAAATAGGAACTATTGATGTTATTCTTGGGTAAAAGAGATAGTACTCTCACAGATTAGAGAAGGTTGTTATAAAGTAAACCAACTCATTATTCTCTTTTCCTGACTTCCTTCGATTCTTCTTTCTGCCTTGTGAAGCAGCACAAGTCCTTCACAGAAGTTGATGCTATAACAGTCTTTCTTCCTTCTTGTTTTTATTTATTTATTTATTTTTATTTTTTTGTCAGGCATGCGGCTTGAACTCAAGGCCTAGGCACTGTCCCTGAGCTCATTTGCTCAAGTCTAGTGCTCTATCACTTTGAGCTACAGCGTATCTTCCGGTTTTCTAGTGATTAAAAATAAATGCCTAGTCTCAAATACAGTTATGACAAAAAAGTAAGTTCTTTAAAAGGAGTTCTTTAAAAAATCCTTGTCAATATACTTAATATGTAAGAATAAAAAAAGTGAGATAGATCATTAGTGACCTCAAGAGCTCCAGCCACACTCCTGCAGACCCCTGCTCCAAACTCACTGGTTGTTTCTGAGGCCTACAGGTATCCTGTAGTTCACCTTATTTTCATGCCAGTTCTTTCTTTCCTCCTAGAGGACATTCCCTACTGTCTTAGGTTTTTTTGGTAAATGTGCAAAGTTGAGAAGAGAAGGATTTTTTTGTCAGTATGGGTCATGTAAAGGAATGTGTGGTAGAGTGCTAGGATGAAACTCATTGAGACATCACACTGCAGGAAGATGAAAGACGGCCATTAAAACATGGAGCCCCAAGTGGTAGAGCGCTAGCCTTGAGCTGAAGAGCTGAGGGATAGCTCCCAGGCCCAGAGTTCAGGCCCCACAACTAGACCCCCCCCCCAAAAAAAGAAAGAAAACATGGAGCCCTGTGGCTGATCATCTCAGAGAATTGAAGAAGGGGATAAAATCTGTGAACATGGAGTACATGCTCTTCATTTGATCATGAAGAAGAATGGAGAAAAGGGGAGTTAAGTAGCAAAGCAACCCCTTGGACTCTCATAACCCTTGGTAATCTGCCAGTGTTTTTCTCTTGTGTGGCATCCTTTGGCGGTGAACATACTTGGTGAATTGTGTGTGCTGTTCAGTAGTTAGGCCTTGCCGTCGTACTATGCTATACCTGCTCTAAAACTGTGGTCAATTTGCAAATGAGGAAATGGAAAAAGAAGAAAGAGCTACAGAGATTATTTGAACTATCACCAATGTGTGACAGACCAACACTTCCAAATAGACATACACATCATTTGAATAATTACTGTTTTTTAAATCATACACATATATATTCATGTCTTTGGTATTTCTGTTTTTCCTTTGTTCAAAACTGGTAGCAGTAGTAGAAACACTTTGTGTCATTACAGCTGAGCCTCAAAAGATCAGCTTTCTCTAAAGGTCAACAAGAAATTTTCAAAAGAATAGCACCGACTCCATGTGTGTAAAGCCTCTGCAGGAGAATGTTAAAGATGGCCTTCTGGTTATTTATTCCCTCATTTTAAGTGAAGCCATGTTCAAGAAACTTCAAATTCCTAACTTCTTTCAAGCATGTTGAGTTTAATGGAGTTTGCTTTGCAATTTAAGGTGAATGGCATTGTCGCTATCAAGTGGAACCATTAGCAACATAGTAATAGCAATTTCCTGAGCAATGTTGATACAGTATGAACACTACTCATTGAGATAAAAATACATTAACCAGCCCAAAATAACTCACTTTCATTTGTTAAACAACTATACCCTGAATATCCTTATGTGTGCCTCACTTACTAACATCCAGGAACATAGAGGAACATGATATTTGCTGTCTTCCCAGAAGGAATTGTTTAATTATGAGGCAAATGCATAAACCAACAGCACATAATGCTTGTTGAGAATTATTATTGGCTAATAAACTATTATATGATATGGAGCAATATGGAATGTGTACAGTTAAATAAAAAACCCACAGAATAATTTTTACAATATGATTAGATTTTAAAAAATCAAAGGACAATCATTAATACACTTTTGCTTAAATTATTTCTCTTAAGAACACACAAGAAGCTATTCAGAGACTGCATCTTCAATTAATGAAGGAATTAGGCATGAGTGATTTATATTCAATTGCATGAATTTTATCCAGTCACTAAAATCCAAAGATAGAAGATGGATAGATGGATATTTAGGTTGATTTAAAGAACCTGTAAAGTCGGTGTAGAATATATGCCATTCAATTTGAAGGTGAGCGATGGGAAGAATTGCAACTTAAGGGAAACAATTTAGAAGAAATGTCAGACATGGGAAAGTCGAGGTGCATTGCATTATAAAATGATGTCAAAGTCCTGGTGAAACTGAGCACAAACCAGAGCAGCCTTCAGAAATGTCTGGTTCTTCTGATTTCCTTGTGGTATGCATTGAAGAGCTGAAAATTTTATGCCTAGAGATGACTAATATCACCCAGGAGAAAATTTTATCAATTTAAAAGAGTAATAAAATTTTCAAGAAATCCATTTTGTACGAAGTTCTGTTGGCAATAATGTCTTTTTAGGATTAAAATATAGCATTCCGATTGTGAGTAGAGATAGAATAATTTCATTTTCATTTTCAACAATAGCAGATTAAATGCCTAAAACTCACCAGTGTCGAATTACTAAAATATCTGATAAACATAAAATGATGTATTATATTGCCTTGTTGAACTTTAAGGGAAATCTTCAAAGATCAAAACTTTAGTAGGAGCTGTAAAACAGAATGGTATACTGATGCAATAGATAATTCAGGAGGATTGGTCCATTCCAGTACATGGAGATAATGTTTGTATAGCCCCAGAGAAATGTGGCCAAAGCAATGGTCCAGGCAATGTCAAATATTAGCATTGAGATACTGAACAATTAAAATGGCTATGAATTATAGACAAAAGCAATGTGTATGAAAGTGGTGGGGAATTAGTGCTCTGGCGTACAATTAAAACAAATGGCTCTCTGAATTTTTGTTTGGTTTTGATTTTTTGGTTGTAGGGCTTGAACCCAGTGCCTGGGAACTGTCCCTGAGCATTTTCACTCAAGATTAGCATGCTACCACTTCGAACCAGAGCTCAACTTCTGATTTTCTGGTGGTTATTTGGAAATAAGAACCCCTGTTTTCATTGTATTTGATGTCGGTATAATTTGGGGAGGGGAAGGGAAAAAAACAAAATGTTTACATAGGGATAGAGGTGGACCCATTGTAACAATGAGATAGAAACTATGTTGAAAAATGAACTTTACAATTTATTTAGGTTGGCGGGGGTGTGGGGGGAGGTGGGAGGGAAGGGATGATAGGGGAAGAACAAAGGAGGAGGCAACAATGCTTGATAAAAAATGTACTCATTACCTTGCCCATGTAACTGTAACACCTGTGTAACGTATTTTCACAATAAAAAAGTATTAAAGGAAAAAAGAATCTCATGGACATTTTCCTGCCTGGGCTGCCTTCGAACTGTACTTCTAAGGTCTCAGCCTCCTGAATTGCTAGGTTTACAGGTGTGAGCCCCCTTTGCCTGGCTTCTGTAAGTGTTTTTCTTGATGTTGTTGTTTCAGATTTCCCTCAATACCGATTCGTGATGAGGACATTTATTTCACACGCCACAAGGTATCTTTGCAACATTACTGACTTATCCTTGTTCTACCTGAAGAGTCACAATTTCAAGACATCTACCCTATTACCTACCCCTCTCATTAGTTATCACCACATGGAAGCAAGAACTCAGGAGACATATCAAAAAGAGAATAAATTTATTTTCAGTACGATATAGAAAACAGTGTGAGTATTTAAGGTCTGTGACTATAGTTAAACTTCACTAGTAATGTGCAGAACCATTTTAAGATGTGAGAACAAGGGTAATCTTGTTGAATCTTTACTGGTGCTCATGATGGACAATGATAAGTAGTGCATATTGTTTTCTGCCTGTACGTATCAGAACTTTCAAAACTGAATATGAAATGCTATATATGTACTTTTCACTCTGTAAATTTAATTATTCAAGATGACAAGGAAAAAGAGTGAATAAACATAGACTTTGAAGTGAGTAAGTGACTGTGGAAATTTGGATATTGTATGAGGTGTCTTAGCTTCATTCCTACCAATGGGGTCTCTGTCTCTGTCTCTCTCTCTGTGTATATATATATACATATATAGTATATATATGTGTATATATATACAGTATATATATATACATATATAGTATATATATGTGCATATGTGTATATATATACAGTATATATATACATATATAGTATATATATGTGTATATGTGTATATATATACAGTATATATATATATAGTATATATATACAGTGTATATATATATATATATATATATACTGTGTGTGTATATATATATATATACTGTGTGTGTGTATATATATATATAGTATATGTGTGGTATATGGCCGTCAAAATTTAAGATATTACCTATGTGATAACGAAATCAAGATAAGTTCCCCCAGCAACTCCATAAAACTCCGTTATTCACATCTGTATGTTTGTACATTTTTGTACATTTTCTGTTGCCCTGTTAGCACATGTAGCTAATAAATTTATACAACTGATTTCAAGGACACCAAGTGGAGCTACAGATGGCCTGTGAGGTTTAAGTTTTTAACCTGTGGCTCTGTTACTGTGGTCAAATTTAAATATGGAAATAGAAGTATTCCAGCTGCTTTTCTTTTGATGTATGTAAGGAAACAGCACTTGTTCCAAATTGGATGATGGATACTGAGATTCTACGTCTAGACAAGGAACAGACTATGTTTTTCTTTTTATAGTTTTCTGTTTTGCTTTTATTTCTTTATTGTGTTTCTTCAGTCCTTACCTTAGTGTTCTAAATGTTGAAGTTCATACCTACGCATTGAAAGCCCCCTCCATCTTCAATGATTTCCCTGGTGTTTTTTTTTCATGATGTGTTTGCAGTTAGTGTTAAATCACAAGTCTCTGATGCAAGCAAAACCTTTTGAAATTAACTTTACTTTTCTGAAAATGAAGAAAATGAGGATCAATTTCTTAACAACCAAGAACACTCACTTTTGTTTTTTCTAGTCAGAGAGTAACAAATGCAAGTGCATTAAAAGTTCTGCTTTCCAGTTACTAGGCATTACTAGTAATCATAAGTGTCTTTTTATGACAAAGGAAGTAGAATAAAAATATATGCAAGTGCTAAGTGTCTGATAGAAAAACCATTTAAATCCATTCATTGTATACACATTTTTTACACAAGCTCTATAATATACATTTTGGTCAGGGCACCATAAGAAACACAAAATTGCATTCCAACCAGATCATTTGCTACCTTGTGTAGTCTTCTCTTACTGTGATATTTTTAGTCAAGAAATTTGAAAGCTCTGAGCAGTCACATGTCACTGGTATGTCTTTCCTTATTTGGCATTTTCAAATTAGGGAAAGCAAAAACTCACATTTAATCAATATCTACTCACGGTATGTCCTGTAATATAGTGAGCAATTGGCCCCATAGTTTTATTGATTTTTCTCAATAAAATCACTTCTCACACTCTCCTTTTTTTTCTCAAAGTTGAGGGAACAGTAAGTTACTTAAAATTGATGATGTTCTAGCATCAAATGGGATGATCAATAGGTAAATAAATGATGGGATAAATCAGTCTCAGAGTCAAGATTCAACATTTGTCTCTCCCAACCAGAAAATGTTAGCAGGAAATTGATGGGTCTGAAATAGATAAAAATTAATGCCAAAAACTCTTGCTAGGTTTCACTCTAACAGTACAAAGGTTACCCAAGGAGAATAATGAAGAAAAATAAAGGTCAAACTTTACTTTTGGTTAGTGAGAGGAACCATTAACATCTCCTCCATATTTATGGTTAAAGAAATGAAGGAATCCATTGATAAATCAGATAATATTGGGTGAATTAAATCCAAATCCCAAACTTGAAAAATCAGAATAAGATAAGGTAAACTTTGGCAAAAGTCATAAACTAAGGAAAGATGGCTCCAACTGTATACACTTAAAGTGTGCAGCAGAAAACTTTTGAAATGACTGAGGTACAGGAGATTTTCCAGGAGCTTAAATCGGATAAATTCATAATGAATCATGAAATCATGGACTATCTTACTAGGAAAGAGGCCTTGATGTTGATCAGATATATAGGCAAGACACAAAAGACAATTCCAGCAAAATCCAATGCGTTGATTCTGCACATGTTAAATAAATTTACATCTCAGGTATCAACTGATGCTTGGATATCAGTTCAAGTCTCTGTATATTTTCCTGGCTTCTCACTTTATACTATGTTTAAACATAATATCCTGTAATATCTTCAATAAAGTCCCAAGGCTTTCTTATCAATGGCCAACATTTCTACACCCTCTAATTTATTTTCTATGAATAAGAAAGTGGACTTTCTTATAAAAATAAATAAATAAACTAGAATAAAAGAGTGCCAGCTTATTTTTTATCATCTACCACTAGGGCAAAATGAGAAGTTTCAGAAACAGAATGTTTTATCCCATGTGTATCGTCCACAGATTACTTCCAAGGCATGAGAGAAATTCAAGCAGCAATCTCCATCTTCCCAAAGACCCCCATCCCCTGTAGAAACCCGCCATGGACAGAGTGGAAAAAATAGCCCCCAAAATCTCAAATGCATTTTTTTCATCTTATTAATTGGCACATTATCATCATTAATATCGTCATGAGACCCCTGTGTACAACTAGTACACAGAAATTATTTAATGAAAACAACACGAAGAAATATTTGGTGTGATAATAAATGTCTATAATCCCAGCACTAAGGAAACTGAGGAAGGAGGATTTTAAATTTGAGGCCATCCTAAGCTGTATAGTCAGACCTTTGGTTAGGGAAAAAATATCAAGAAGAAAATCATTAGAGAATTGAATGAGGTCCATTCATTAATTGTTCCCCATACACCCACTCAAATAAGAGATTTCTTTTGTAGACATCGTGTTGCTTATTTCCTCTCTAATCGATGCTAGACAAACTTTTCTAAACAAAATGAATCATCCCAAGGCAGCACTAAGGACTCTATTGTTCTGGGCACAAAGTGTATAATCACTAATCAGAACTATCAACAGTGCTGAGTGGCTTCAATGAACTGCATTTCAAGATAAGCAAGATCTTGATGCTCTTGTTCTCTGCTGTAGCAGTTCCATGAGAAAAATGTAGACACCACTTTGGAGTTCTGAGATATTGAAGATGATTTTCATCCCTTCATTACATGACTTTGGAATAATTTAAGAAGCAGAAGACTCTTTAATAGTCCGTGGAGAACAATGGTTTCTTTTCAAATATAAAATATATAGAAGCTGGGCGCTGGTGGCTCACGCCTGTAATCCTACCTACTCAGGAGGCTGAGATCTGAGGATCATGGTTCAAAGCCAGCCCAGGCAGGAAAGTCAGTGAAACTATTATCTTCAATAAAGTACCAGAAAACCAGAAGTGGCGCTGTAGTTCAAGTAGTAGAGTGCTAGCCTTGAGCTGAAGAGCTGAGGGACAGCACTCAAACCCAGAGTTCAAGTCCTACAACTGACCAAAAAAAAAAAAAAATGGGAGAGATAAAAATAGTCAACCTCAGTATAAAGGTGGTAAGAAGAGTCAGGGATAAAGCTGGATGTTTGGCTGAGTTTCTGGCTCAGATAATTTTCTATCTTTATTGATGTATGATTGAGAAAAATCATAAAAAGTACAGAGTATGTCTTGTATTTTTAAACAAATATACATATTCAAGACACATGACATGATGTTTTTATATATGTATTCATTAAAATGGTTAGTACAACTAAGCTAATAAATCTCTCCCTCATTTACATACCTTCTTTGTGTTTCTGTCTGCCTGTCTGTCTCTCTGTCTGTTTCTGTATCTATTTCTGACTTTGTTTCAGTTTTTAATCTCTTGCTGTGCAATCAAAACACTTAACATCTACTGTATTAGCAAATGCCAAGCATATACTTTAGGAACCACATTCACCATATTGCACAATGGATCTCTAGACGCTTATCAATGACAAATTTTGATCAGTATTTCTTCCCTTCTCTCATTATTAGGTCCCTGGTAAAACCACCATTCTACCCTCTGTTTCTATGCATATTATATATTTTTATTCCTTGTGTAAGTTAGATGTACATTGCTTGTTTTTCTAGGTTTAGCTAATATTTCTTTGCCTAATGCCCTTTGAATCCAAACATGTTAGCACATGTGCATCAGTACCCTGGCTTTCTTGATAATCTTCATTGCTATATCTGCTATTTCAAATTTTTAGTACAAATTTTTCTTCCACATATAACATCCTAAAATCTCTGTTTGCATCTTATATATTAATACTCACATTCTCCTGGCTGTCTTACCATCTAGCTTTACCTGTTCTTTGGTCTTTCTTTACCATTGGCTCATGAACCCATTCACACAGCTTAACCTTTGACAACATGCATTTTAAATAGAACAGATTATGAAAGGGTTTCTGGCATTCTTATATTACTCTTTTCTGTTTCCATTAAAAATGATAGTTTTGCAACTTAAATGAAAACAAAGTAACAAAAACCATTAGGGTAATGAAGAGGAGAAAGGGGAGGGTAATTCAGGCAAGAATTAAAGGTTTACTACCAATTGAAGGAAAGCAAGGGGAGGGCAGGTTGGTAAGGTTGGGTGAGAATGTTGAAAGGGGTGACATGTTCAAGATGCATTGTATCCAGAAACTGCTTTTTAAATGGAAACTCCTTTGTATAACTACTTAAAGATAATACTAAAACAATAGGGGATTAAAATGATTAATGTAGTAAGATGATTTATTCAGGGTTGATTATAACACTAAATACTTGGAGGTCCACATATTGAAATAAACTAAGTCTTCCAGTGAATGATTTAGAAAAAAAAACACAGACTTTGACAACAATCTTCTAGGGTGGTTTCTTGGCTAGCAGCCACTTTCTTTTCCATTTCATTTCCATGCAACTACACAATTGATCTTCTTAAAATGCAAAATGCATGATTTTATTTGATGTATAAATGCCTTCTGTGACTTCCTATTGTTCAGAGAAGAAAACATAAACTCATTAACATGGAAGTCCATCCAGAGTCTAGTTGGTCCTTACATTCTACTTCCATTTCTAAACACTGACACAGAAGTTCATTTAGGGGAAAAAAGGGGAAAAACATATATCATTATACTATAATACCTCTTACTAAATCACCATAGTCTATCTTTTGTTTTGCTTTTGGAATGGGAAATCCTTTGAACCCTTTCAGACTAAATTCTAATATAGAATCAGAGTAATTTTTTTCTTCCTCACTGCTTGTATATGGACCCTTTCTCATTTTGCTTATTCTTTCCAAACTACTCTCTATCCAAAAGCTTTCTATCGATGTTTAACTCTCTTTCCTATGTGAAGGAAGGGATGCTGGAGGAGATTGAAAATGATACATCTTCCTGTGAGGCACTTAGATTCTAAAACATGTAAACATGTCAAAGGAAAAAGTAATTGGTTTTAAACGGTGTTAACAAGACCAATGGAAAGTAAATAAAAGAAAGACACGAGTCTACAATTGCCAGGGAAGTGTACGAATTACTGAGTTATGAAGATGTCTTTTAGGAGAGGTGCAGTGAAGAAAGGACAGAATGAGCATATGGAGCCCAGAAGACAAAGAAAAAGGGAGCTCAGAGAATAAAAACACAATGTGCCTAAGTGCAGCCAAGTGTTGTTCTGCTTGAAAGACATGCAAATAACAATGGAACTAAGACTTGACAAGAAGCGGAACACCATATTCTTACAAGAGGAAAAACCTAGTTCCTGGAGAGAGCTGGGGACAGATAGGCCTTCTCCTCCAATGGGTTTGTAGCTATCTATATAACATTATTCAATTACACTTCATATGTATATATATATATATATATATATATATATATATATATATATATATTGCTTTACACACTAAATACCAAAATCTCCATGGAGATTGTGAAGAACTTCCACAAAAGTAGAGCTTAAAAATTATCACTGTTCCCATACATGGAGTGATCTGTGAAAACTAGCAAGAAGACTCATCTATCCATCAACTTATTAATTCTGTATCCCATACTTACTTTCTGAGAATCTGTATGATGATGATTGGTGTGTAAAGATAATATAACCACTTACTTTATTGTAGAATATGCAACTTTGTGAGAGATTTACCATATAAATACAATATAGTTTAAATGAAAATATAATTTAAAGTGATATAAGCATTGGAAAGGAGAGAGAGACAGAGAGAGAGACAGAGAGAGAGAGAGAGAGAGAGAGAGAGAGAGAGAGGAGAGAGAGAGATGCAACATTTAAAAGTCACAAAAGATGCCAGGCAAGAATGGACTGTAGACAATATGAAGAAAGAAGCTAAGCTAAAAGGAGGTAAATTGCCTGGCACGGGAGCTTATGCCTATAATCCCAGCTACTCAGATGGTTAAGATGAGAACATCTCAATCTAGGCTGGTCCGGGAGGGAAAAAAGCAAGAAGGGGCGTGTGTTAGATTTCCAGTACTAGAATGCCTGCTAGTAAGTGTGAATCCCTGAGTTCAAAACCCTAGTACAATACCATCAAATAGAAATGTAAAAAGAAGGCAAATATAGACTCCAGCTATGAAGGGCAGAATTCAAATCATCCAAAGAAAGCTAGCTTTGCTGATCATGTAAAAATCTTGGTTTTTATTCAAAGTAAAATGGTCAGTCAATAATTTTATGTTCAGTAAACACACAAATATTAATTAACTCTGCCTGAGAAGCATTCAGAATACTCAATTTATAATAAGTTCTTCTTGTTCCTAACCCACAGCACTGCCAGAAAATACTTAAAACCAACAAACCAGAATGACTGTTCTGACTGCAACCTGAGCAGTGCCCTCATTTCCTCAGGATTCCCTTCCCATATACATGTTTTCATGTCACTCATGTGGAATTTATTGCCCTAGAATTTCAATGTCAATATTTGTCTTTGTGCCTTTGAACCTCAGTGTCTTCGTACTGCTATCCATGTCTAAAATCTTGATGGAAGGGAAGTGCCTGGGTTGACTGCAAGAGATCTGGCTTCACTTGAAGACCTGTGTGTACACGAGTTATGATCTGTGATTGCTTATAACAATCTGATATATGTATTACCCAAACAGAAATTGTTGATCAACTCAATCCTAGATATGGAGTTCTGTGACTTATTTTTATATTTTTTATTGTAAAGAAACTGTACAGAGGGGTTACAGTTACATGAGCAAGGTAATAAGTCTGTGATCTATTTTTAAGGTTACACTTCACTCTATTTAATTTGCACACAATTAATGATGCTCTCAATCAGAGTGAAAAGATAGCATTTTCGTATCTTTAGGGAAAGGAATTGAGATTGAGAAGACTATCCTCTTTCCAAATCAGCCCATATCTTGACTTGGTTAATGGAAGCAGACCTACAGAAAGCCTGTAAAAATAATTTAAGTGTCTTCCAAGATAGAAAAGGGGGAAAAAGTAGGATACAAATGAATCAGGAATAATGCCACCACACAGGGCACAGTGTTCTGGTTTTATGATGACAACAGGCAGGACTTCTGCATAAGATACAGCCGTTTATTGGACCCTACTGACCACTAACCCTGACAAAAGCTAGAGAAACACCCACAGAAAAATATGACCAAAAAAAGAGAAAAGAAACAGAAAAAAGCCACCGAACAGAATATATATTTTGTTCTCTCTCTCTCTCCTTTCTCAATTCATATAAATTTTTCCTTTGTGAGAAGCTATAGAATCTGATAGATAGACATCTATAAGTTATTATTTATGCATTGTGACAAGTTTCCTAATTTCTGTATCATCATTTTTGTGGCCTGGATAACTTGCTAAGAATATTGGTTTTTTTTGTTTCTGTTTCTGGTTTTGGTTTTGGTTTTTTTTTTTTTGTCAGTTGTGGGGCCCAAACTCTGGGTCTGGGCACTGACCCTCAGCTCTTCAGCTCAAGGCTAGTACTCTACCACTTGAGCCACAGCATACTTCTGGCTTTTTCTGCTTATGTGGTGCTGAGAAATAGAACCCAGGGCCTCATGCATTCAAGGCAAGCACTCTACCACTGAGCCACCTTCCCAGCCCCTGCTGTGAATATTGTTGTGCCCACTTTACTGTCTAAAAGTTAAATGTAAATGTTGTGTGTCTAACTTGTACCAGCAAGATGTCACTAGCTTCTGTCTCCTGATTTTGAATACACACACACACACACACACACACACACACACACAAATCTTGTCCATTGGCCATTAGTGCTGAGATTGAGGACCCTATACTTATTTTATAATCCTTAAGGTTTTAAAGAAAGTAAGAAAATGTCATTTGCCATATTTATATATGAAGGACATAAGTGTATGTACTTCTTATAGGTATGATTCGTGTGTGTGTGTGTGTGTGTGTGTGTGTGTGTGTGTGTGTGCATGGCCTTTTTCTATGATAGTTATCCCAGTTGGAAAGAGTTTACTAATTCTAAGCTTCACTTTAAAAAATTCATTTGTGAAATAGGTTAACCCTTAGTCACAGGCTTTCCTGTATGTTTTACCTAGTGACTTAAGAATCATGAATCCTCCAGTCCAACTGCTGGGAAAATATCTGATGTCCAACCATCTATAAATGCCATTGCTATTACTACTTATCTTTGTGGGTACTTCTTACTCTGGTCTCCCATTCTTCCTTCTAGTAGTACATGGCAAAATAGCAGAGGTCCAGTTGACATAGCTTCTCCACTTATGTTGATATACAAAAAAGGTGCACAATGGTGAAGGGCAGAGAAAGGAACATTCATCAACATTCTCCCATTGAGAACAACAGAATAATAGATTTCATTGGCCTCCATCCTGTCTTCAAGGAATGCACAGGAATTTGTTGATTTTACTAGAGACTGAAACAAAGGAAAATTGGAAGTATGCACAGCTGACAGCAGTTCATCCTGGTTTGGGCAGTGTTATGTTTCAATCATCCTCATCTTCATACTGGTTCTGCAAGGGTATACTGGCAAAGCTGTGGTGGTTGTCTTCACTTGAGCAGAGCATTCTGGCTATGAGATAATTACTTCTGCCCTGAATGCAGTCTCAACACTGAGGAAATTACCACCTTTGAATGTGTAATTTTTATCATGTGGCCATCCCTCTTGTAAGACTCCTTAGGTAGGGATAATTTTGTTCCTGGCCATGAAGATGTTTCAAGATCAGTCAGTCCTATGTTTCCTGGAATCTACTATAACTGCAGAAAGGGTGCAGTAACTCAAGTTAAAAAAAAAACAAAAAACAAAAGTAGCAAATAGAGCCAGGAGGGGCAAAGTGGAGTTGGTGACTCCAGCGATTCGTGCCTCCTTCGATTTCCTCTCATGAATCCACAGTCAGTGAGGTCTGTTTGTGGATATGGGGCTGCTCTGCCTTTCCTCCCTTTGTTCTTTGGTTCTGTGATTGGTATACATCAATGCATTCTACATCCTGTCATAGCTTTTCAATTCACCTACACAGCTCCATAAAGACACTGTTTCTGGTCAATAAACTATGCCAATAGAAAGGCTTATTTTATTTATTTGACATCTCTCAGGCCTCATGTCTTTGATGCTATTGTTGTGTGATGACTACTCTTTTGCAAAAAAATATACACACTTATATAAATTCATGAGCACAAACAATTGTGTATATGTATATAGGTTGTATTTTATCTGTATTTGTTCTGTGGACTTATTTCAGGTCTAAGATAAATCTAGTCCCTGTTATTCCATCTTTATCAGAGGAAAAAATGTTCCTTTGAGATTTGAACTCAAATATTATTGCTTCAAAAAAATTCCTCTTGTGAACTTTCCCCCTCTTACTTTCCTCTATCTGCAGACATTGCATACTTGATGTGTTTCTTTTCATGTCAACTCTCCCAATCTGTAATCACTTTTTAATTATTTGCATATTTTTCTCTTTCTCTTCTCTTGACTAGATAAGTTCATCTATCACAGCATGATTCTCTAAAATTCCAGCAATTATGTGCAATACACATCATAATTACTCATTAAATATTGGCTAAATAAATGAATATACCTCAATCATGTTTTTCATTTCTATCTCCTACTTACTTTTGCTTACTTACTTCTTGTTTAAAATTTAGAATTCATTTTCTAGCAAGGAAGATTGCTAATGAGAATATTGTGTGAAGAAAAAGACAAAAATTACATTTCCTGTACCTTTCCTCCCCCCCCCACCAAAGAAGTCTCCCTCTTTGCTAATATACATTTGAAAAAAGAAAGAAAGAAAGAGACAGAAAGAGACAGAGAGAGAGAGAGAGAGAGAAAGAAAGAAAGAAAGGAAGGAAGGAAGGAAGGAAGGAAGGAAGACAGAAAGAAAGAAAGAGAGAGAGGGAGAGAGAGGGAGAGAGAAAGAAAGAAAGAAAGAGAAACAAAGAAAGACATGGGATGAACAATTGACACTGGAAAATATTTCCAGGGCTTAATTCTTTGTTTATTTACACTGATTCTTTCCTTTTAATAGAACTACTTGGTGAATTGTATTTTGAAGCTATTTTGTTTAAAAAAATCAAATTGGGGAGTAGAAATAAGCAGATCATCCAAGAAGAAGTCAAAGAATTGCCTTCCAGGAATACTTTGGCAGGTGACATGGTGAAAATAGTCATCTGCTGCATGGGACTTTTCTCTCCCTCAAGTCACATACAGTGCTCAGAAAAACCAACATACTTAGGAAAACAATGAACATCAACCTGGGACACTTGTTAGTGACAACCAAGTTTTTTTTTTTTTTACTGAACATGAACTTTGCTTGCACGTCTGAATTATGTCTCTCTAATAATTCTTTTAAAGTTCATTTTTGACATGACAACTTGTACTTCTCATTGTTGCAACGGGTCCACCTGTATCCTTATTTAAACGACTTGTTTTTGCCCTTCCCCTCCACAGATTATACCAACATCAAATACAGTGAAAGCAGGGGTTATACTGTGGGGGATGGACATACAAAGCAACAAAGAAATAATCTTATAAATGCTTTAAAAACAAATGCATGAAAGAAAAAAAACATTTAAATGCATATCTTAGGGTTCATTTTCCTAACATCACCTTATCTGACCTTTTAAGGTTGACTCATATATATACTAGATATTGCAAATAAGGGAAACCATAGGACCTATGTTTCTTTGGGCCTGGCTTACTTCACTTAATATGATTTTTTCCAAGTCTTTCCATTTCCTAACAAATGGGGCAATGTCATTCTTTCTGATGGAGACATAGAATTCCATTGTGTATATATACCACATTTTTCTTG
>NW_012267234.1:4378503-4382212 GCF_000151885.1 Dipodomys ordii
GAAGTGGCGCTGTGGCTCAAGTGGTAGAGCGCTAGCCTTGAGCTGAAGAGCTGAGGGACAGCACCCAGGCCCAGAGTTCAGGCTCCACGACTGGACCCCCCCACCAAAAAAAAGAATCTCCTCTTGTTAGGTGACCAAAGGAAATCAAATCAAGCTCCTGATATTTACGTGGTCTGGAATACAGGAACCCAGCTGAGTTAAAATTTGACACCCCAAGAGGCTGGACCTTTCTACCATACTTCTTATGCTGAGATTGCCATCGACGAGTGATTTTCTTAGTTTGAATTTAATACTGACTCTGCTCAAGCAGAAAATAGATTTGAAGACAATGAAAAATGCATCATTTTATTTCCCTGAGGCTCCCTCTGCAGAGTAGGCCTTGAGCAAAAGTAATTTTACGAGGAGAGACAAACAACCAAGTTAATCTTCAAATGCAAAAATTTATTGTTTTTTTTTCCTCTAAATTATTTTAGTAACTATTGATTTCCTGATTCTTATTATCCATCTTCAAATCACAGGGCTCAGTGTAGAATTTGCTCACACCCTGGTAACACAATTCATAATCAAAATAAAACAGGGAAATAATCTCACCATGCTGCATGTCATTTTTTTTATCCAAAGGAAGCTCATAAATTGCTGATAAATATAAATTGTACTGAATCACAAAATCAAAGGAAATAAGACAAATTAAGGCATTCTCACTCCTAACCGAGCCCTGTGATTTTTTCTCCCTTCCCATGAGGAAATATGTGGAATATTTTTACTGCTGATTTTTTTGCTTTTATTTATTTTTATTTTTATATATTAATATGTTTTATTGTGAAAATACTGTAGAGAGGGGTTATAATTACATGGGCAAGATAACGAGTACATTTCTTATCAAGCATTGTTACCTCCTCCTTTTTTTCCCTTCCCATCCCTTCCTATCTCCCCCTACCCCCATCCCTTCTGCCCCCCTGCACCAAAGTTGTAAAGTTCGTTTTTCGACATAATGTCTTGTACATCTCATTGTTGCAATGGGTCCACCTGTATCCCTACTTAAACGAGTTTTTTCCCTTCCCCTCCACAAATTATACCAACATCAAATACAATGAAACCATGGGGGAAGGATATACAAAGCAACAAAGAAATAATCTTATAAATATGTTAGAAACAATAGCAAGAAAAAAACATTTGAGTCCTTATGTTGGGGTTCATTTTGCCTAATATCAACTTATCTGACCATTTCTGCTTGTCTCATACATATACTAGTCACTGCAAATAAAGGAAACCATGGGACCTATGTTTCTTTGGGCCTGGCTTACTTCATTTCATATCATTTTTTCCAAGTTTTTTACATTTCCTAACAAATGGGGCAATGTCATTCTTTCTGATGGAGGCATAGAATTCCATTGTGTATATATACTACATTTTCTTGATCCATTCATCTACTGAGGAGCATCTGGGTTGGTTCCATCTGTTAGCTATGGTAAATAATGCTGCAATAAACATAGTTATGCTGGTAGATTTGGTATTGTCTTGTTTGTCAACGTTCAAGTAAATGCTCAAAAGTGGTATTGCTGGGTCATAGAGGAGCTCTATGTGGAATCTTTTGAGGAACCTCTAAACTACTATCCAAAGTGGTTGAACAAGTTTACACTCCCACCAGCAATGTAGTAGGGTTCCCTCCTGTCCACATCCCCTCCAGCATCTGTTGTTATTAGAGTTCTTGAATAAAGCCATTCTAACTGGGGTGAGGTACATACTAGTTAAGGGATCTCTCCTTCTGGAGGATATTAGAATTCTAAATATCTATTCGCCAAACAACGGAGCACCCAAATTTATCCAAGAAATACTACTTTCCCTCAAATCTCACATAGATCCAAAGACATTAATTGTTGGGATTTTAACACTAGATATATCAACTCGGCAAAAACTAACAAAGAAACCACAGATCTAAACAACTGCATAGATCATCTAGATTTAACAGACATGTACCAAATATTTCACCCAGCAGCATCAGAATACACATTTTTCTCAGCAGCACACAGAACATTTTCCAAAACAAACCACATTTTTGGTCACAAAGCAAACTTGTCCAAATTCAGAAACATTGAAATTATGCCTTGCATTCCTTCATATCACAAGGAATAAAATTAGAACTCAACACCAAAAGCCACCAAAGAAAGTCCTGTAACACATGGAGGCTGAGCAACACACTGTTGAATCACAAGTGGGTCATGGAAGAAATTAGAAAGGAAATTCAAATGTATATGATACTCAAAAAAATGAACACACAAATTACCAGCTCCTCTGGGACAGAGGAAAGTCAGTACTCAGAGGCAAGTTCATAGCTTTATTGCTGATTTTAACACATAATCAACTAGTTTAAAATATTTCTTTATATAATGGCATCTCATTTGTTGAAAATTGTAGCTGTACTGAATTTAATTATTTTAAAAATGAGTCAGGCACTGGTAGTTCAGACCTATAATCTTAGCGATTCAGGAGTTGGAGATCTGAGGCTCACCATTTGATGCCAGCCAGTACAGGAATGCCTATGAGACCCTTTTCGCTAATGAACAATCAAAAACTTGTAATGGAGATCAAGTGCAGTGGCTCACATGGTTGAATACTAGACGAGCAAGAAAGCTCAGGGATGTTGTTAAGGTGCCAAGTTCAAGTCCCAGGACAAGCACAAATGTAAAAGAAAACTCACAGAGCTTATGAAAATTGACAAAAAAAACAGTAATACAAATAATATTCACCTGGGGAGTGATGAGAATGACTGCCTGCACTGTGTGCTCTCATTGCACAGCCCTTAACGGAAGCTGAGAGAGCAACAGGAAGCTGGATTCTTTAGAGTCTGCAAGTCCACATTGTATTTATATTATCGGATAGAGAAATGAGAAATTGATGGAATTTCATAAAACCACCCATTAAAAGCAAGTGGTGGTAGAAAGAATCAAGAAAGTTAGAATAGAAGGTTTGGATTTAACAGGATGCCATGCAAAAAAAAAAATCACCATTTACCCACCACTGGGGTTGCTTTCCTTCTAATGCTTCTGAAGAATAAGAACTAATCTCATCTCTAGTTGTCTTCATGAGGATCACAAAGTACTTGAAAGATTACCAAAATTAAAGGTAAAGTACTTGAAAGAACTTGAAAGATGCTCACTATTGAAGATAAAGTGGTTCATAACAGTAACTTCTACAGCCAGGGAGGTAGAGAGTCCAACCCTGGCAAAAAAAAAAACAAAAACAAGCGAGTGAGGTTCCTTCTTATTAAAACAAGCTGGAACAGTGGTGCATGCTTGGCTTCCCAGCCTCATGGGAGTTTTACATAGGTTAATATGTTTCAGGTCTGCTTTAGGCAAAACATGAGACTTGATTGGAAAAATAACTAAGCAAAGATGGCTAAGGGATTGCTCAAGGAGTAGAGTTTCTGCTTAGCAAGCATGAAATATTGAACTTAAACGTATCGCTATTAAACCCAAACAAAATTTTAAAAAGTAATATTCTTTCAAGGAACCTGTGTCACTGTGTAGCACAAGTTTTCATTGGTCATATATTCTATGCAGAACAGAAGGCACACACTTTTCTTTTTTTGTTATTTATTTTTTATTATTTTTTTGTGAACACACTGTACAGAGGGGTTACAATTACATGGGCAGGATAATGCGTACATTTCTTATCAAGCATTGCAGCCTCCTCCTTTGTTTACCCTTCA
>NW_012267234.1:4383077-4400148 GCF_000151885.1 Dipodomys ordii
GGGGGTTTAATTTTTTGAGTTCCAAGTATATTTTAGATATGAGACCCTTGTCTGTTGTATGGCTAGTGAAGATCTTCTCCCAATCCGTGGGCTTTCTATTCATCTTGCTAGTTATGTCCTTTGCCGTGCAGAAGCTCTGCAACTTCTTGCAATCCCATTTGCCCAACCTTTCTTTGATTTGCTGGGCACACACTTTTCAACTTAAAGTTTCCAGTATTCTCTCTGGTCTTTATAATGAGTCTGCTTAACCTTATTTAATCTGTCTAGACTGTGATACCATTGATTGCATCCCTCGGTACAATTTTTCTGACCCATGCACTCCAAGGTAGCATTTCCTCAAGATTTCCTGGGCACCTAGGTTCTTACTGGAGGTGTGAGTTGAAATTCTCTAGGTCTGAAATGGTGCTCAAGTGAAGCAGTTCTATCAATTTGCCAGGTGATGCCTGTGTGGTTGGCATACTGACCACACTTCATGTGTCAGATGGTGAAAGAAAGTGCCAGGCTCAGGAGTTCCAGAAAAGGACTTAGGTGATGATAATTAATTCAGTAATATGAAAAACAGGAAAATAAGGAGCACAGGGAGGATGACTTTCACAGAGAAGGACTAATAGCCAAAAAAAGAACAAATAAAATAGTAACCACTCTGTACAACATGCATTTATTTCAGTAGGTGGTGTTCCTATTGGCCAACAGTGACACTAAGAGCCTAACTATCATTCAGGATTCTTTTGCATGAGGATAGGCCACATTAGTCTCCTGCAATCCTATTTGTATGTGAGCAAGGTCGTGTGCTGTTTGATTGGGCAAGGGCAACTTGAAACCAATTTTTGCAGGAGGACTCGACTATCAAAGAAGATGATGAAGGTATACCCAGGAACCTTAAGATGCAGTTGGTTTTAGTGTGACCACTGGCTGGTATTGTGTTTGTAAAATGCATGTTTCTCAAAGCCTCGTGTCGAACAGTCTTTCAGGCACTTTAGCACGCTGCTTCTCCCCATGGATAGTTACGATTTCTATTATTCTAATGATGAGGACCGGAGACAGAGCTCCAGTAGTAGAGCCCCTTCCTAGCAAACTGAAGTCCTGAGTCAAATCCCAGGACCAGCACAAACAAAATATAACTATTCCCCTATTCATCTAATGATGGAAACAGAGGCACATTAGCAGGCCCAGGCAGTATTTTGTGTTTTCATTTAAGATAACTGTATAACCTTTAAATGATTGGTAAAACTGAGTGTTATTTCCTATTGCACTAGACTTGTATAGCCATACGTACCATCCAACTGATGAAATGCTTGCTAGTTGATATAAAACCAATGATTTTTCTTTATACTCTAAAACAAATAGTCTAATATTGAAACAATTGTGTGTTATCACCCCAATAGACTTCTATGCTCACAAAAAAGTAAATGTCTCCTTTGGAGAGCTAGGGACATTGGCATTGTTGATGTATTATTCAGACAATTTACCCTATCTCCCTTAAGTAATCTATTAGATCATCACTGCCATTAATGATAGCTATAAAAACCAAGCATCTTGGGCTGAGCATGTGGCTTATTGGAAGAGTGCTTTGCCTAGCATGCATGAAGCCCTGGGTTTGATTCCTCAGTTCCATATAAACAGAAAAAGCTAGAAGAGGCGCTGCAGCTCAAGTAGTAAAGTGCTAGTTCTGAGCAAAAGAAGCTCAGGGACAGTGCCCAGTCCTGAGTCCAAGCCCCAGTACTAGCCAAAAGAAAAAAACAAAAACAAAAAAGCCAAGCACCTTTTAGTTATGGGCAACTCCCTCCTGCACAACTTTTATTCTATCTCTGAATCCAGAATGGGATGACATTCCCTAATTAACTCAAAGACTTCCAAAGGTTTAGCTTTTGTTATAAACATTTAAAGCAGAATCATTATTTTGTTCAGGATAGGGCTGATATATATTCTGCTTAACTGCCAGGCTTCTGTTATTTTCTCCATTATGACTGCAAAATGTTGTTGAAACCTAAGGGAAGCATTATGTGTCAGTAACACCTAGACAGCCCCGCATAGGAGTTGCTGTCTGTTTTGAGTATGAGAAACCGACATATTCAAAAGGTCTTTGGGATTCAATGGAGCATCTAATGGCCTGTGTTTGACAAATGGCCACGCTGTGTACAGGAATAAGCATTCCCAATGATGACAATAAATTCTCTGGATTTATCTTGAAATTCAACTACTCTTCAGAACAAAACATGTGATTAGGTTTCTTTCTTTTTTACCCCAATCTTCAGTCACTTTATATTTAGAACAAGAAAGATATTCTTCTGGTTCACATCATGAGATGATCAGGGAAAACAAGTACTTAATTTTGTTCCACATAGTATAGATGGAATAAAGTCTCATGCATTTATGAAAGCCCAACCTACAGTTTGTTTTAGGTTTAGGCAAGTCACAACCAGAGGTCATTTGCTTTCAATTTATGCACTATATCTTATAATCTATGTGAGTTTTCCCAACACCTCTTTAAGGTCAACTTCCACTCTTTTAAAAGTGCTCACTCAGTTAATTCTTGGTCAAGAAATAATTAGTATCTCTCTCTCTCTCTCTTTCTCTCTCTCTCTCTCTCACACACACACACAAATGATAATATTGTTAGTGGCAACATAGTGATGGTATACTATGTAAATATTACAAAAAAATTTAAGACAATATTATGACTTTAACAAGGACAGTATTAACTAAACCCTACTTGTTATTTTGTCTGTGTAGGTCTTAAAAATCCCATTGTTCAGCTTGTGTTGTTAGTAAACTATGTTTTCAGAAGCTGAAGCAGGTAGATCTGGTTCTGATATCATTGCTGATTTTATTATCACCACAATGACTGCAAAAACATATGCTTCCTTTCCAGAATTGTATGCATTTTACAAAAAGGAGCCAAGCACAGATTTCAACTTTCCTTATTTCACTATAATTCCCAGGACCAAATGAGATTTCATGATCTTTTATCTTCTCTTTGAGTGTCCCATGTTAAAAGGATAGCTGACTCACCTGGCAGGTTCTACATATACACATTTATACCAATAACAGCATATAGAGAAAAGTTGAAGATTGTCCTTAACCTTTTTGTCCAGAAAGACTCAAGTGTGTTTCAGTAAAAATTAGACTGATTATTCAATACTTATACTCCAACTTAAACCTACTTAAAAATGATTCATTTAATTTGTAGTTGAGGAAGACCAGATAGAGCTACTGTTACTTGACAAGAATACTCACTAAAAATGATATTGGATCTTTTAAAAGGGTGAAAACTCCATTAGTATGTATGTGTGAAATTGCCAAATTGGATTGGTGCTCAAAAATACCATATTTTTATAGGGAATTGGATTCGACAAGTTCTACTTCCATTTCCACCAATAAGAAAACATAGATCCTCTTTAAAGTCCTATTTATTGGGAATCTGAGACTCAATAGACTTTATTTATTTTTTACTATGAGAATACCATACAGAGGAGTTACAATTACATGGGCAAGATAATGAGTACATTTCGTATCAAGCATTGTAGCCTCCCCCTTAACCTAGAAACATTTTCCAGAGCTCAATTCTCTCTCACATCAGATACTCTGCTCACTGTCTATCTATCCTTTTTATTTGAATAAGTTTTTTATTGTGAAAATACTGTACAGAGGGGTTTCATTCACATGAGCAAGGTAATGAGTACATACACCACTTGTAAAGTCCTTTCTTGTTGCTGGTTGCAGAGAAATTCCGATATGTGAGTCTCCAATTTATTAAATGGTCAAATATTAGGCCAGTGCTGGTGATTTACTGAGGAAGGATGAGCTTATGCTATAAGTCAAGTTCACATATATTTTTTTTTTGGTGGTTGTGGAGTGGGGCTGAACTTGGCCTGGGCTTTATCTCTGAGTTCTATAGCTCAAGGCACGCACTCTACCCCTTTAGCCATAGCTCCACTTCCAGTTTTCTGGTGGTTAATTGGAGATAATAGTCTCATGGACATTCCTGCCCAGGCTGACTTTTGAACCCTGATCCTCAGATCTCAGCCTCCTGAGTATCTAGAATTACAGGTGTGAGCCACTGGTGCCTGATTTCAAGTTCACATTCTATGGAGGTGACTCTGTTCATGCAGGGCATCTAACCTAGTAAGTGGCAGGTAGGAGAGTAATTTTCTTTTTCTTTTCTTTTATTCTTTTTAAATTTAAATTTGTCTTCAAGGTAATGGACAGAGGGGTTATATGTAAGGTAGTGAATACATTTCTTGTCTAATACAGAAATCTTGTGCTCCCTTTTCTTGTTTCACTCCAGGCTGGTGCTCTACCACTTTGAACCATGCCTCCAGCAAAGCTTTTGACTGGTTAATTGGAAATAGAATAGGCCAGACTTTACTAATCTGCTTAGCTTAAATTTTGGTTATCCAGTCTCAGCCTCCTAAATAGCTTGGATTGTGGTAGTGCCTAGCAAGAAGAGGAATGACAATCACATAAATCAGAGAATAACCACCAAAGCCAGGCTCGTCATATACTAATTTGAATTCTCCAAGTGATTTCTATATCATTGAAAAGCCAATCACTGTATTTCCAACTCCCTGCTTTATCTTATCCCTATAAACTTAAAAATCTAATCTGCTATCATGCTTTACTATATTTGCTTTGTTCTACTAACTCACAAGGGTCTTTTTCTGCTTTTTAAATACACCAGTTGCTTTCTTAGCCTCTCCTTGAAATGCTTTCACCTCAATACTTCAAATGATTGCATTCTCTCAATATGTCTTGTTTCAGCACAAAGTCACATTCTCACAACAATATTCATGAATGACTACACATTATGAATTGTCTCTCCTCTAAAACTCCCTCAGGAACAAGCCATAATGACATACTTGTGAACATACATTGCTTTCTGACATTAGTTTACATTCCTGTGATTATCTTTCTGTCTTTGTATTTCTAAACTCTAATACATCATGTGTGTGTGTGTGTGTGTGTGTGTGTGTGTGTGTGTGCGCATGCGCATGTGCACACGTGTACTTATGCCTGGGTGTGAGTGTATTCAGGTATACACATCAGAGAAATGACTTACATTGAAGAAAAAGTTATGATTCTTTTATTCTCTGCCACCTTACTACCTGAAATATTGTTTGGTACCATGTGTGCTCAGCAAATATATGGAAGAAAGCTAATATAAAAATGAAAGAATGAATATCAGAGGAATTAGCATTAAGAACCATAAGAAAAAAATTTAAAATATCTATAAATGAACCACAGAGGTAGGCTGCATACTTATGTCTATAAGCTATAGATACTTAAAAGGCTGAGATCTGAGGACTGGGGTTTGAAGCCATCCCTAGGAGGGAAATCTGTGAGACTTTTATCTACAGTTAACCAGCAGAAAGCCCTATGCAGAGCTGTGGCTCAAGTGGTAGGGTAAAACCTTGAGTGAAAAAAATCTAAAGAACAAACGAGTTAGCTTCTATAGGAAGGGTTCTCTGTCATGTGGAAAATAATTCCAGCAATTCAAGCAAAATTTGGGTTTATAAGCATAACTTCACCTAGAAGTAAGCCAAAGGAGAAAGGGAAGGCTCTCCCTGAAAAGATGTATGATAGCAATAAACACATTTTGGAAGGCCAGACTGCAGGTGGGAAGTGGGGATGGGATGGAAACTACAAGAGCTTGCAATAAGCTGAATAGAACTGCTCATGAGCTAGCACGAGAAACTTTCCAAGCGAGACAGAGCAGTCATAGCAAGACATCGTGCAGACCATGTTTTCAAACAGGAGGCTTCAACATTTAGCAAACAGACAATGACCTTCAAGTTGCGCTGTAGGACTCTTTCTGACAGTCTGCCATTTTTCTGAGTAGGAACAGTAGGGCAAACTTGAGTCAAGTCCTCAGGAATATAATAAACCATTCTCACTGTGCTGGGACATCAACATAACCACATTAAATCACATGCAAAGGTTGAAATGTTTGCCCAAATAGCGGCTCTGCATGCTAAATCCCAACTTTATTAATGTGTAAAGAGGTAGCATGCTACACTTGTCTCTGTTTTGTCACATAGAAGCCCCAAAGGGACACTGGATTAGGTTAAGACTGGAAATCCCTTTTATATTTCTCCACTTTAGTCTTAACACATCCTTGTTCTTCGCTGTTCTTTTCTGAAGGGAAATATGAATCTAGTGTTTAAAATTCCAACTTCAGCAGAATCCCCTGACACACTTCATTCCTGGCTCCCAGACAGGATTCATTCCCCAATGACCCATCAGGCTTCTTCATTTCTTTGTTTTTTTTTTTTTTTTTTGGGTCCGGTCGTGGGGCCTGAACCCTGGGCCTGGGCGTTGTCCCTCAGCTCTTTAGCTCAAGGCTAGCGCTCGACCACTTGAGCCACAGCGCCACTTCCGGCTTTTTTCTTTGTGCTTATGTGGTGCTGAGGAATCGAACCCAGGGCCGCCACCATGCAAGGCAAGCGCTCTACCACTGAGCCACCTTCCCAGCCCCAGGCTTCTTCATTTCTTAACTATTGCAGTATTGTATCTTGTTTGCTACATTGCCTCCTTGCTGACGGATGTAATACCGCTTAACGTGGAGACCTCCATTTGTATTTGAACAGAAACATTAATTTATTGTTACTCATTTTATGGTCTTCTGTTTCTTAACTATTTCCATATTATTAATTTTTGCATATCTACATCAATGATGTATGTTTCTATCCTCTTTCTCCCCTACAATTTTCTTAGAAGCTTTTCTTTCTTTTCTGTGTGAAAATGGTAACTATATTGGATGACATTCATTTAAGTATCAGAATTGGTTTTCCACACATGTAGGTTTCTCTGCTTTTCCAGGTACAATGCCACATGTAGTCTGAGACCATCGATGAAACAACTGTGGGAAGGTATTGAATAATCATGCAAAGTTAAGCAATCTCTCTCTGATTTTACATATTACTGGACTACAGAAAACTTTTTACATATATTCTCCAATTCTTTATATTTTATATAAGTCAATTATTTCAATATAATGGTTTAAAAATAAAAGAAAAACTTATTTTTTCTGATAAAGATATCTACTTCTATAGGAACCAATTTCATCTAGTCGTTAAAATCATGTCTGCAGCAATTACATAGATTTATTAATTTTTAATAACCCAAGAGGTCTTGATTCTATGACTTTCAGCACCATCTATGCATTTGTATTAAAAATATAATAATGGTCCTGAAAGATATTCTGAAGATTAGTCATTATGGAATATTTATGCAAATATATTTTTATGTAATATGCTATAAAATTACTGCTGAAGTAGTCATTAATGAGATAGTGTTCTCTAATCACTGGGTTGATATTTTGTCTTTTATAATTAACCCTGAAATAATTAAATTTATAGTAACACTTACTTATATCGATATTTAAATCTCAAAGCTATGTTTAATTTTTTCAGAGATATTTTGCTACAGCAGCATAACTCCGTTAAAGTTTTCACTAGACATTTTCAGTCAAATAATTTGGAAATTGGTCATATCCTGAACATTTAAAAATCTATTTTTCCATTGAAAATGAATAAATTACACATTCTTTAAATAGTTATAGAGCCTACCTAAGTAACTTGCTGGACCATATTGTTTATTTACAGAGAATTTAGGAGATAGACTCATTCATCTAAAATAGCCATGCATGCCTATATTTCAATATCTACTCCATTACCAACACTGGTGTAAGTTTACCGAAGTAGATATATTCTATTAAATTCAAAATTCTCTCTAGTAACGTGGAATTTGGAGTAGCTATATGAAGTTCATGTTTTCAGAGTAAATGGTTCCACACACAAGTCAACCATGTTTCCAATAGTAAATTTCAACTAGAGACTCATGGTGAGCCTGCAATTGAAACACACAGAGTCCAAAGAGTTCCCCAAAACTCATCAATACATTTGAGAGGGAATTAACTATTTGGGGTTATTAATTGTAATTTGAGGATTCATTTCAGACTTCTTCCACGACTAATCTGATTTAGAAAATAGCATAGTATGGGTTTTTCTATTCAAGGGAGAGTTAGAGTAGATAGTCCTTACTTTCTTGCTTTCTCTCATCTGTCTTCATTGGAGAAGCTCCCTTTATAGGTGACTTTCACTTTCCATGGATCAGTACCTTTCCATGACACAAATCTCCAGGAACAGTAGCCCATTTCTAAACTGGTCTACTTGGTTGTTCCATTCAAACTGCCTCTACTAAGTCTAGAAAACACAGAATAACCATAAGAATGTGTATGCTGATGAGTGACAATGGCTATTACCAGAAGGCAATGTTGTACCCTGGCAGAGTATACATGGCTTCCTGAAGATATATGCCTACCAAGAGACTCTTCTTTGTACTTCTAGAATTGTCTTTGTGTGCAATACTGTAGGTGGGATTGAATTCCACAGTGAGCATAAGGATGCCTTGTTTGTTGTAAATAAATTTCTCATTTCTGTATAACGTAAGTTATATTTTGGAGCCTGGAAATGGAAAGAGTAGTCACTTTCAGGGCTCCATTTTACCTACAAAGCCCCAAAAGATTCACTTGACCACCTTGCCCTTGCTAGACTCATCTAAGCCAAGAACTATTTTCCCAACTTCCATAAACCAGTGTAAGTGATTTCTGACACTTTCAATTCAAAATGTTTTGATTAATACATCTGCAAGAATATTCACTGCAGACAATAGTTATGAAAAAATAAGATATGAAAAACATCTATTAGTAGTAAAAAAATGTGTTCAAAACATATTCTGTTTTTGTGATCCTAATTATAAATTTATAGAACTAGCAAAAACAATCTTATCAAAATTAATCTCACAGAAATGTCATTGATCCTTCTTTAAGGGAGTTTGTCAAAATTGCTTGCATTTCCTTAAAATTAAAATTTAATATTTCTGATAGCTTGCTTTTCAAAATAATAACTTTTCACAGTCAGAATTTCACAGTATTCATCTTGTTTAACATCTTTCATTTCTCAAAAAAGCAGCTGAAGTGGGTCAAATATGGCTCATAATTCTTTGTAATAGACACCAAAGAAGTTGAAAAACTAAGAAGGAAATGCTTTGTCCCAACTAACTCATGCATAATTCATTCATTTTACAAAAGTCATATGGCAGGCTGCTTGGCTCTATGATGTATAAATCACTAATGCCATATGGCCTTTTCACTTATTTTTAGTTGGATGAATAAGTACAGTTTCTCAGAAATCTATTGGGAAGAACTAGTTATTTCTTAGAATATATATTCTGTTTTTGAAAGTGGCTAGCATGGGAATGAAACAAGAGACAGGTGTTTCTTGTTTTGAAGAATGAAATTCTAGGAATAGAATTATGAGAGTACGAATCAAGCACTAATTGTTCACTGAGAATCACAATGCTTATACATATTTTATTTTTTAAAAAGACTTTCTCTTTGCAGGTATTTTTATTCTCCCTTGAGTAAAGAAAGCTATGACTCAAAAAATAATGTAAATCAATAAAAGCTCTAAAAATAATAATAATTACTAAGAATGATGTCTAACCTTATTTTATAAAAAGTTCCTGCCACTTACATTCAGTTACAGATATGTTTCAATGTCAATATTCTTGAGAATACATTCTACTTACATAATATTTATAATGACTATCTTCACTACAAATAAAAAATATTACTTTTCTGTAAAACAAATAGCCTTTAGAAATAAACAGCAAGAGGAAAGCAAACATAATAAAGATAAATTTACAGACTGATTTGGAAAAAAACTTCTGGAGTTACACAATATACTTAATAATCCAACATTTCTTCTAATTTTTGTCTTTATCTCAGCTGGCTCAGAATTGACAGAATAATTATTTTCTCAAGTTAATAGTATAGTTTCAGGATTCATTTCCACTAATAGTAGCTGGGGGGCTAAGGGCTTGCCTCAAGTAGTACAAAACTGTCCATCAAGTACAGGGCCCTCAGTCCAACCCTAGAATTAACAAGAAGAAAAATGAAGAGTATGGACATAACATGAAAAGAGTCACTTGGCTCTTCTTAACTTATGTCAGCACATTCTAGAATACAAAGTTCTGAAAAAAATCAACTTATCATGAGCAGATGAAAAGACATTATGGGTAAGGAATATTCTACAGTAATGGTGATGAAAATACACACATATACATTCATGCATTCATGGTATGGAAGATAATTCTGAGAGGAACAGAAGTTATAAAGTGTGAAAATTTATTAAGAGATGGATACTTAAGTAATGTGGAGTAAAATGGATATTTTCATTTATCCTATAAATATTTACCCAGTATAGACTATGATATTCAACATTCTTATATCTATTTCAGATAGAACAGCCAAAAACACAAATTAAAATTATGTTCATGGAGCCTGAATTAAGAAAGTGGTGTTTCTTCATTAAATGTTGCTGGAAAAATTAGCTAGACACCTGTAGAAAACTAAAATTAGATCTTTATATATCACCCTGAGTCAGAATTAACTCCAGATGGATCAAAGACTTAGAAGTCAAAGCAGACACTGTGAGAACATTAGAGGAAGGAATAGGAGACACTCAAGGGCTCCTTGGCACAGGCTGAAATTTTCTTAATAATGAGCCAGAAACACAACAAATCAAAGAAAGTTTGGACAAATGGGATTGCATGAAACTACTAAGCTTCTGCATGGCAAAGAACATAGCTAGCAAGAGCAATAGAAAGCTCACAGACTGGGAGAAGATCTTCAGTAAAATATACTTAGAACTCAAAAAATTAGCTCCACCAACAACAAATCCTCAAAGAAACAACCACCTGATTAATAAGTGGGCTAAAAACTTAGACTTCTCCGAAAAGGAAATAAGAATGGCTAATAGACACATGAAGAAATAAATACCCAACCTCTCTAGCCATAAAATAACTGCTAACCAAAACAACATTGAGATACCACCTTACCACAGTTAGAATGGCTATAATCAAGAACTCTAATAACAACAGATGCTGGAGGGGATGTGGACAGAAGGGAACCCTACTTCATTGTTGGTGAGAGTGTAAACATGTTCAACCACTTTGGAAAGTAGTATGGAGGTTCCTCAAAAGACTCCACATAGAGCTCCCCTATGACCCAGAAATCCCACTTTTAGGCATTTACCTGAATGATCACAAACAAGACTATACTAAAGTTACCAGCACAACTACGTTTATTGCTGCATTATTTACCATAGCTAAGATATGGAACCAACCCAGATGCCCCTCAGTAGATGAATGGATCAAGAAAATGGAATTCTACACAGAGAAGAGTTGTTGCTCTTTGCTGCATCCACCAAAATGCCTCATTGACATGGTGTGGTATCAAGACTTAGGTAGGATATACAGTGAGCTGAATTCAAGAAGAAATCTATAAATTTATAGGTATATAAATAGTGTACATTATATAAGTATATAGTATATAAGTTATATATACTATATAGAATATATTACTATATATATAGAAATGTATTACACTATATATAGCATAGTATATATAGTATAAAATATAATACATGTATATGGTAATATGTTGTATATTCTATATGATATATAAATATACTAATATATACTGACATACTAAATTGTGTATAGTATTATGTATGCTATATATACTAGATATAATACTATAATAATACAATATAATATTATATATTATACTAGATATAATAATATATCAAGTATATATTGTATGTGTTGAATATAGTGTTATATACATATTTAGAATAGTATATATGGCATATAAAATACTATATATAGTATTACATATATGTAAATATTATATATGATAATATATAGTATTTATATATATTAGTGTTAGTACATGGAAGTTTCTGATTGTGTTAGAAGGTAGAGGTGGGTACTCCTAGAGGTCTTCATTTCAAGAACTCTGTTTATATCTAGGCCTTGGAAAAACTCTCTAATATCTTCTGGCTTTATTCTATACAGCTGTTAAAATGGGACATATATCTCGTGCTATATAGAAGTTAATGACTATTGGGGCTGGGAAGGTGGCTCAGTGGTAGAGCACTTGCCTTGCATGCATGAGGCCCTGCGTTCAATTCCTCAGCACACATAAGCAGAAAAGGCTGGAAGTGGCACTATGGCTCAAGTGGTAGAGCACTAGCCTTGAGCTGAAGAGCTGAGGGACAGTGCCCAGGCCCAGAGTTCAGCCCCCACGACCAGATCCCCCCCAAAAAATAAGCTAATGAGGATAAAGTCAGCAAACTATGATATATGAGTGCAAAGCACCTAGCAGCAAACAAAAGTTTAAGTAAGTAAAGCATAAAGAGAGCATCGCTCTTTACTCAACATTGCCATACAAAAGTTTTAGTTTATGCTACATTGTGAACTGGTGATTGACATCTTCCAAATGTAGACAACAAGCAGACAAATAAAAACAAACTTGTTTCCTATTTTCCTCACATGCTATCACTGGTTCTCTTTACTTTTTGTTTTTTTTTGGTGGTTGTGAAACTCTGGGCCCGGGCACTGTCACTCAGCACTTGAGCTCAAGGCTAGCACTCTACCACTTGAGCCACATGTTTTTTCTGCTTTTGTGGTACTGAGGAATCAAACCCAGGGCCTCTTGTATGCAAGGCAAACACTGTACCACTGAGCCACCTTCCCAGTCCTCACTTGTTCTCTTAAAGAGTGGCTTCAAACAGAGTCAGTTCTCTATATCCTCTGCACAATTACTTCAACTGTATCACAGAATTCCAGATATCAGGTCAGATTACCTCATGTATTGAAATGATGCAACTGGTAGTATTTGAACATAGTGGATGCTTGGGTAAGATCTTACTGACACAAGAATATTCACAAGTAGAGTTCCATGCATAACTTACCATATTTTTCACATTGTTTTGCCCGAGAATTTCTCATCTTTACTATTAGTTATAAACTAGAATGTCTATATATATATATTATTTTTTTTTGGGTCCGGTCGTGGGGGCCTGAACTCTGGGCCTGGGCACTGTCCCTCAGCTCTTCAGCTCAAGGCTAGTGCTCTACGCCACAGCGCCACTCCGGCTTTTTTCTTTTTGCTTATGTGGTGCTGAGGAATTGAACCCAGGGCCTCAGGCATGCAAGGCAAGCCCTCTACCACTGAGCCATCTTCCCAACCCCAAGAATGTCTATATTTTTATTTCATTGATTTATATTACCACATTATAATTCATATAATTCCTCTAGAAGTTGCTGTGTGATTTATTCTTTCCTTTATTCTGTCTTCCTTTGATACTGTGTCTTATTGTTCTAGTCTGCAGTGATGGCTTAGTTCATATTTCAGGACATACAATGGCATTTTTATAAGGAATTTACATTCCATGCCCAAATCCACTACTTCATGCTTAGTATTCATATGAACACATACATGCTCCTGTCTTTATAAATTACAGCATATAATTGACACAGGACTACTATGTTTTGGACTTACAATAGGTAATGTTTATGACAGTAGGTTTTACTGTGGCCTGGATTCAAGGCATCATGTATATGTTAATATTCCTCTTCTCCATTGTATTAACCCCACAAATTTTACACAACTAATGAATATTAGTGACTGAATACATAGCAGAGGTCTTACAGAAATAGGGCTAATTTTGAATGCAAAGAGAAAAGAAGAGACAAGTAGAAGAATATTAGTTAATATAGAGAAAGAGGAGGAAAGATGGTCATGAAACAAGAGGTAAGAGATACTCTTAACTCTCAGGGACCCAATTACTCATCTTTATTTCTCCTCCATTCTACATCTGGTGTGGACTGCTCTCTCTGCCTCTGGGTTCAATGCAAGAATTTATTTTCATTCTCAGATTATTAGAATATTCATCTGTTATGGTTAAATTCAAATGTCCATGTTGCTGGAATGCATACATTAATGTCCCAATGCTAAATTCATCATTCTTTCATCTCCCATATCTACACTCATAGATTGATTACATATTAATTTACCCTACAATAATTTATCAGTGATAAATCAGTCCTATCTCTGTAAATTGTCATAAAGCTAATGTTTATGTCTGATGCATATATATTCAGACTGGGTGTCTTGTTTATAATCAAGATAACAAAATCAAACTTTTGTATAACTAAAGGTAATAAAAATGAAACAAGATGACCAAAGATAGTCATTATAATCTTACCATTTCATATTGTGCCAAAATTTTTTAAACCTATTGTGAATTTTTTAAATACAGAACACCCTATAGAAAAGACCTCACTCTTATTTCATAGATAAGAAGACAAAACTTGAAATGTATAAATAATGCATATAGAGAAAGCTGGGTGATTGGGGTACGGATTCAACTTAAGATATTTCTGATACTACACTATCCATTCAATTGAATAATTGTTACATTTATCATGTGGTTCTGGATTTGTCTAACAAAGATGAAAGCTTGACCTTGGATCTCAAAGCTTTGTTTACATTAACAGGAGATTAACTAAGGCAATGTTTTATTGGCAGTAACTAACTGTGATACTGTCTGTAATCTTTTCTTAAGCAGCATGGGAAATCTTTGCTGTAAACACTTCAAAGAAAGGCAGGTAATCTCATCTCCTAATGATTCTAAGTATATGTATCTGAAAGGAAAAGAACAGATTAAAAAATAAGAATGATGAGATCATAACAAAGGAGTAAATGTGTAAATCTGCTGTAAATCTATGGAGATATACCTGCGAAGTATTCATGTGCAGAGTAATGGGGAAAAGTTCCTTCTTAGAGTGAGAGATACTCTCAGGAATTATTGAGATTTTATTAATTTGATGTAGTATACATTAAGCTTTCCCAAAGCGAAAGACTTCAGTCAAATGTGGAAAAAATAAAATTAATAAATGCAATAGGGAGTGAAGTTATTCAAGAACAGTGAGAAAATTAAGTTGTGCTTCAACTGGATTTAAAATACTTATATTCTACACAGGCATCATACAACCCGGTCTTCCTTTTATTTTCTTTTGAATGATTTCCTCTATTGCTAAAATAAATTTAGCCTTTGAAACTCTACATAAATTTGTTTGTTGTTTGGTTTTACTCCTCCCAGAATTATCTGTGCTAGAAGAACTAGTGCCCAAGCTGTCCTCCAATAAATTTTTCTTCTTCAAGAATGCAGAAGAAGAACATGCTACCTTTTAAATGCATGAATTAACTTGCAGCCATAAGGCTATAGACGATGCATATACCTAGTAATGGAGATGAGAAACTAAAAGCAAAAGGAATGAGATTGTAATTTAAGGGGTAATGTTCTTGCCTAACAAGCGCAAGTCTTTTTGTTAAATACTCAGCACTGTGACGTTCCTTTCATGAACTCAATCAACTAAAACAACTTAAAGAATTTCTTCAGCCTAGAATTGAGCATGTATGCATATATGTAACATATTATTATGAACTGATTTTCATGTAACCTTATGTATATTATCTCTCTCAATCTCTATCTATCTATCTATCTATCTATCTATCTATCTATCTATCTATCTATTGCAATGAAAGATATTTGAATCCAGACCTAATTTCCAATGCCGCTTATTTTAATTTTGCCACATAATTGTCTACAGTCTCTGGGACAATATGTCATGGATTTCCTCGTCTATACATTTTATCAGAGTGTCCTTCTTACAGTAGACCCCAGGTGAAAGCAAAGTGAATGCTGAAACATAGCCTCACTTAACTATAGGTGAGTGATTATTTTTTCTATTCAACAAAACATTGCAATACAAAAGTTGATCCTCATTACATGGGGTTGAAAGTTCACCAGAAATCACTATTATATAGATGAATGAAGCCACATATCTCCCCAGAATAAAAATCCAGATTTAAGCATTTGAAGGGATTTAATAATTCAGGTATTATATGACTGAAACATAACCAGCTTTGAAGACACAATCATTGCAAATTAGTGAAGTTAGTTTGGCATGAAACTGTGGTCAGTGAGTAGAGACACCCATGCTCGTGCTGAGGGCTTATGAACCCCATCAAGGCCAAGAGGAGCAAGCAATCCACCAGCAGTCCCATCCTGAATATTCCCCTTAAATCATATACTCATTTGTGGAAGACGGAAACCTGCCCAGCTGACCCTGAAACAGTGCAGAAATCAGAATTCTGTAACTCTTTCGCGATGCCAAAATCTACCTTGCAGGGCTGAAGGAAGTCAGTGATGATGTCAAGCCTAGCTTGGATGTGGAATCATATTATCAGAGAATTAAGAACACCTTCAAGGGCCCAGGTAAGGCTGGGACTGGTCTTTCAGATTGAACGTAGAGAATGACAGCAACCATTTTCTAGAACCCAAGAGCTTTTCAAGGCTTACCATACTCAAGTGACATATTGCTCTCTCCACACAGCCAAACATAAACACATGGTGGCATCCAATTTCCTCTCCTCTATTTGTACCTCTCTCTTTCTCTTCCTGTCTGTAAGATGCTTAAAGCAAACTACGATCATTCAGAATTTCCCCAAGGAATTATGTGTGAATTTATCAAGAGAAGCTTTAATTAAGGTGCATTGAAAAGTAAACTAAGTCAAAACTTGGTAAATATAAGTTTATCTCTAGATTTCCAGGAGTATTGATGAAGAAAATAGCACAGAATTCACGGGTGGACCCAGAGGAGAATTCTTAATAATCATTTAATAAAGAAGCAAAAATATGATGGTTTAGTATTGATGGGATTAAATGTAGATCAATGTTTTCCTTTGGTTTGTATTTCATGTGATTGATTCCTGCTTTAAATGCTACATTTCAGTTCATATGATAAAAGCATAACTTTCAGACTGGCACCTGTGACTCAAACCTGTAATCCTAATAACTCAGAAGGCTGAGAACTGAGGATCATGGCTCAAAGCCAGCCTGGGCAGAACACGGGAAACTCTTATCTCTAATAAGCTTCTCAGAAAAAGCTGGAAGTGGCGCTGTGGCTCAATAGTAGAGCACTAGATTTTAGCACAAAGAGACCCAGGGATAGTGCCTAGACCCTGAGTTCAAGCCTCAGGACCAGCAAAAAAAAATCATCACCCTGCACCAGAATCAACTCCAAATGGATCAAAGACCTTGAAGTCAAAGCAGACACTCTGAAAACATTACAGGATGGAATAGGAGAAACCCTA